>NC_086445.1:262956779-263308654 GCF_028390025.1 Pseudophryne corroboree
ATGACACTATGACGGTATAAAGAATGAAAAAAAAACCACGGTTAGGTGGTAGGTATATAATAATAAATAATACAATTCTGGTCGGACGGACTGCCTGCCGTGTGCCGACACAGAGGTAGCCACAGCCGTGAACTACCGCACTGTACTGTGTCTGCTGCTAATATAGACTGGTTGATATTTAAAGAGATATTAGTAGTATACAACAATACTATACTGGTGGTCAGGCACTGGTCACCACTCCTGCAGCAAAAGTGTGCATTAATATAATTGTACTCCTGGCTCCTGCTAACAACCTGCAGTGCTCCCCAGTCTCCCCCACAATTAATTATAAGCTTTTAATTTATACATTGATGACTGTGCAGCACACTGGGCTGAGCTGAGTGCACACAGACTGAGTCACACTGTGTGACTGACTGTGCTGTGTATCGTTTTTTTTTTCAGGCAGAGAACGGATATAGCAGAGAGAAGTGAACGGATATATTATATTAAATAAAAGTTAACTAGCAACTGCACTGGTCACTGACTGTGGTAAACTAACTCTGTCTGCGACTCTGCACAATCTCTCTCTATCTAATCTATCTATCTCTATTCTAATGGAGAGGACGCCAGACACGTCCTCTCCCTATCAATCTCAATGCACGAGTGAAAATGGCGGCGACGCGCGGCTCCTTATATAGAATCCGAGTCTCGCGATAGAATCCGAGCCTCGCGAGAATCCGACAGCGTCATGATGACGTTCGGGCGCGCTCGGGTTAACCGAGCAAGGCGGGAAGATCCGAGTCGCTCGGACCCGTGGAAAAAAAAGTGAAGTTCGTGCGGGTTCGGATTCAAAGAAACCGAACCCGCTCATCTCTAGTTTTTTTTCAAAACCCACTCAAAAACAGCTTAAATTATAGAATTTGGGGATAATTTTGATCCTATAGTATTATTAAACTCAATAACCACAATTTCCACTCATTTCCAGTCTATTCTGAACACCTCACACCTCACAATACTATTTTTAGTCCTAAAATTTGCACCGAGGTCGCTGGATGACTAAGCTAAGCGACCCAAGAGGGCGGCACAAACACCTGGCCCATCTAGGAGTGGCACTGCAGTGTCAGACAGGATGGCACTTAAAAAAATGGCCCCAAACAGCACATGATGCAAAGAAAAGAGAAAAAGAGGTGCACTGTGGTCGCTGGACGGCTAAGCTAAGCGACACAAACACCTCAATCTCACAGGAATTATTCGTTCTAATCAATGGTATTATTGGTCCAAATAACTGGAAGAAAATGACAAAATCACAGGAATTATTTGTTCTAATCAATGGTATTATTGGTCCAAATCACTGGAAGAAAATGACAAAATCACACTGGAATTATTCGTTCTAATCAATGGTATTATTGGTCCAAATCACTGGAAGAAAATGACAAAATCACTGGAATTATTTATTCTAATCAATGGTATTATTGGTCCAAATCACTGGAAGAACATGACAAAATCACTGGAATTATTTGGCAAGATCACTGTACTTAATAATTATAAATCACTGATATTAATTGATAAAATCTCGCTATCGCCTGCCTAATGAAGTGGAATCTAGATGGGATTTTGTACCGGGGACACAATAACTTCATCAATTGTCTAAATCCCACTGCACTAATGGCGGAAAACGGGCACACGTCTAACAGCACACTGATTATACTGAGAACTGATTATACTGATGACTGATGATACTACAGAGAACTGACACTGAGCAGCGAGAACAGCACTGGACTATTGTACTGTAGTATTCTGGTCACCACAATGCAGCACTGACACTGAGCACAGATATTAAGCACTGATCAGGATACTAGAAGTGACACAGAGCTGCAAGATACAGCAATGGCCTACTGTACTGTACTATACTATATGTATACTGCTGGTCACCAAAATGCTGCACTGTCCTACTATATACTGCTCACAACAAAGCAGCAGATATGGAATGGATAATTGCAGTGACACAGAGCTGCAAGATACAGCAATGGCCTACTGTACTGTACTACTATAATTATATACTGGTGGTCCCCACAATGCAGCACACTGAGCACAGATATTACAAGGCGTAACTCACACATCGCTCAGTACAGATTACAGGATGTATAATCACCAGCTGTATAACACACGTCGCACAGTACAGTATACAGGGTGTATAATCCCCAGGTGTATCTCACACATCACTCAGTACAGTATATAAGGTGTATAATCCCCAGGTGTATCTCACACATCGTTCAGTACAGATTACAGGATGTATAATTACCAGGTGTATAACACACATCGCACAGTACAGTATACAGGGTGTATAATTAATTACCAGGTGTATCACACACATCGCACAGTACAGTATATAGGGTGTATAATCCCCATGTGTATCTCACACATCACACAGTACAGTATATAGGGTGTATAATCCCAATGTGTATCTCGCACATCGCTCAGTACAGTATACAGGGTGTATAATCACCAGGTGTATCACAAACGTTGCACAGTACAGTATACAGGGTGTATAATCCCCAGGTATATCTCACACATCGCTCAGTACAGATTACAGGATGTATAAAATCACCAGGTGTATAACACACGTCGCACAGTACAGTATACATACTGGTCACAACAATGCAGCAGATATTGAGCACTGATCAGGATACCAGAAGTGACACAGAGCTGCAAGATACAGCAATGGCCTACTGTACTGTACTATATGTATACTGCTGGTCACCAAAATGCTGCACTGTCCTACTATTTACTGCTCACAATAATGCAGCACAGATATGGATAGTATACTTGACACAGAGCTGCAAGATACAGCAATGGCCTACTGTACTGTACTATTTGTATACTGCTGGTCACCAAAATGCTGCACTGTCCTACTATATACTGCGGGATGATGACGTTCGGGCGCGTTCGGGTTAACCGAGCAAGGCGGGAAGATCCGAGGCTGCCTCTGACCCGTGTAAAATAGGTGAAGTTTGGGGGGGTTCGGATCTCGACGAACCGAACCCGCTCATCTCTAGTATGTATACATGTATGTTATGTATCACGTTTGTAACTCCCCTTTATATTATTTGGCGATGCATTGTAACCGTAAACAATTCCTAGTATACGCGAGTATACCTGGCCAATAAAGCTGATTCTGATTCTGATAAAAAGAATGATTAAAATCAGCTTGGTTGTTGTTTCTCCTGTGATCAGGGAATTCTGAGGCCTCAACTGAAGTGGGGAAAACAATAAAGCTGTAATGGTAACAATACTGATCCCATGCGTACACCATACTTGCCTACCTGACCCTCTCCATGAGGGAGAAAATGCTCTGTTCCTGGACTTTCCTGGTAATGTATGATTGCCATCACCTGTGGTGAAACACCTTTCTTATCAATTAACTAGCTCACCACAGGTGATGGCAATCATACATTACCAGGAAAGTCCAGGAACAGAGCATTTTCTCCCTTATGGGGAGGGTCAGGTAGGCAAGTATGGCGTACACACCTGCCCAGTGAGCACTGCGTTCTACACTGGAGAGTTTTTGCATTAACATTGGGAGTAAAGCTAGGTACATACCCTCCAACATGACCCGCCCCACTAGGTACAAAATGCTCTGTTTCTGGACTTCCCTCTTAATTTATTATTGCCATCACCTGTGAAGAAACAGCTTTCTTATCATTTAACTAGTTCAACACAGGTGATGGAAATCATAAATTAAGAGGGAAGTCCAGAAACAGAGCATTTTGTACCTAGTGGGGCGGGTCATGTTGGAGGGTTTGTAGGTACATCCTTTATACAATTATCTGACCAATCTGGCTGGTTGGAATGAAAATCTGGTAATGTATGGAAGTAAGTGACAATCAATCTTTTTACCCAAACACTGGAAAATAAAAAAAAATGGTCGTTCAGATAAATTGATTAAATCAAACAGAATTTACCAATTTGTCTGAAAATTTTTGTCCATTTTCCAGTGTTTTGGGGCAAGTGGTCGATTGTCATTTGCTTCCATACATTACAAGATTTTCATTCCAACTAGCCAGATTGGAAAGATAATTGTATAGTGTGCTCCGGTGCCAAGAGGGGAGTCGGTACTAATTACCCTGGCCCGGGCTGGATCTGCGACAGCAGGCTCACGCATCCACATGGGTCACGCTGATGGCGTCATGGGTGATACGATGCTGCGTCCTCTAATTACTAATGCAAGCAGGATGCATCTACTTATATCAGACGTCTCCTGCTGCATTAACATACCAGTGCATCACTGCTGCTTCCATGTAAGCTACAGCGACTGCACCTTCAGCCACATCTGAATCAGGCCCCGGATACTCTGTAGAAATACCATTACTGTACCAGAAATTACATTATTATTGGGGTTCATCTTTAATTAGGTCATTACCAAGTGTGATGAGAGGTGGTTACCAGGCAACTGTTAATAAAGAGTAATCCTTCCCGGGGTCCTCTGTTCAGTATATGAAAAATTGAACTAGCGCCCTGAGTTGTTAGTCTAAATAATATACAACGATGGATCAGTTATAAAATATTTAATAAAAACATTTCATAATAATACATTTTATATACTTAAGGGCTGACACCCCTTTTCCAGCTACTTTGACAGCGCGCAGAACACGGCCGTAACAACCATTGTGTCAGTGGTGCCTGGCACATAGTACATATGCACTGCAGGCGCACACCACTGGCAACACACTGGCCACCTCCTGCCGCTGCTGATTGCTAGCTGCACTGCCTGGCTACTTCTCACATAGGTAGACTGGCAGCTGCAGCCTCAGCCTGTTAGTGACGTTCCAGCTCCGCCCCCCCCCCCCCCCCCTACCCCCTGTAAAGTAGCCGCAGTACTAAGCACAGTGCCCTGTACTGCGAAGGGCTGCAGCATCAGGGCGAGAGGGAGAAGGGAACAGCTTCTGGCACAACAGGAAGAGGCAGCTGAGCTGAGTGAGACACTGACTGGAGGTCCAGGCAGGTCAATGAGCCTGGCATCCAGCAGCAACAGGTCCCCTGCCCTTAGTCACAGAGATTGGCAGAGAGAGGGGCTCTGAAATTGAATGGAGTTGAACTCTACTGTGTTATGTAATGCGAATAACTAACACTACTTAGTGTAGTGTAATGCGAATTGGTACTATTATGTGGTCACACCCCTTCCCATGAAGCCATGCTACTAAATTTTGGGTGTGCGCCTTTGGCTTGCACTGTCCCTATTTTTAATATAGGGAGGGGGCACCAATTTACTTTCTGGCACAGGGTACCAATATGTCTAGTTATGGCTCTGCCTACAGATATAAGCTCATGAATTCTTGATATCCATGTTGGTAGTAATTAAGTATTCTGAATTTCTGCATAAATGTGACCTCAAATGTGTTCAGATCGTCATTTAAGTAAAACATTGCTAAAAGGAGCCCAAAAAAATCAAATAACATATAAAAGGATATTATTTTCATTCATCATGTACTTTTTAATCCTTTTTGTTTACTGACATTCATGCCTAGTCACAACCTACAGTTAACTGCACACATCCCCTGGCTAAATTCTTTACTTCTACTAATATTTATCACACCACTACTGTATTCCCCTCCTTCCCTTCCTACCCTGTTACCTCAGTCCTCCATTCTTCATCCTCTACTCCAGGGGTGGGGAACCTCCCACCTGCGTGCCTTATAAGGCTCGCAAAGCTTGTTCTGGCCCTCAGCTGTTTGTCAGGGGAGGAGAGAACAGCGTGCGCCTCTCCTTCCCCTTTGTACTCAGTCCGGGGGCAGCGTGTCTCAGCTGTCAGGGCAGGGAGGAGAGCGCAGCTATGTCCGGCGGCAGCGGCGTGTAGTATCTCAAACCAGACGCCGGTTTGTGAGTCAAAGCTTGCAGACCAGCAACCAACCAGGAGCTGCCACTGCCGGTCCGTGAGCTCTGATTGACTCACGAACCGGCGGCTGGTCCTACACACCGCCACCCGACATAGCTGTGCTCTCCTCCCTGCCTGGCCACTGACAGCTGAGACACACTGCCGCCGGACTGAGCCTTAAGGGGCAGGAGAGGCGCACGCTGCACTCTCCTCCCCTGACACACACACACACACACACACACACACACACACACACACACACACACACAGCAGCAGCAGCAGCGGTGAGCAGCACAGTGAGGTGGGGGGCATGTGTGGGGCAATGTGTATCTGGCACTGTGGGGCAATGTGTATCTGGCACTGTGGGGTAATGTGTGTCTGGCACTGTGGGGTAATATGTATCTGGCACCAGTGGCGTAACTACTGCCCCCGCAGCCCTCGCGGTGGCTTGGGGGCGAGGGGCTGCGGGGGCGCCACTGATTTACAGCAGACTGACATGCGGACGAGCGTCCGCATGTCAGTCTGCAGTCTCCTTCCCTCCGCCGCTTTTTGGAGGGACACAGAGGGCACAGCGCGCCTCCCTGTGTCCCTCCTGCTGCATCATCTCCGGCGGCCGCGGGTCTAATAGGGGAAAGTGCCGTCGGTGAGCTCTAATTGGCTCACGAACCGGCACTTCCCCCTATTAGACCCGCGGCCGCCGGAGATGATGCAGCAGGAGGGACACAGGAGAGGTGAGCTGTGCCCTCCGTGTCCCTCCAAAAAGCGGGGGGGGGGGGGATATCTGGCACTGGGGCATATATGGCACTGGGGGGAATATCTGGCACTGGGGCATATATGGCACTGGGGGGGAATATCTGGCACTGGGGGCATATATGGCACTGGGGGGGATATCTGGCACTGGGGCATATATGGCACTGGGGGGGGAACATCTGGCACTGGGGGCATATATGGCACCGGGGGGGAATATCTGGCACTGGGGGCATATATGGCACGGGGGGAATATCTGGCACTGGGGGCATATATGGCACTGGGGGGGAATATCTGGCACTGGGGGCATATTTGGCACTGGGGGGGAATATATGGCACTGTGGGCATATGTGGCACTGGGGGGGGAATATCTGGCACTGGGGGCATATATGGCACTGGGGGGGAATATCTGGCACTGGGGGCATATATGGCACGGTGGAATATCTGGCACTGGGGGCATATATGGCACTGGGGGCATATATGGCACTGGGGGGGAATATCTGGCACTGGGGGCATATATGGCACTGGGGGCATATATGGCACTGGGGGGGAATATATGGCACTGGGGGGGAATATATGGCACTGGGGGCATATGTGGCACTGGGGGGGAATATCTGGCACTGGGGGCATATGTGGCACTGGGGGGGTATATGTGTACCTGGCACATGGGGGGGGGCTATATTTGGCACTGGGGCATGTGAGTACCTGGCACCGTGGGGGAATATCTGGCACTGGGGACATATGTGGCACTGGGAGCACAGCCCTAGCAACAAGGACTACCTCCTAGCAACGAGCATGACACCCAGTGCATGAAACACCTGGCAACGAGCATGACACCCAGTGCATGAAACACCTGGCAACGAGCATGACACCCAGTGCATGAAACCCCTGGCAACGAGCATGACACCCTGAGCATGAAAACCCCTGGCACCGTGCATGGAACCAAGAGCATGAAACCCCTGGCAACGAGCATGACACCCAGTGCATGAAACCCCTGACAACGAGCAGGTAATTGAAAAGTAATTAGAAGCCTTACTGTAGGACTTAATGTGTAATGGGCATTACGGTGTGTGGCATAACGTATCACGGACATTGCGGTGTGTGTCATAATGTGTCACAGGCATTACGGTGTATGGTATACTATATCGCGGGCATTGTGATATGTGGTATAATGTCTCAGGATCATTGCAGTGTGTGGCATAATGTATCACGGACATTGCGGTGTGTGTCATAATGTGTCACAGACATTGTATGTGCTATAATGTATCAGGGGCATTGCAGTGTGTAGCATAATGTATAACGGGCATTGCGATTCCTGTCATAATGTGTCACAGGCATTACGGTGTGTGGCATAATGTGTCACAGGCATTACGTTGTGTGGCATAATGTGTCGGGGGCATTACAGTGTGTGCATATTGTGTCATGTGCATTATTGTGTGCGGCATAATGTCTAGGGGCCATTGCAGTATGTGGCATAATTATACTGGGCATTACTATAAGGAGGAAAAATGACAAATAATGTAAGGGGCATGAATCAGGATTATTTTTCTTTCCTGTGGTGGCCAACGTATGGGCGTGCAGGTTGCAAAACTGGGGTATAAGGTAGTCTTTTCCTGCAATGCCACGCCCCTTTATGTGAAACCACGCCCATTCCAACGAAACCACGCCCCTTTTTGGCACGCGCGCCGAAGGCGCGCGCATATTTATCCCTTTCTTGCTCCCAATTATGGAGCATGAAGGGGGGGGGGGGGCGCCGAAGAATTTTTTGGCTTGGGGGAGAAAAATTTCTAGTTACGCCACTGTCTGGCACTGTGGGGTAATGTGTATCTGGCACTGTGAGACAATGTGTATCTGGCACTGTGAGACAATGTGTATCTGGCACTTAGTGGGGCAATGTGTATCTGGCACTTAGTGGGGCAATGTGTATCTGGCACTTGGTGGGGCAATGTGTATCTGGCACTGTGCGGTAATGTGTATCTGGCACTGTGGGGTAATGTGTATCTGGCACTGTGGGACTATGTGTATCTGGCACTTGGTGGGGCAATGTGTGTCTGGCACTTGGTGGGGCAATGTGTATCTGGCATTATGGCGGCATATGTGTATCTGGCACTGCACTACTGGGGGCATATGTGTATCTGGCACTGCACTATTGGGGGGCATATGTGTACTACATCCCATTTTAATTGTCCACACCCATTTTTTGGCGCGCCCGCCACACACAGTACCTCTGAGGCACATATCTACTGGGGCATTTCTTCTGGGGGCATATCTACTGGGGCATAACTACTGGGGGGCAGGATCATTTTTAAGTTGATCATTTTTGTATGGCCCGCAAAGGAATTTATAAATATCCAAATAGCCCTTGGTAGAAAAAAGGTTCCCCACCCCTGCTCTACTCCAACTCATATTCTCCCTCCTGTTCTACCATACACTTGCTGCCACCTTTCTATTCCATCATTCCTGTCCAACATCCTTACACTCCTTCTAGCATTCTCATTCTCAGATCCTGGGCTGCTAAATACACTGTTCCACCTCCCCATGATGTCTCATAAACCCGCTTCTAGAATGTAAGCTCTCAATGGAAGGGTCATCTAACACCAGTGCCTTTTGTTTGTCAGCTCTCTGGCCTATGTGTAAGTCATGTTACAAATTCTTCTGTGTTATGTGATTTGCTCAAAATTGCATTTATTCATTTTATTACAGGTTGAGTCTCCCATATCCGAAATGGTTGGGACCAGAGGTATTTTGGATATCTAGGGGAGAATGTAATAGGGTGTGAGAATCAGGAAGTGAGAGATTTTGTGAGAGTTCCCCTGATTTTTTAAAGTGGCAAACATTTACATGCCAAAAGCAGGTTGATTTTGCAATGTAAATGATTGCCACTTTAAAACAGGACTCTCCCAAATTCTCTCACTTTCTGATTCTCACACCATGGTGGTCATTCCGAGTTGTTCGCTCGGTAATTTTTTACGCATCGCAGCGATTTTCCGCTTAGTGCGCAATGTTCGCACTGCGACAAGTAAATTTGCTATACAGTTAGGTATTTTACTCACGGCTTTTTCTTCGTTCAGGCGATCGGAGTGTGATTGACAGGAAGTGGGTGTTTCTGAGCGGAAACAGGCCGTTTTATGGGCGTGTGGGAAAAAACGCTACCGTTTCTGGGAAAAACGCGGGAGTGGCTGGAGAAACGGAGGAGTGTCTGGGCGAACGCTGGGTGTGTTTATGACGTCAAACCAGGAACGACAAGCAGTGAACTGATCGCAGATGCCGAGTAAGGTTGAAGTTACTCAGAAACTGCTAAGAGGTGTGTAATCGCAATTTTGAGAATCTTTCGTTCGCAATTTTACTATGCTAAGATTCACTCCCAGTAGGCGGCGGCTTAGCGTGTGTAAAGCTGCTAAAAGCAGCTTGCGAGCGAACAACTCGGAATGAGGGCCCATATTACTAGAGTTATTACATCCCCCCCGCACTGATTTTTTTTCTGCATTTAGGAATGTTTGCATACAGTACCATAATGGGATATCTTGGCAATGGAACCCAAGTCTAAACATGAAATGCATTTATGTTTCATATATACTTAAACACACCGCCTGAAGGTTATAAAATATTTTTTTTATAATTTTGTGCAGGAAACAAGGTTTATGTACAAACGTACATGAAATTCATTTCTGTTTCACATACACCTTAAGGGGGGTACACATGGAGTGACGTTCACTTAATTTCTAAGCAATCTGACTAGATTGCTTAGAAATTAGGAACACATCGCTCCATGTGTAGGGGTGCCGGCGACCGTGATGCGCGGTCCCGCACGTCGCTATCGCCGGTGCTAGATTGGCCTGCATGCAGGCACAATCTAGCAGGTCGCTCATTTCACAGCTGGGTGAAATGAGCGACACCCCCCCCCCCCCTTCTCCCCGTGTGTCGCCTATCGCTCACCACACTTCGCGCTGTGCTGAGTGGAGGAAGAGATGACCGCTCAGCACACATCTCCCTCCACATCTCCCCATCGGTACGGCCCTTTACACACACAGGCTGAAGATAATTTATACAATACTTGAAACAATGTTAGTGTACACTTAACCATTAGATAGCAGTTGCTCTAAAAAAAGTTGATGTATTTCGGAATATTTTGTATTATGGAATTTTGTATATGGGAATTATTCACAGGGATGGTTTAAGAAAGGGGTGGGCCTGTGAGCAGCCTCCATGCAGAATCCTCCCTATCTCACCAGTACATGTCCTCAGTAGATTCTGGCAGATGGCTTCACAACAAGGGGCGTGGCCTCAAAAGGAATGTCATATCCGTATCCGAAGAGAGGATGATGCCATAGAGAGGCAGAGGGTGACAGTAAAGAAATGGTGATGGGGAGATAATGATGCAAGGGAGAAGCAGTGGGTGACAAGGACAGATAGTGGAAGACGGAAAGGCAGAGGGTGACACCAGGGAATGGGTAACAGGTGTAGGCACAGTGGGTAAGACCAGGGGAGGTATTGGGTGATGTAGAGTATGACAGGGAGAGGAAGTGGGTGACAGGAGATATGTGACTGTCTGACTAGCGGTTCTGCGCATGCATGCCTTCAGGTCACACATGCGTAGAAGCCAGCAATGGGGGTGGAAGGTAATGCTGCTACTGTAGTAGTGTTACTGATTGCAGGGACAGCTGCTTTTTAGAGCAGCTATCTCCACACAGGAGCAATGCTGAATTGCGCTGAGTGATAAGTATCCCCTGCCGCAACTCGCGGTGAGTTGTTTACTTAATCATTGAGGGCCATTGGGGTTTACTTATTAACTCACTTTACCTATATTGAGATTTTGTCTTAGGAACCTTGGTACATTATACTAGCAAAGTTGAACTCCCAGACCCCACAGTGCTTTGGGAAGAGTCACAAATCTGTACAGCATCTAAAAAAAAATTTCTCCCCTCCCTCATTTCCCATAGAGGTAACAGTCATGCACTGAGTAGAATACAACAAGTTTCCAGTATATATTGGGTTCAGGCTGTGTAGTACTGGAACTGATTGAGGACTTACAAGGAGGGGAGAAAGAAAATTGTATGTCCAAATGACAATAACCACTGTACAACAACATAATAAATGTAAGAACATGTTCAATAGACAGCACTTCTGTTACATAATTATACAATCAGATCTCAATGTGTCATTTTATTACAAACTGTGCTACCCAAATTTTTGTTTGTTTATTGCTAATTGGGTAAATTCCATCCAAACAGCTTGGCCTAAGGGAGACGTCGATGAGCCAAGCTGTTTGCATGGAATTGAATAAATATATATATTTCTTTAATAAAAAATCCTTTTTACTGTTTTTATTTTAAAAAGTATACCTTAGTGTTGTTTTACCGTGGGATTCAATAAATTGAGGGCCTAATTCAAAGGTAATCGCTGCAACGGCCAGCCATGCGGGGCGGACTAGCCCTGTGCTGGGCATCCCCCCGCATGTCAGAGAATATGATCATAGATGTGCTAAATTTAGCACATCTATGATCAGGTCTTAATCACCCCCTGAGTTTTTTGCACTGTCCTATACTTTGTATGGCATAAAATAATAATATACAGTAATATAATAATTGTGTTGTTTATAGCACAGCACTTAACATGTTTCCTATGGCAAAAGTATATATTTTATTGGCTATGCATTTCTGTATTGTTAATAAAATGTAATACTTAATAGGTATGGGTAATGCTCACCGTATACAGTTACATGGACAGAATAACAGATGTATATCCACAAGGAACAGCACTATGGGATGGTTAATAGTAAAAAGTAATCACCCCCAAAATCCAAGATCTTGGATTTTCTGCAGCGGTGCCCCGGATTAGTGTACATATCACTTCCCCAAACACTAGTATGGCGAGAACGATTCACAGGAGCAAGGAAAGCTTAGCTATCCATTTCACTTCTCAAAATAATTGCCATCTCAAGATTGCTAACTCCCTGCCTCTTACCTGTTCTCTCCAAACCCTTCTGTTACAGCTGCCAATGTGAGGTGCCCAGGGAGAAAGTGGCAGAGAAAAAGAAATCTGCCCCTGCTCCCCATGTGACCGGGACACTGAGCACTCCACTAATGGAGTGGTTCCCGGAGTGTATATAGAAGTGACCCTGCATATGATGGGTCACAGACTGCTCGCTGCCCCTACTCTCCCATGGCTGAATTGCTTTGCCCCCAACCCCACCACCATTCTGTTATGGATGATACTGGCAGAGCATGCGCAGACAGATCCAGTTCACCCAGAAAGTGATATCTTGGCACACCACTGCTGTAGCCAGGACTGCAGAGGACCTAGTTTTCGCATTGCTTTGCCAGAAAGGTGAGTATACCTGAAACTCTACTTAACATAACTGTATAGCGTATTGAAATGATGCAATATATTGTGAAAACTATCAATCATAGGACCTACTACAAATATACACCTGGCGCCGTCATTAATCAAAGTAAGAGCAGCTGATCTCGAGGATTTGATCCCAAATACCTCAAAAAGCAAGAACTATACAAAAATAACGAGACAGCACTTTTTTACTTTGATCTCAGGTTTATCTAGTGATGAGCGGGTTCGGTTCCTCGGGATCTGAACCCCCCCGAACTTCACCCATTTTACACGGTTCCGAGGCAGACTCGGATCTTCCCGCCTTGCTCGGTTAACCCGAGTGCGCCCGAACGTCATCATCCCGCTGTCGGATTCTCGCGACATTCGTATTCTATATAAGGAGCCGCGCGTCGCCGCCATTTTCACTCGTGCTTTGGAGATGATAGCGAGAGGACGTGGCTGCGTTCTCTCAGTTTCTGTGTTCAGTGTGCTGCAAATATCTGTGCTCAGTGTGCTGCAAATATCTGTGCTCAGTGTGCTTGCAAATATCTGTGCTCAGTGTGCTGAAAATAGCTACGTTCTCTGCCTGAAAAACGCTCTATATCTGTGCTGCATTGTAGTATATAGTAGGAGGACAGTGCAGAATTTTGCTGTGACCACCAGTATATATATATAGCAGTACGGTATAGTAGTCCATTGCTCTACATCTGTGTTGTCAAGTATACTATGCATCCATACCTGTGCTGCATTTTAGTTGTGCGCAGTATATAGTAGGAGGAGAGTGCAGAATTTTGCTGACCACCAGTATATATATAGCAGTACGGTACAGTAGTCCATTGCTCTACCTCTGTGTCGTCAAGTATACTATGCATCCATACCTGTGCTGCATTTTAGTTGTGCGCAGTATATAGTAGGAGGACAGTGCAGAATTTTGCTGACCACCAGTATATATATATATAGCAGTACGGTACAGTAGTCCATTGCTCTACCTCTGTGTCGTCAAGTATACTATCCATCCATACCTGTGCCGCATTTTAGTTTTGCGCAGTATATAGTAGGAGGACAGTGCAGAATTTTGCTGACACCAGTATATATATAGCAGTACGGTACAGTAGTCCACTGCTCTACCTCTGTGTCGTCAAGTATACTATGCATCCATACCTGTGCTGCATTTTAGTTGTGCGCAGTATATAGTAGGAGGACAGTGCAGAATTTTGCTGACCACAAGTGTATATATATATATATATATATATATATAGCAGTACGGTACAGTAGTCCATTGCTCTACCTCTGTGTCGTCAAGTATACTATCCATCCATACCTGTGCTGCATTTTAGTTTTGCGCAGTATATAGTAGGAGGACAGTGCAGAATTTTGCTGACCACCAGTATATATATAGCAGTACGGTACAGTAGTCCACTGCTCTACCTCTGTGTCGTCAAGTATACTAGCCATCCATACCTGTGCTGCATTTTAGTTGTGCGCAGTATATAGTAGGAGGACAGTGCCAAATTTTGCTGACACCAGTATATATATAGCAGTACGGTAAGTAGTCCACTGCTCTACCTCTGTGTCGTCAAGTATACTATGCATCCATACCTGTGCTGCATTTTAGTTGTGCGCAGTATATAGTAGGAGGACAGTGCAGAATTTTGCTGACCACCAGTATATATATAGCAGTACGGTACAGTAGTCCACTGCTCTACCTCTGTGTCGTCAAGTATACTATCCATCCATACCTGTGCTGCATTTTAGTTGTGCGCAGTACATAGTAGGAGGACAGTGCAGAATTTTGCTGACCAACAGCATATATATAGCAGTACGGTACAGTAGTCCACTGCTCTACCTCTATGTCATCAAGTATACTATGCATCCATAACTGTGCTGCATTTTTGTTGTGCGCAGTATATAGTAGGAGGACAGTGCAGAATTTTGCTGACCACCAGTATATATATAGCAGTACGGTACAGTAGTCCATTGCTCTACCTCTGTGTCATCAAGTATACTATCCATCCATACCTGTGCTGCATTTTAGTTGTGCGCAGTATATAGTAGGAGGACAATGCAGAATTTTGCTGGCCACCAGTATATATATAGCAGTATGGTACAGTAGTCCACTGCTCTACCTCTGTGTCATCAAGTATACTATCCATCCATACCTGTGCTGCATTTTAGTTGTGCGCAGTATATAGTAGGAGGACAGTGCAGAATTTTGCTGACCACCAGTATATATATAGCAGTACGGTACAGTAGTCCACTGCTCTACCTCTGTGTCGTCAAGTATACTATTCATCCATACCTGTGCTGCATTTTAGTGGTGTGCAGTATATAGTAGGAGGACAGTGCAGAATTTTGCTGACCACCAGTATATATATAGCAGTACGGTACAGTAGTCCATTGCTCTACCTCTGTGTCGTCAAGTATACTATGCATCCATACCTGTGCTGCATTTTAGTTGTGCGCAGTATATAGTAGGACAGTGCAGAATTTTGCTGACCACCAGTATATATATAGCAGTACGGTACAGTAGTCCACTGCTCTACCTCTGTGTCGTCAAGTATACTATGCATCCATACATGTGCTGCATTTTAGTTGTGCGCAGTATATAGTAGGAGGACAGTGCAGAATTTTGCTGACCACCAGTATATATATAGCAGTACAGTACAGTAGTCCATTGCTCTACCTCTGTGTCGTCGAGTATACTATGCATCCATACCTGTGCTGCATTTTAGTTGTGCGCAGTATATAGTAGGAGGACAGTGCAGAATTTTGCTGACCACCAGTATATATACCTCTGTGTCGTCAAGTATACTACAAAAGTTCAGTAAAATGACCCAAAAATCTAAATTAAAAGCGTCTGATGAGAAGCGTAAACTTGCCAATATGCCATTTACGACACGGAGTGGCAAGGAACGGCTGAGGCCCTGGCCTATGTTCATGGCTAGTGGTTCAGATTCACATGAGGATGGAAGCACTCATCCTCTCGCTAGAAAACTGCAGTGCTACTCCTAGATGGGCCAGGTGTTTGTGTCAGCCACTTGGGTCGCTTAGCTTAGCCATCCAGCGACCTTGGTGCACCTCTTTTTTTCTTTGCATCATGTGCTGTTTGGGGACTATTTTTTAAATCTGCCATCCTGTCTGACACTGCAGTGCCACTCCTAGATGGGCCAGGTGTTTGTGTCGGCCACTTGGGTCGCGTAGCTTAGTCACACAGCTACCTCATTGCACCTATTTTTTTCTTTGCATCATGTGCTGTTTGGGGACTATTTTTTAAATCTGCCATCCTGTTTGACACTGCAGTGCCACTCCTAGATGGGCCAGGTGTTTGTGTCGCCCACTTGGGTCGCTTAGCTTAGTCACACAGCTACCTCATTGCACCTCTTTTTTTCTTTGCATCATGTGCTGTTTGGGGACTATTTTTTAAATCTGCCATCCTGTCTGACACTGCAGTGCCACTCCTAGATGGGCCAGGTGTTTGTGTCGGCCACTTGGGTCGCTTAGCTTAGCCATCCAGCGACCTCGGTGCAAATTTTAGGACTAAAGATAATATTGTGATGTGTGAGGTGTTCAGAATAGACTGGAAATGAGTGGAAATTATGGTTATTGAGGTTAATAATACTATGGGATCAAAATGACCCCCAAATTCTATGATTTAAGCTGTTTTTTTAGGGTTTTTTGTAAAAAAACACTCGAATCCAAAAACAAACCCGAATCCGACAAAAAAATTTCAGGGAGGTTTTGCCAAAACGCGTCCGAATCCAAAACACAGCCGCGGAACCGAATCCAAAACCAAAACACAAAATCCGAAAAATTTCCGGTGCACATCACTAGTTTTATCCAATGATTATTAAAACATGTAAACATACACCATAATACAGATACCGGCCAGTATCACACAAATTAATTACATAAAATTAGTACATGCAAGTATTAAAATTAACTATCACAATTGAGCCCTTAAAATTTGACAACCAGTATTACCACCCAGGTCACCACATGACTGATTCTCATTTAATACTGTGTCTCTGAGAACGTTATAATAAATCGATTTCAGTCCCAATAAGGCTTTCCCAATTAAAATGGCATTTAATCCTGGGTTAATCAATCGAGTTAGTTCAGCATGCAGCTTGCTCCAAACAAATAGCACTTTTACTTCACTTATGTGCAAACATGCAAAGCACCATGAATTAGTCCAGCAAGCACTCCAGAAATGCACTTTTCCTTAGAAAGCAGTTAGTATTAACTTGAGTGTGCACATGCAATGCAGCATATAGTATAATCCAGCAAGCACTTAGGGTGCACTATGCACTGCACCCAAAATGATAGTACCTCTCCCCATTGCTGTGATGATGAACAGCTTCACCCAGGATCACATGCTGGTATATGGACTCCTGATGTCTCTTCCCCTTAGCACTGGAGCGTATCAGACAAGTAATGAACCGGCCGGCTCCACAATGTCTAAAAATGAGTAGATGACTGCTGTAATATTAAAGAATGATGTCCTGTCCTGTGCAAATGCGTTTCTCTGCCTCCAGACCGGTGTTAGCGGCGAATATACACTCCCCCCTGTAAGCGGCGACAAAATTCCAGAGCTAATTGCGATAATGACAAGGGATAACCTGGATATTGTGGCAATTACAGAGTCATGGTGCAGTGAGAATCATGACTGGGACATAGCTATACCAGGATACAATTTATTTAGGAAGGATAGAATGGGAAGAATAGGTGGAGGGGTAGCAATGTATGTGAAAAAAAGCATAAATGCTACTTTAATACAAGATATTGAAGACAAAACTGAGGCCCTTTGGGTCACCACAGAAACCGGGTAGAAGGACATTATCCGCATTGGGGTAGTTATCAGCATTGGTATAGACCACCAGGCCAGGGGCAGGATTTGGACAGGAACCTATTGTTGGACATCACTAAAATGTCTTTAAAGGGAGAAGTCATAATCATGGGTGACTTTAATTTACCTGATGTAAATTGGAAGGGGTCTTTTGCAAGTTCAACTACAAGTGGCAAATTTCTAAATTCCTTACAGGGAGCATCTCTCAAGCAATTGGTGAGGGAGCCAACTCGCAAAGACTCAATATTAGATTTAAATCTTACAAATGGTGGCAGAATATCAGACATACATGTGGGTGAGCACATGGGATCCAGTGATCATCAAGCAGTATGGTTTAGTATAAAGACAAGATCCAACTCCTGTCACATGTGCAAAAACAAAGGTGTTGGATTTTAGAAATGCTGACTTTGCAAAAATGGGGAGATGCAATAAGTGATTCATCGGCGGACTGTAGAAACTTGGAAGGAGTGCAGGAGAGGTGGGAAAAGTGCAGTACTAAGGGCAACAGACCTTTGTATCAAAAGGGTTAGGAAAAGCACCAGGAAAAGGAAGCCAGTGTGGTTCACAAAAGAAGTATCAACTAGTCTTCTCTGCTTCCTCTCCCCCACTGCCTGCTCCCACCTTGCTCACCTCTTTAACCTATCGCTCTCTTCCGGCATCTTCCCCTCACCATTCAAACATGCTCTGGTCTCACCTATTCTCAAAAAACCCAACCTCGACCCTTCATCACCCACTAACTACCGCCCCATCTCTCTTCTCCCTTTCGCCTCCAAGCTACTTGAATGACTGGTCTACAGCCGTCTCACAAGCTACCTCTCTGACAACTCCATCCTCGATCCACTACAATCTGGCTTTTGCCCACACCACTCCACTGAGACTGCCCTGGTGAAAGTCACCAATGACCTGCTTTCGGCCAAATCCAAGGGCCACTTCTCTTTGCTCATCCTTCTGGACCTCTCTGCTGCCTTTGACACCGTGGATCACCCTCTCCTCCTCCGCACACTCCAAAATGCTTGCCTCTCTAGCACTGTCCTTGACTGGTTTTCTTACTTCACAAACCGCTCCTTCTCTGTGTCTGCCTCCGGCAACACGTCACACCCTGCCATCCTCCCTGTTGGTGTCCCTCAGGGTTCTGTCCTTTGCCTCCTTCTGTTCTCCCTGTACACCTCTTCCCTGGGTGCGCTCATTAATTCATTTGGCCTTCAAAACCACCTCTATGCTGATGACACACAACTCTACCTCTCATCTCCTGATCTACCCCCCTCTGTCCTCTCTCAGGTTTCCAGCTGCCTCTCCACAATCTCCTCCTGCATGTCTGAGCGCTCTCTGAAGCTCAACATGGACAAAACTGAACTCATCATCTTTCCCCCATCCAAAGCAAAACCCCCAACCAATATCTCTATCATTGTTGACAACACCACCATCTCCCCCGTTCCCCAACTCCACTGTTTGGGCGTCACTCTTGACTCCTCCCTCTCCTTTGCACCCCACATCCAAGCTCTGGCACAATCCTGTCGGTTCCAGCTACACAACATTGCTCATATCAGGCCATTTCTCTCCCAGAGTGCAACTAAACTTATCATCCACTCACTGGTCATCTCACGACTCGACTACTGCAATGTTCTCCTCACTGGCCCCGCTTGTTCCCATATTGCTCCCCTCCAATCTGTCCTGAACTCTGCATCTAGGCTTATCTTCCTCTCCTGCCACTCCACATCTGCCACTCCCCTTTGACAAAATCTACACTGGCTCCCATTCCCTTACAGAATCCTATTCAAACTCCTCACCTTCAGATACAAGGCCATCTCTAATTCCACTGCTCCCTACATCTCCAACCTCCTCTGCCTTCATACTCCCTCCCGCCACCTACGGTCAACCAATGACCATTGCCTCACCACCGCCCTGGTCACTGCTTCCCATGCTCGAGTTCAAGAATATGCCCGTGCTGCACCCCTTCAGTGGAACCACTCCCCCGCTCCATTAGATTCTCCCCTACCTTGCAAAGCTTCAAACGGGCACTAAAAACCCACCTATTCATCAAAGCATACCATCTCGATGCATAACCTAGTCCTGAGGCAGCTCCTCCATCCCCCTGCCTCATGCCTTGAACATCTCAGCTTTGCTTGCATACTGCCATCAGGCTGCCTCCCGCTTGCTTGCACCTCATGTCATCTGTCTGTCGACCCTTTCCACTAGACTGTTAGCTCTTCAGAGCAGGGCCCTCTTTCCTCTTGTTATCTAAGCCCTCTTCTCGACACATTTCACTTGCAGCTCTCCCCTACTCAGCGACCATCTTTACCGCTTTTTCTCCTGCTGGTAAGGGCTCATTTCCATTTATGGCCACCAGCCCCTGGTAGTACGATGATCACTCCCTCACTACTTACATCTTAGCTGTATTATGTCTTGAGAATGTGTGGTGTTCCTTGTTACCTGTACTCTATTTTTGTTATTTATTTACTGTAATGCTAAGTTTTGTCTGGGTGTAGTATGGTATGCCGGCGGTCGGGCTCCCAGCAACCAGTATACCAGCGCCGGAATCCTGACCGCCGACATACCGACAGCTGGGTGAGCGCAAATGAGCCCCTTGTGGGCTTGCTGCGCTCGTTACGCTGTGGGCACAGCTATCTATTCTCCCTCCATCGAGGTTGTGGACCCCCAAGAGGGAGAAAATATGTCAGTATGCCGGCGGTCGGGATTCCAGCGCCGGTCTTGTGGTCGCCAGGAGCCTGGCCGCCGACAACCTGAAGGCCACCCGTTTTGTCTCCCTGTACTGTTCTTTGTACGGCGCTGCAAAACACTTGTGGCACCTTATAAATAAAATGTAATAATAATAATAGTGTGAAAGCAAAAAAGATGGCTTTTAGGAAATACAAACAGACTCAAAATAATAACGACAAAGAGGTGTATCTTGACAGACGGAAGGATGCTAAGAAAGTGATCAGATGTGCAGAAGCTGAGGAGAAAATGGCCCAGTCAGTAGATAAAGGGGCAAAAGTTTTTTTAAGTATATAAATGAAAGGAGAAAATCAAATGGAGGAATAATAAGACTTAAGACAGAGAGTGAGAATTTGGTGGAGGGAGACAAGGCAATATCAGACCACCTAAATAAATATTTTTGCTCAGTATTTACTACAGGAGAATGGAAGGGGCCACAGTTAAGTTGCAAGGACATTCATAAAAATAAGGTAGATGAAACTACATTTACAAAGGAGAAGGTCCTAACAGAACTTTCAAAACTAAAAGTGGATAAACCAATGGTGCCAGATGGGATACACCCAAGGATACTTAAAGAGCTAAAAGATGTGCTGGTGGCACAATTAACAGAATTATTTAACCAGTCACTAAATACAGGTGCCATTCCAGAGGACTGGAAAAGAGCGAATGTAGTTCCACTGTACAAAAGTTGAAGCAAGGAAGAAGCAAATAACTACAGACCAGTAAGCCTTACATCAGTAGTAGGGAAAGTAATAGAAAAACTATTAAAAGTTGTCCTAAATCAAACAACTTACAGGATCCAAAACAGCATGGATTTACTGGTGGGAGATCATGCCAAACAAATCTTATTGACTTTTTTGACTCTGTGATGAAAATAATAGATCAAGGGGGAGCTGTAGATGTAGCATATCTAGACATTAGTAAGGTATATGACACTGTCCCACATCGCAGACTGCTAAATAAACTTGAAAGCGTGAGGGTGGATTATAAAACAGTTAAATGGATAAAAACCTGTTTGCAGGATCGGAAATAGATAGTTGTAATAAATGAAGTGCAATCTATGGAGGGAAATGTTACCAGTGGAGTACTCCAGGGATCTGTACTTGGACCAGTTCTCTTTAATATTTTTGTTGGTGACATTGCAGATGGTATTGAAGGGAAAGTATGCCTTTTTGCAGATGATACAAAGATTTGCAACAGGGTAGACACACCGGGAGGGGTAAAACAAATAATTGATGACCTAGCTAGACTTGATGACCTAGCTAGACTTGAGAAATGGTCAACGTGACAACTACAGTTTAATGCTAAATAATGCAAAATCATGCACTTGGGTCTCAAAAACTACTGAGGAGGAAAGGGATTTAGGAGTCACTATTTGAAGTGACTTAAAGGCAGGAAAGCAATGCAACAAAGCAATGAGAAAGGCAAGTCAGATGCTTGGTTGCATAGCGAGAGGAATCAGTAGCAGGAAAAAAGAAGTGATAATGCCACTGTATAGGTCATTGGTGTGGCCTCATCTGTAATACTGTGTCCAATTCTGGAGACCATATCTCCAGAGGGATATAAATACATTAGAGAGTGTACAAAGAAGGGCAACTAAAATGGTGCATGGCCTACATCACAAAACTTACCCAGAAAGGCTAAAAGATCTTAACATGTATAGTTTGGAGGATAGAAGGGAAAGGGGAGACATGATAGAAACTTTCAAATATACCAAGGGTTTTAACAAAGTTCAGGAGGGAAACATTCTTCAAAGAAAGAGAAGTATTAGAACTCGAGGACATACACTGAAACTGGAGGGAGGCAGGTACAGGGGAAATTTAAGGAAAAATTACTTCACAGAAAGGGTAGTGGATAAGTGGAATAGCCTCCCAACAGAGTTGGTAGAGGCTAAAACTATAGAGCAATTTAAACATGCTTGGGATAGGCATATGAATATCCTTATAAAGAATTAAGGTTCAAAATGGGTTGAGATTACCTAAAGGATAAAAAAAAAGTGGCAGACTAGATGGGTCAAGTGGTTCTTATCTGCGTCAAATTCAATTCTATGTTTCTATGACTATCTGAATGCAGGACAGCAAAAATCGCAGCCCAGCGATCATATCTGAATGATTCCCTAAGTGTCAAGCCACCATCCTGGACTATGCCAAAATTCCGCACATGATCAGGTAGTCTTGTCCTTTAATGTTGAGGTTGTATAATAAGGACCTCTGTTTAATCAGGAATTAGTCACAGCCAACTGGCACTCATCCACTCCTGGAGCTCAGCTAGACAGTCATTTAGGGTTGTTATTGGGTTCACAGTACCCGGAGCAAAGGACAGGTACAGTTGTGTATCAACTGCATAGCAGTGGTATACCAGGCCATGGTGCCTGATTATTTCACCCAGTGGTACCATGTATACTGCAAAAGCATGGGGGATAGTATAGAACTTTGTGGGACACCACATAGCAGTGGCACTGGTGACGATGAGTATACTCCAGAAGAAACTCTCTGACCTGCTGGTGAGAAATTATTAGAACCAGCTTAGGGCTGGGCCATCCAGTCCACAGAAATCATATTCACTCAATCACAAGCCCATGGTCCTCAGTATCAAATGATGCAGAAAGATCCAGAAGGATTAAGATTGAACAGTCACCTCTTTCTCTTGCCATCGAAGATCATTTAACACACACACCAGGCTGTTTAAGTGCTACAGTATGTCTTTTCTTGAATCCTGATTGGAATGGATCATAAATATCATGGTTTGTCAGTCAGGTTTCCAATTGAGCTGCAACCACTGTCTCAATAACCTTTCCTAGAAAAGAAAGGTTTGATATCGGTCTGTAGTTAGCACCTGCATTGCTTCAGCAGCCTTATGGAGGTGCAGGGATATAAGGCGCACACAGCAGGAGCAGCCAGGAGGGGTGGTGCTGAGATAAGGGGGAGGCCCCCTATCTTACTGCCCCAGGTCCCCTCGAAGGCTGGATTGGGGGCTGCATTAGCATAAAGATGCAGACGCATGTGACTCAGAATCAGGCTCCAAAGCTCATGTAACCTAAATCTGTCTACATGAGTTCCCACAGTTGATTAGAGCAAAGGTTCTCAAACGCAGTCCTCAAGGCACCCGAATGGTCCAGGTTTTAAGTATATCCTTGATTGGCTACAGGTGACTTAAGTAGCGCCTCAGTCAATTTGGTTTAACCATCTGTGCTAAGCCATGGATATACCTAAATCCTGGACTGTTGGGGTGCCTTAAGGACCGCGTTTGAGAACCTCTGGATTAGATCATTCCCAATGTGAATTGTGAAAAGCTAAGTAAATGGGAGAAAAGGTTATTGATAAGCACTATTCAGGGGAAGGATATAAGAAGATTTCAAAGAAAGTTAATATCCCATGGAGCACTGCAAGTCTGTTATAACTAATGTAAAGCAACAAGTAAGCATCCATGCAAATAGAACACTTGTTAGGAAAGCCAACAATAGGTATATGACAAATCTGAGTTACAGACTTCCATTGAAGAGACTGAAGTATAGCTGGTGTGCTTTACAAATATGTGCTCTATATGAAGTAGCAAAGAGAAAATCTTAATATTATCCGTTTTCCACATAGTATTTGGACCAGGGCTTTTACCAGGGCTTGTGACTCAACTCAGGTCTCGGCTATGTATGAACATACCTGACCCAAGTCCAGTGACTCTGCTCCATACCAGGGTTATTCCCGGGGGCCGACCCGGATTGCCTGCGGTCTGAAAGGCATGACCCGGTTCACGATGACCAAGATCATGCCTAAAAGGAATTGACTGGCGGGGACAGTAGCGTTTGGAGATGGTATCATCTCCGAGTGTGCACTGTGAGATGTAAGAACGGAAGTCACTGGAAGACACGGGTCTGGTATGAATGTAACATAGTAATTGAGGTTGAATAGAGGCAAATTGGCCATCGTGTTCAACCTGTTTTAAGTTGTGATGATGCTACATACTTGCTAAATAATGTTTTATGACTAGTTAGCTACTATAACTCATGTTACCCCCGGATTAACCATGTTGTTATTTTAAGTATTATAACCTTGGATAGCTTTTTCATTCAGAAATGTATCCATTCCTTTTTTAAATCCAATTACAGAGTCCGCCATTACCACCTTCCCTGGCAGGGAATTCCACATCCTGATTGCCCTAACAGTGAAGAACCCTTTCCTCCATTGTGTTCGGAACTTTCTCTCCTCCAGTCGCAGCGAGTGCCCACGTGTCCTAAACTGTGTTTTTTTAATAAATAATTCCTCTGATAACTCTTTGTGATGTCCCTTTACATAGTTGAAGATATTAATAATATCTCCTCTTAGGCGCCTCTTTTCTAGTGTATACATATTCAGCCTAGTAAGTCTTTCCTTATAGTCCAGTCCTTCTAGGCCTTTAATCAATTTAGTAGCTCGCCTTTGAACACTTTCGAGTTCACTGATGTCTTTTTTATACAATGGTGCCCAAAAATGAACACAATATTCCAGGTGCCGATGTACCAATGCCATATACAGCGGCATATTTACATCCGAGTCCCTTGTCTCAATTCCCCTTTTTATGCACGCTAGCACCTTACTTGCCTTCTTTACTGAGTTTTGACATTGTGTACGGTTATTAAGCCTATTATCAATGAATACCCACAAATCTTTTTCCAACTCTGTTTCCCCGAGGCGTTCCCCATTTAATATGTAGGATGCAAGTTTGTTTTTAGTCCCAAAATGCATAACCTTGCATTTGTCTGTATTGAACCTCATTTTCCATTTAGACGCCCAGAGTTCAAGTTTAGATAGATCATTCTGCAAGGACTCCACATCCAATTCTGAATTAATTACCTTACACAGTTTAGTATCATCTGCAAAGTTTGACACTGTGCTTTCCAGGCCTATTTTTAGGTCATTGATAAATATGTTGAACAGTAGTGGTCCGAGTACGAACCCTTGTGGTATTCCGCTGACTACTGGGGACCAGGTTGAGGACTTCCCGTTGACCACTACTCGCTGTAACCTGCTATTCAACCAGCTGCTTATCCATGTGCAAATAGTTTTTCCTAGGTCAATCTCCTTTAATTTGATCATCAGTCTCCTGTGAGGAACTGTATCAAAGGCTTTTGCAAAATCTAGGAAGACCACATCCACTGATTTTCCTTGATCAAGATTATTGCTCACTTCCTCGTAGAAGCTAATTAAGTTAGTCTGACATGACCTGTCCCTCACAAACCCATGCTGGTTCTTGCTAATAATCCTAGCGGACTTTAGATACTCCTGTATGATGTCCCTTAGAATTCCTTCCAATATTTTCCCCACTATAGATGTTAAACTAACTGGTCTGTAGTTTCCCAGAAGATTTTTGGATCCCTTTTTAAATAATGGCACTACCTCAGCTATACGCCAATCCTTCGGTAGCATGCCTGATTTAATTGAACTATTGAAAATCAAGTATAGGGGTCGTGCTAGTTGTGAACTAAGCTCCATAAGAACCCTCAGGTGAAGTCCATCAGGACCAGGTGATTTATTAATCTTAATTTTGCTTAGTCTCTCCCGGACTACTTCTTCGCTTAAACAAGTATCTAACCATGAATCATTACTGTCACAATTGTTATGCTCTACTCCCACCATCAGTTCTTCACTGGTGAATACTGATGAAAAGAATTTGTTCAGTATTTCCGCTTTTATTTCGTCATCATTTATCAATTCTCCTAATTCATCTTTTAATGGTCCCATATTCTCCTTTTTTAACCTTTTACCATTTATGTATTTAAAAAACTTTTTTAGGATTGGTTTTACTCTCTATAGCGATTTGCTTTTCATTTTCCATTTTAGCTGCTCTTATTGCTTTTTTGCTTTTCTTATAACACTCCTTGTAATACTTGAAAGACTCCTCCTTTCCATTAGATTTAAATGCTCTGAAAGCCCACTTTTTTTTATCCATTTCTGCCTTAACCTTCTTGTGAAGCCACATCGGTTTGAGTTTAATACTCCTGCGTTTACTGCCCATGGGAATAAAGTTATGAATATTGCTATCCAGCAACCCTTTTAAAACATCTCACATTTCCGAAGTGTTCTTGTTATTAAACAGAACCTCCCACTCTATATTGTTAAGTGCACATCTAAGCATACTGAAATTAGCCTTCCTAAAGTTAAAAGTTTTGGTGGAACCCCTGTAGCTATGTTTCCTGAAACTGATGTCGAATGTGATCATATAGTGATCACTGTTACCCAAAGTCTCCCCAACTTTAGTGTTTGATATAATGTCCACATTATTAGTAATTACTAGATCCAGGGTAGTTTTACCCCTAGTTGGGTCCTCGACTAATTGAGACAAGTAGTGATCCCTAAACATATTTAAGAACCTGCTGCCCTCGCTTTAGCACATGAATCGTTACTCCAGTTTATATCCGGGTAATTAAAATCCCCAATGACAAGGATGTCCCCCAATCCCGTAGCCGTTTTTATTTGCTGCAATAGTTGTTCTTCCTCATGTATGCTAATATCCGGCTGTTTGTAGCACGTGCCTATGACTAATTTTTTTGCATCAATTGCCCCACTTGAGATTTCTACCCATAGTGACTCCACATTATCGCCAGTCTCCTCATAGATAACTTCCTTTAGGTATTAAGTGATGGTTTAACATAAAGACATACACCTCCTCCGCTTTTGTTAGCCCTGTCCCTCCTAAAAAGAGAATACCCCTCCAAGTTAGCAACCCAGTCGTGAGAGTCGTCCCACCATGTTTCCGTAATACCTATAATGTCATACTCAGCCTTTGATGCTAACAATTCCAATTCCCCCATTTTACCTGCTAGACTTCTTGCGTTTGCAAGCATACATTTTAGTTTATCGGTTCCTTTATTTGCTTGTTTTCCTAAAGATTTCCCATCCTGGTTAACTAGTGCATCCGTAGAGTTACTGATACAGACTGTCCTTCTCGCTCCCTCTCCAACCCCACCGTACTTAGTATTGCCCACCTTACTTTTCTCTTTGGTCAACCCAATGTTCCCATCTAAAATCACAGCCGTGACATAAGTATTTTCCCTTAAGTCCCGTACAACATTTCCTATAGTCTGGTGACAACCTGGGAATAACCTGGGTCTGTCACCCAGTTGTGAAAGGGGGTAAGTACTGAAACCTGTGTTCAGTGTCTGGAGTCCTAGTCCGGTTAAAGGGTTTATGTGTGAAAGGGATATAAGCTACACACACACCCTGCCCACATGACACAAAACTCAAAACACCTCCACAGCAGCAGCCCAACCACAGCCCACAAAGAAAAGATTACACTGCACTGTCTCTTTTCTCTGATTGTCTGTGCTGTGGTCACATGACACAGAAGCAGGGCCGGTGCTACAGTGTTTGGCGCCCCCCTGCAAATGATAAATTTGCGCCCTCCCATCCATAAAAAAGTACAGTGCGCATCGCAAAGAGGGGTGTGGTCACACAAGAAAGGGGGCATTGCTACAATGGTACCCACAGTTCAAATAATGCCACATAATATTACAATCTTATTTACATTACCCCAAACGTAGTGCCCCTGATTCATATAACATCACATAGTATTCACGTTACGCCACACAGTACTATCCATTATACACAATGTCCACAGTAGTGCCTCTTATCAGAGGTGTCGCTAGGTGCCATGGTGCCTGGAGTAAGGGTATGTTTCAGTGCCACCTCCTCTGTACTGAATTGGGGGCATGTTACATTTGAAAAGAAAAATATATTTTAAAATTGGTGACAGGGGCAGTTCTAGACCTTGAGGAGCTCAGGGCAAAAATTTAATTTGCTGCCCGCTACTCTCAAATAAGGGACAGTGCGCGCCGTATGTGTGCGCAAAAATATAGGGCCACCAATTCACATTACATTGCCCAGTTGTGTCCATTAGTCACATTACACCGCACAGTAGTGTCCGTTATTCACATTACACCTCACAGTACTGTCCGTTATCCACATTACACCTCACAGTACCATCCGTTATTCACATTACACCATGCAGTAGTGCCCATTATTCACATTTCACCACACCGTAGTGTCTGTTATTCATATTACACCTCACAGTAGTGTCCGTTATTCACATTACGCCTCACAGTACCGTCCGTTATTCACATTACACCTCATAGTACCGTCCTTTATTCACATTACACCACACAGTAGTGTCCATTATTCACTTTACACCTCACAGTAGTGTCCTTTATTCACTTTACACCTCACAGTAGTGTCCGTTATTCACATTACACATCACAGTAGTGTCCGTTATTCACATTACACCTCACAGTAATGTCCGTTATTCCCATTACACCTCACAGTAGTGTCCATTATTCACATTACACCTCACAGTAGTGTCCGTTATTCACATTACACCTCACAGTAGCGTCCGTTATTCACATTACACTGCACAGTAGCATCCGTTAGTCACATTACACTGCACAGTAGCATCCGTTAGTCACATTACACTGCACAGTAGCATCCGTTAGTCACATTACACTGCACAGTAGCATCCGTTAGTCACATTACACTGCACAGTAGCATTCGTTAGTCACATTATACTGCACAGTAGCGTCCGTTAGTCACATTGCACTGCATAGTAGCATCCGTTAGTCACATTACACTGCACAGTAGTGCCCTTATACACGTTAGGCCACACAGGACAGCACCATGGGGGTCATTCTGATTTGATCGCTCGTTAGCTACATTTAGCAGCCGTGCAAACGCATTGTCGCCGCCCACCGGGGAGTGTATTTTAGCTTTGCAGAAGTGCGAACGCTTGTGCAGCAGAGCGCCTGCAAAATCATTTTGTGCAAAACAAGACCAGCCCTGTAGTTACTCTTCATGGGGGTAATTCCAAGTTGATCGCAGCAGGAAATTTTTTAGCAGTTGGGCAAAACCATGTGCACTGCAGGGGAGGCAGATATAACATTTGCAGAGAGAGTTAGATTTGGGTGGGTTATTTTGTTTCTGTGCAGGGTAAATACTGGCTGCTTTATTTTTACACTGCAATTTAGATTGCAGATTGAACACACCACACCCAAATCTAACTCTTTCTGCACATGTTATATCTGCTTCCCCTGCAGTGCACATGGTTTTGCCCAACTGCTAAAAAATTTCCTGCTGCGATCAACTTGGAATTACCCCCCATGTGCGTTTATTCTAATGACGGAGGGACGGCTTATGACGTCACACACCCACCAAGCGTTCGCCCAGCCACGTCTGCATTTTTCTAAGCACTCCCTGAAAACGGTCGGCTGATGCCCAGAAAAGCCCACTTCACGTCAATCTTCCTGCGTTGGGCCGTGCAACTGAAAGCTTCGCTAGAACTTGTGCAAAACAACGATGCTCTTTGTACCCGTACGTCGCGCATGCGCATTGCGGTGCTTACGCTTGCACAGATTAGCTGTTTTTTTCACTGATCACTGTGCTGCGAACAACGGCAGCTATCGATCAACTCGGAATGACCCCCTTATACACATTGGGGGTCATTCCGAGTTGATCGCTAGCTGCCGTTGTTCGCAGTGCAGCGATCAGGCTAAAAATCTGCATTTCTGCGCACGCGCAACTTACTTTCCCAAAAGCCGATGCAGTTTCACACAAGGTCTAGCGACGCTTTTCAGTCGCACTGCTGGCCGCAGAGTGATTGACGGGAAGTGGGTGTTTCTGGGAGGTAACTGACTGTTTTCGGGGGCGTGCTGGCTGAACGCAGGGCGTGTTTGTGACATCAAAACAGGAACTAAATAGTCTGAAGTGATCACAAGGTAGGAGTAGGTCTGGAGCTACTCTGAAACTGCACAATATTTTTTTGTAGCCGCGCAGCGATCCTTTCGTTTGCACTTCTGCTAAGCTAAGATACACTCCCAGAGGGCGGCGGCCTAGCGTTTGCACGACTGCTAAAAGCAGCTAGCGAGCGAACAACTCGGAATGAGGGCCATTATGCGGCCAGGTAGAGCCCATTATACATATTATGCCAGGTACATCCCTCATTCTCTCCACAGCACTACCCCAGTACATGCAGGAGGTCCCGACTCTGGCACTGCCCCTCCTCTGCCTTCTCCTCCTCATGTCTCTCGGAGGCGTCGTTAACCCTGCAGCAGCCCCTCTGTAGGATGTCGGCAGTGATGCAGAGAGGGAGGGAGGGCACGAGTACTAATTACTCGGGCCAAGGACAGATGAAGTGCCCGGTGGGGGCCCTGGTCCACCACACTCCATACCCCCTCCCTCTTTACTGGGCAGCATAAGCACTCATCTTGGCAGCACAGCACATGCGGCAGTGTGCTGTGCTGCAGTGAGGCTGTTGCTACTGCTGAGCCTCTGCCTGTTCGGGTAGTGGGGGGAAGTGATCACACTCCCCCCTCAAATTGACTCTGGCTGAGGGGCTCAGGGCCACCCCATGACCCCTACGCCCTGCTCTGCACTACAAAGATAAAAAAAACAACCTTTTTTCAGAAGGGGGCGTGGCCACATCTCCCGCAATTAGGTCACGCCCCCAAAATGATGCCCAGCTCAGAAATCCTCTCAAGTAGTGAAACACTGGCATTGTGTGTGGGCTGTGGCCGCGTACTGAGCCCAGCTCTCTGGGGAAGGGTGGGGGAGAGAGCCGCGCTACACGCTGCCAGCGCCGCTACCTGTCATCCAGAGTGACAGGCGCAGTGGCAGCTGGCTCAGCGGGGATGCAGAGCAGGATGGTGCCTCCCTTCAGCACGGCACCTCCCTGCACTGCATCCACTTTGACAATGCTAAATTCCTTTGTCGTATAAACAACCCTTTATGAAGTCTAAGAACACTGTACGCTGCTTACTTAAGAAGTACCGTAAGGGTACGCTATTTGCGTAACGATCGCTCAGCCGTAGGCGAGACGCTCACGCGTCACGTTCGCTCACGGCCCAGTGATCACAGGACAACACGTTATTGGTTATGACTAGAGTAATGATTCGCTATGGCGTAGCGGACGCTCGAGACCACGAGGAGGTCACCAGCGGCGCAGACGCTCACAACGCTATACCTTTATGTCTAAACCTTATACCAATGAAATGCACAGAATACCTTAATGTGAGTACAGGGTGTAAGTGCAACCTTGTGTAACCTGACTAACTACAAAGCTGCTTGAGCGTCACCGACGCTCAAGTGAACACTTAACACTATAGAAAATACACAGATACTGGTTTAGGGTCCAAAGCCTATTAACTGTATTATATCTAATATACTTGTAAAAGGGGGTAACAGTACAAATGATACACTACAATATAACAGAGACTTCCTAACCAAAATACAATACTATCTAATACAATACAATACTAGTCTAGGGGAGATGTGAGAGAAAAGAGAAAGGAGAGAGAGAGAGAGAGAAATGGAGAGAGATGAGAGAAATTGGCTCACAGTAAGACAATGATTACGGAGAGAAACTTACGCACAAGGGGAAACGATCGCATGCGCCTGGACATCCAGCACCCGATTTTCAGCAATGAGAACCGTTGAAGAGTGAGAGCTGGATGTGGTCGGCCTGCCTATTTATGCCCCACACACAATGCAATCTCATAGTCCCTACAATCCCATTGTCCATTGGACGTCGGAATTCGGCCCTGTATCATAACAAAAGGTCATAGGTTGATTCATACAGGTGGGCTGTGACGATTTCAAACAGCTCAGGTGGGTGGGAAACTAGGTTTCCCGCCGCATACCTGAGTATGAGTAAATAATAGAAATGGACATAAACTTCTTATGTCCATAACTATTCGCACGAGCGATTAATACGCTCCAAACCAACACCGGAATATTGCTAATTAAATACTCTTCCGATGGGTACCAAACACTGCTGCATGACTCTTGTTAGACCCTTCCTACGATACAAAGAGGGATTCCTCAGCTCAGGGACATTCTATATTAACCAAACTTTCAGAAACTATCAAAGGGATCATGATCTACAAACTACATTAATACTGAAAATATGTAACGAATGAGTCGCACGCTACGATTACATAAACTCTACCGTAAATACGCATACCGTGCGCCCGCGGGTGCACGCTATTGCGGGTATGCGCCTTCACGGGAGAGCGTACGCATGCGCAGCGCAGACCAGTGTGCGGTGCAAATATGGCAACGTGCATAGAGACATTTTTCTGACTTTGACAGTCCACCCTTTGGCAGTCAATAATAACTGCCACCTTCTAAAACATTTAAAAAAAGGAGAAAAATGTAAGTCAGGGGTTAATTGATTTCCATGGTGGGGTAAGGAAGGAGAGAGGAGTAGGTGTGAAGAGGGTATGACCTAGTGAGATAGCAGAAGCATGTGTGTATGAGTCCATGTTTGGAGGGTCACGTATCATCGTGCCGTACGTGTGGTAAATCAAGCTTCGAGGTATTGCGAAGTATACATTTGAATTCCTTCTTATCCCGTACTAAGGGCCTGTGGATGGGCTGTCAAACTCTACCGAGCTCATTTCGGCTTTCAGTTGTAACAAAATGGGGATGCACATTTTAGTTGATGATACATGAATGGGGGAGGTATGTGATTGCTGATATCTGTGCCTGTATTCCCTATCGTCTATGTGTGTCATTTACCTGAGGGTTGTAGAGATGAAGATAAAGAACACTTATGGAAAATGCAATGATATTCTATGTCAGGGAAATGTACATCTGTCGTTGAAGTTGTGTTCGGTATCTGTTGAGAGTCGTCTTCTTTGCGCTGTATTGCTCCTTGGGCATGAGCAAATAGCTTTGTCAGAGCCATCGGATTTACAAAAAATGTTGGGCTAGCGTGAGTTTAAAAATACTAGGGAAACTGGGGATCCATGGCAAAGTTCATCAAGTGTCCATATCATAGGTTGTCAAAACTTCATCTTTGGTGCTTGTCTGTTGTCTGTATAGCGTCTCGTCAACTTCCTCATCCAAGGGGGTCTTTGTATCTTGGAGAAAAGCAGAAAAACAGGTGAAAGAAACGGACCGTATAATCGCATTTTCATCACATTCTGGTTTCTATCATTGGGTCATAAATCAAATCCAGGTTAATTACGGTTTCCTCACTCCTCAAGCTCATCACTTTTGTACTTTGTTTGCACCTCATTAAAGCCTGCCCGCATCTAAATATCAATCCAATCGATATAACGACACCCAAGATACATAGTAGAAACTTTCCAACATCCATTATGACTCCTTGAGCCCAGTCTCCCAAACCGGAGAACCAATTTCGCGGGTTCAACCATGACACCCAACCAGTCAGCTCATTACCTACAGCAGCAAGGGTGAGATTGTGTTTTCGACGAAATTCCCACTTCAATTGGAGAATATCGTCCATCTTTTGGTCTATGACCTCTACCGGATCCTCGGTGCTATTTGTGATATACGTGCAACACTTTATGCCGTACTGTGTTGCCAATGTAACACAATATCCGCCTGTTACTGCTGTAAGATAATTAAGAACCATCCTATGCTGAACTAGTTCTGTTTTGTAAGCTTGAAGTTCTCTTCCAGTGTATCTAAACGTGTCATCATACATTTCGGTGATATTATCTAACAAATTGGCGAGTGCGGAAATGTATCTATAATTCATCACTCCTCGAGCGGTGCGAGTGAAATCTAACGCTACCAGAACCTGAATCCCGGTGGATTCATGGATAAGATCAGAGGCCGGATGCTCTAACCTTTCTGACAGTTGTCTTTTAACTCGGTGCTCGTAATGAGTGTGAGTATAAGGAGCTTGGGCACCACGGTATATGTCCTTCACTTTGTCATGTGTAACAGTCATCACTTCAGGCAATACTTTTCCAATATAACACAATCCTTCAGAGTTTGGGGCAAGCCACTTGTACGCCTTTCTCCCGCATATGAAATATGCGTCATCGGGGAGAACATATGGGACGGAGAAGGACATGACCATGTTACAAACCTTCCAGGTGAAATCTCCTGACCCTAATTCTTCCATCTGCTTAAGGCACGTATCAGTTTGTACGATATGTGCACAGTATCCTGGTGATACTTCTCCAACTCTAGTAATCCTATTTCCTAAGGTATATCGATACCGGAAAGATTTTCCTCTACTGGCTATGTGGCGTACAAGCTCTGTATCTGTAGGCATTCTATCTGCTCTGTGTGAAAAGGTCATGGTAAGGTTGCTCCATGACACTTCCCAATTTCCCGGCTTACGGGGATTGGAGATATTAAAACATAAGAGGGACCTATCCACATGGTATTGGTGGAGCTTCAAACTAGGAGGGCTGGAGATGTTAAATCTCCGGTCCACCGGTCTCCCACCACTTAGCTCAAGTACCTCCCCTAACGTTAAAGGAAATGGTACTAGCCCTGATTTGCTATGACCCTGAGGTACTTGAGAGCATACCCAACAATCTGTTTGGTTTAACACGTTACCCACTAAAGAGTGATAGTCACTCAATGGTGCCGGTCCATATGGATATTAAAACTGGATTGGCATTTCTTTATGCATCCATCTTCAACCAGATTATCACAGAGCCTACAGATACAGTTTTCTTCAGCTAACAATCCTTCAAAGAAAATGTTTACAGATAACATGGTTGTTAGATCGTGCCCGGTACTCGCCTTTGCTTGGTGATTGAGTTGCTATTGGAAATTTACACCTCCGTCTCGGTCATCAGGACCTTTCTGGATCCTTTCTCGACCTCACTGGTACTCTCACCGAAACAGACTGCTCTGGTCAACATCATGGTTAACGGAAAAATCCATATCACAGTCTCTTGGGGCAAGTCCATCTTACAGGAGGAGAAAAGAAGAAATTTGTAAAGGGGGTATAAGAAAACAGTTTGAGGGGGAGAGAACTTGTTACGATAATAAGTTCTCTCGTCTTGTTGTTCTTCTTGTTCTGCTGTCCTCTCAAAGGTGCTGTCTCTCAGTCTTCCAAACGAACATTCTGGTGATGCAATATTCCTTCCCAACCGACGATCTTTCTGTAAGGAGCAAAAATCTGGCATTACCATTGGTCCAACTGAGGGGTGACATAGCATCTTTAAACCATGGAAACATGAGTGAGAAGAGAGAGAAAACACAAAAAAAAACAAAAGAGATAGAGAACAATTCATGTGCATATATACATTACATAACTCGACAATAACCATCAATAAGAAAAGAGAAACAAAACATTTTTTTTTTAAACATTGTCAACATTAAGAAAACATTGTTAGCATTAGAAAAACATTGTCAGACTTATTAGGCTGTCATATCTATGTGTCTAATGGTCTCCTTGAGCAGTCCCTCCCCACCAGCACCTGCATTACTCCACTGTCTGTATCTGGCCAGAAATACATTGTGGCGGAGGTCATGCTGGGGTTTGGTAGACTTCTGCAAGGACCAAGTGGGTATGCAATGTGTGAATTCTTACCAATACTCGTCAGAGATGGGGAGAGAGAGAGAGAGAAAAAAACATTTTTCACAAATACATTTACAACTTTTCACCTGGTCATTCCTGTGTCTTCAGTGAATGACCTCCCACTTTATTAACCGTTACCTCAGGCTTGCCTCCATTCCTAATAATCACCTTTCCTGCCTATGTGATCCCTGATTATAATGGTGTGTATTGTAATTTTGCTCATTTCTTGGTCTAGGGGGTCTAACTTTATGTGGGTTATTACAGTTGTTGGCATAATGCCCTTCTCTTCTACAATGGTAACAGATCCTTGGCTTTCTCCAAGTGTCAGTGAACTGGGGTCTTGGCTGATTTGATGCCTCCTCAAACGCTCGGATGCTCATCATCATCAACCGTTTCCCCTGTTCTTCCCTGATTCCTTGGATTTCATGATTATGGTGTTGTCTTTCTCTTGATCTACAATCTCTTGCAAAGTGTCCCTTTTTATGACAATTGTAACAGACTTCCATATCTGGATTTCTCGCAGGGGTGTGGGGCTTTTGTTGGGGTGGTCTTGTGGTTAGGGCCTGTATATTTGCTGCCATTAACTTATCTCTTAGTGACTCTCTGTATCTGGTGATATTCTGATCATGATTAATGACGGCCTCTCTTAGTGCGGTCACCAAGATATCTCTCCAGTTTGGGTTGGTGGTCTGTACCTTTGTTTTTAATTCATCCTTTAAACCATTCATTAATACCTTAACCGCTATTCCTTTATGTTGTGCATTTGTCTTGATGTCTGCGATCCCAGTGTTTCTAGCCATTATTTGCAGTGCTCGATTGAAATAATTAGAAACATTTTCCCTTTCGTTTTGCCTTATGGAGAAAATGTCATTCCACTTGACAGCGGCTGGGAAATATATTCCTAACTGTCGGTTAATCTGCCTAATACATTCCTGATTGTGTTCCTCCATACAAGGTACCTCCGTGTCTAATTTACAATCAGCAATGAATTTTGCAGGGTCAACACTGGAGGGCAAACATGCCCTCAGCACTGTCCGCCACTCTTGGTTGGTGGGTCCTGTGGCGTTTCCTAGTTCTTTAATAAACCTTTGACATTTGGCTAGATTTTTCCTAGGATCAGGAAATTCAGACATAATTGATCTCAATTCGGTCCGGGACCAGAGACAGTGCATTGCACTGTCCTTGACGGGAATGATTCCCTGATCGTCAGTCTTCCCATTGGGGACTGAGATCACCCTGGCCAGATCGAACTCAGTTACATCATCTTGTGTTGGTCTTATAATATGGGGTACATTTGTTTGTGCGTGATATAAAACATTGTACGTACCTGTGGACACGACCTCACCTGACCCTTCGTTAGGGGGTTTGATTATTGCCTTTACCAATTTGGTCGCGTCCACCTGGATGGCTTTTGTGATGGTTGCTGGAAGAGGTGCTGACATCGTTCTGGGCTCACTTTCTTGTTTGTATTCCTGAGGGAAGTTTGACATGGGGTGCAACTTGCATAGGTTAATAGTTGTACATTCAACAGTATTACAATAATCATTGTTACATTTATTACACTTATTCTTATAATCTACATTACAGTTGCTAAGAGCGTTTTTATTGTTCCACCTTGTGCTTTTCTCCGCAACCACAATCCTCCCTGCTGCCATATCTCTCCCCTCAAGATAAGAGTCAGAAAAGTCAATTGAATCTCTTTGTAATTCACCTTCCTGTTGCCATAACTGCAAATAATCATAATGTTTACTTCGTCTCTTTGTTGGTTCAATGAGACATATCCTCCTCCTCAAATTTTGTAACACTTTTGGGCTGAAGCTACCTATTCTTGGGAACTTCTCCCCATCATGTACAGTCATTCTCTCCCATTCATCACATAAAACTTCAGCGTGATTTCCATATTTCTCACACATTGCCGACCCGACTGGCCGGTTCCCTAAATCAACCCGAACCGAGGTTGATCGCCCCCTACCTGAACAACTGGCCCCCATAATCTGCAGGTGTTGCTTACTACTCCTTTGATCTTTATATCAAGGTTTTCAGCGAACCCTTACAAACAAACCAAGATGTCCTGGGCAGGCTGGCGGTGGCGGTTTACCAAGTACCCCACTCACTTCTCGCCCACGTTGGCCAGTACTGCAATCACTGTAACCAGAGCTGCTGTACCCAACTCAGGGCCCCTGTGAACCTGTGTTTACTGGAACATATGAGGGTTACCCGCAGGACACTTACTCTTTTCAGTAAAGGTGGGGTTGTTAGATAGTTCCTGAGTGACCAGCGAACTTCCCTTTAAAAATAAAAAATTACACAAATCACGTCAGAATGTACAAATAGCGTTTGTGACCACTTTACTCTAATGGTATTAGGTCAGATTACTAACTACTGCACACAATTACGTGCGGTCCAATCGTTCAGTACATAAGCACTACTTGTCATGTACTGAAAGATCAATGGAATCGATGTTTCCGGCCGCGATTCCTTCAGCAAGAGCTTGTATGGCCTATATGGGTTCTGCACCAACACCCCAGGCGTTGTGCCTCTTGTACCTTTATAGCGGACCTCTTTGTCTATTTTACCTGTTACCTTATGACCTCCTGGTCTGTTACCGTCTGTTAATGACCTCCTGGTCTGTTACCTTATGACCTCCAGGTCTGTTACCTTCTGTTAATGACCTCCTGGTCTGTTACCTTATGGTCCGCTATACTCTAATGCTCAAATATTATTTAACCAGGGATGCCTCCCTAGCCACCGTATATGTCACTTACACGTGTGTCCCTTGACGAGTACCCGACTTTCCTTTTGGTTCAACCTCTAAGTTATATAAACTTATGTGATAAAAACACACTCACTCAACACATGTACACTTTGTTTCTATATCTATTTCTGCGCAGAAATTTTTCTTCAGCCCAGCAGTGTTACCAATTTGGAGCAGGATCTGTTAAACTAAATTTCAGATTTTTCCAAAAATAGATTTGCGTTATTTACCGCGTCGCGTTATTTACCGCTGTGCGTTACTTATCGCCTTTGCGCTAATTATCGCTTTGCGCTAATTCAACTTTTCGTGACTTGAGCTACGTGGGCGTAACCAGACGCTACGTTGCGTAATGTACGCTGCGTGCGTCTGCCTCTGGATTGCGTACGCTAGTCTTTGTTAGAGACACGTGTACGCAAAACAAAGATCCACCGTAACACAATTTCTACCTTTATCAATGTAGATGATCCCTGATCATCTACCGCACACCACACTGACTGCCTTGTCTCCCAGACAAGCCGTGTGTTGGTCTATATTTTAACTATTACCTCTACTATGAAATAACAGCAAATCTCTTTTAGCACTTTCTATCAACTATAAAAATTGGCAAACAGGAATAGTGATATACGAAATTGAAAAAGAAATGCAGATATATATGTATGCGTGCGTGTATACGCAAGACAGAAGAGAAATAAAACAGTTTTAAAAGACACAAGCGTTTTGTTCTTACTTCCGGTTCCCGGATTCCTTCAGCACTCTTTATCTAAGCGAAGCAGACGCTTATCCCGTCAGCACTGCGAGACAACCTCCCACCCTTTGCTGGGGGATAATGTCTGCTGATCTACCTAGTGCAGATATGAGAAGGACAGGACGAGTCCCCCAATTGACAATGATTACGGAGAGAAACTTACGCACAAGGGGAAACGATCGCATGCGCCTGGACATCCAGCACCCGATTTTCAGCAATGAGAACCGTTGAAGAGTGAGAGCTGGATGTGGTCGGCCTGCCTATTTATGCCCCACACACAATGCAATCTCATAGTCCCTACAATCCCATTGTCCATTGGACGTCGGAATTCGGCCCTGTATCATAACAAAAGGTCATAGGTTGATTCATACAGGTGGGCTGTGACGATTTCAAACAGCTCAGGTGGGTGGGAAACTAGGTTTCCCGCCGCATACCTGAGTATGAGTAAATAATAGAAATGGACATAAACTTCTTATGTCCATAACTATTCGCACGAGCGATTAATACGCTCCAAACCAACACCGGAATATTGCTAATTAAATACTCTTCCGATGGGTACCAAACACTGCTGCATGACTCTTGTTAGACCCTTCCTACGATACAAAGAGGGATTCCTCAGCTCAGGGACATTCTATATTAACCAAACTTTCAGAAACTATCAAAGGGATCATGATCTACAAACTACATTAATACTGAAAATATGTAACGAATGAGTCGCACGCTACGATTACATAAACTCTACCGTAAATACGCATACCGTGCGCCCGCGGGTGCACGCTATTGCGGGTATGCGCCTTCACGGGAGAGCGTACGCATGCGCAGCGCAGACCAGTGTGCGGTGCAAATATGGCAACGTGCATAGAGACATTTTTCTGACTTTGACAACTTGCTGAGTGGGCAGCACCGGCTCTGCACAGAAGTCAGGTCAACTGCTTACTCTTATTGACTTTGTAAAGCAGAAAATTAGTCTCATCACTTCACCCTGGTCATCACTGGCTGAGAACCTCTGTTCTAAGCAGTTACATTTTTCATCATGATTTGTTTTATTTATTTACTATCTCAATGCTGTATTAAGTTTAAAATATTTTTCAAAAAGTTATAAAATTACAGATTGAAACTACACTGCAGACTTGGTGGAACAACGTAAAGTGGGATGTATGGTCACCCAATTTAAGAGCCTTTGGGGGTCATTCCTAGTTGATCGCTCGCTAGCAACTTTTTGCTGTGCTGCGATCAGAAAGTCGCCGCCTATGGGGGAGTGTATTTTTGCTTTGCAAGTGTACGAATGCTTTTGCACCCGATGGCACAAAAAAGTTTGTTGCAGTTTCTGAGTAGCTCTGGACTTACTCAGCCGCTGCAATCACTTCAGACTTTTTGGTCCCGGAATTGACATCAGACACCCGCCCTGCAAACGCTTGGGCACACCTGCGTTTTTCCAAACACTCCAAGAAAACGGTTTGTTGACACCCATAAACGCCCTCTTTCTGTCAATCACCTTGCGATCGGCTGTGCGAATGGATTCTTTGTTAAATCCTCTTTGTACCCGTACGACGCGCATGCGCAGTTTTGACGAGTTTTAACTGATCGCAGCGCTGCAAAAAGTTGCTAGCGAGCAATCAACTCGGAATGACCCCCTTTAACTCATGCAGGAAAGAGTAAGAGGACAGGAGGTGTACCTATTCCTGTCTGCATGATTTATATATGACCTTTGAGCTGACCCAACACAGGAATTTGGATTATGACTCCAGTCAATTCTGCAATTCACTGAACATCTGGTCCCAAATATTTAAATAACATGATGAATGGGAGAAAAAGTCTTTGATACTGTAGGTACTGTAGGAAAGAGGATTTGGGCACTCAACACTGTGCAAGTAACTCTTTTATAGTGTATGTTGTCAGTATGTGTCTTTTGGGTACCTAATCATGCTCTTGTTTGACAATATTTGCCACCAAAAAAAAAAATGACATCCTCAATAATGAACTAGTGAAAACGTGCAGAAATCACAAATGGTGATGTACTCATGGTGCAGGCAAGTGCCATAACTACCCACTTTTGCTCCCTGTGGAAAAATATATACTTTTACTACCAATTTCTACATTATTTCTAAATATATTTAAAGCTATGTATTTGAGAGTCTGACTCACAGTCCTTCTCTTTGTGATGAGCTGAGAAATAATGGGCCAAATGTAATAGAGTGAGAGTTTCAGAAAGTGAGAGATTTGGTAAGGTTTTGTAGTTTTTTTTAAAAGTGGCAATCATTTACACAGCAAGATCAACCTGGTTTTGCAGTGTAAATGATTGCCACTTAAAAAAAAAACCTCAAAACCTTACCGAATCTCTCACTTTCTGAAACGCTCACTCTATTACATTTGGCCCAAAGAGTAGTCTGCAAACTCTGCACCAAAACAGATTAGGTGGTGAATTCATTTCTTCCTCTGATGTGAACTTCACTGTGTAAGTGCAAAGAAATATAAATAGCCACTGAGTCAGCCAGAGAATATTATGCAAGGGAAGCTGCTTATAAAGCGCATGTGTAAGGATTGATGGCACATAAGAGGCATGTGGAGGTGGTTGATGGTACATAAGGGACATGTGAATGGGTCTGATGGCACATCATGAGAATCTGAAGGAGTCTGATTGCATATTAGGGCCATCTGGAAAAGGTGCATAAAAGGGACATGTGGAGGGGTCTGATGGCTTATTTGGTGTATATAGAGGTGATAAAATAAGACATAAGGGGCATATGAAGAAGTCCATTTGGACATAAGGGGCATATAGTGGGGTCTAACATTACATAAGGGGCATGTGGGTGGACTGATGGCACATAAGGAACATCTCGATTGGACTGTTGCTACATAAGGGGCATGTGGAGGTGAATGATGGCACATAAGGAGAATTTTGAGGTGTCTGATAGCACATAATGGGTTTGTGGAGGTATCTGATGGCATGTAAGGGTCCTGTAGATGGTCTAATGATATATAATGGGCATCTCAAGAGGTGTAATGGCAAATAAGGGGCATGTGGAAGAATTTGATGATATAAAAAGCCTGTGGCATGTACAGAGTAAGTAGGGGTTTCTGATGGCATATAAGAGGCATCTTAAGGGAGTTGATGGCACATAAGGGGCCGGTGGAGGGGACTGATTGCACATAAGATGCATCCAGAGGGGTATGATTGTACATAAGGGGCATGTGGAGGGATCTCATGGTATATACAGTATATACAGGGCGTGTGGGTAGGTTTCATAGCATATAAAAGGTATTTGAAAGGGTATGATGGCACAAAAAGCACTTGTAGAAGGGCTTCTGGCATGTAAGGGGCATCTCATGGAGTCTGATTGTTTGTAAGGGGCATATCAAAGGGTCTGATGGCACATAAGGGGTATATGAGGGGTCTCATGGTATGTAAGGGGCAAGTGGAAGGTCTCATGGTATATAAGGGGCATGTAGAGGGATGACACATAAGGGACATGGAAGAATTCTCATGACATATAAGGGGCATGAGGAGAAGTCTGATGACATATGAGGACCATCCTTAGGGATCTGATAGCAAATAAGAGGTATCTCAAGTGGTCTAATGGCACATAAGGGGCCTCATTGCATTTAATGGGCATGTGGAGGGTCTCATGGCATATAAGGCACACGTGGAGGTGTCTGATGGCATAAAAGAGGCATCCTGAGTGATCTAATTATTATTATTATCCTTTATTTATATGGCGCCACAAGGGATCCACAGCGCCCATTACACAGTACACAATCAAATGAGCAAACAAGAAAACAGCACTTACAGTCAAAGACAATATAGGACAGGTATAGAAAACCCGGGGTTAGGTGCCATCAAAGGGAGTAAGGAGTATAAGATTGTGTAAGTAAGAAAAGGAAAGGCACATGAGGAAAGAAGTCCCTGCTCTTGTGGCACATAAGGGCATCTTGAGGTATCTCAAAGCATATAGAGGGCATGTGGAGGGGACACGTGGCATATAAAAGTCATGTGAAGGGGTAGTGGCATGTTTAACATATTTGGCACTCAGGGTGGGTCCTTCACTTGGCACTCCCCCAGTATGTCCCAGTGCTCTCCCCCCCCCCCATCCCCCCATATGCCTTTTATGCTACACTGTAAGTCCCCAACATACTTACCAACCTGTGGCTAGCTTCTCTGGAATCCTTCTGGCTCTGCATGCATAGTGCATACTTGAGCCACTCTATGATGTTTGTACTGTAGATGCAAAATGCAGAGCTGCGGCAGTTCCCTTAAGGGAGCATCCACAATCAGCCAGACCTCTGCATGAGCATGACTGTGTAGCAGGCAATTTCGCCTACTCGTCTATGAAACGCTCTCAGAATACTTTGCATGTTTGCACCATGAACATGCGCTCTACTCGAAATCAGGCCCAGAGTGTGTAAAATGCATAGTGGCAGGATCTAGCCTGCTATGCTAGCCAGTCTTTTTGTCCCCCACTAGCATTCTACATGAAAGGTCTTTTACTACCTCCAAAGTTTCCCTCATGGCTAACTGACTGTCCATCATACATGGTTGAGTCACATTATTATTACCACCTGCTACATTTGTCGTTGGCAGCACGTAGCCCATGAAGTACGTCATGTGTCATGTGTTGGCTTGGTGGGTATAAGGTGTGCAATCGGCCGTCTGCACAGATATCACTCGTTGCTGTCATGGGTAAAAGGGGCGATTTACCCGAGTTGCAAAAAGGGATGATTATCTGCTTTCGGGCCAAGGGTGGCAGTATTTCTGAAACAACGCAGTTTGCGAACTGTTTGCTTGCTGCTGTGGTGGAGGTGTATCTTGACTGGACGTCAACTATGAAGGTGTGTGAGGGTCGACCGACATGCTCTAGTGGAGCAGCTTACTGTCATAATGTACCTGTGCCAACCTACCAGCACCTTATTGAGTCACTTCATCTAGATGCTGTCCGTACTGCACACGGCGGTTCCTTTGGCTGTTAGCTGGTAGTCATAATAATGTGACTCGACCATGTACTAAACTATGTTCCCTCATTCTAAACTTTGTGTGCACTGTTTTCACCCCTGACCACTTTTATCTAGAATTACTAGTAGAAATTTTAAATCTGAAAGGGGGTAATTAACATTTTCAGTCCTGCTCATATAATACTATTATTATTATTATTATTATTATTTATTTAGTTATATGGTGCCACAAGGGATCCACAGCGCCCAACTACAGAGTATATAAACAAATAAGCAAAACAGGAAAACAATGACTAAAGGAACATTAGACAATATTGTACAATATATCGTTATAAAAGCGCAAATCGTGTACCTTTTACTAACGATGATGATTCGATGTGCTGTCCCGCGAGTTGTTTGTTGTATCTTTAGATCTTCCCTGCTGCAGGCAATATCTGAAGCTATCATCAACGACAGCATGCTCCTGGATGTGGCCACTCCTCAGATCTTTTGCAAGATCTTCAAGATATATCCTATGTGTATGCACTATATTGTGAGTCCGGGACTGCTGGGGAGCTGCCGGGGAGTTCAAGGGAAATTGTTGGCAACATTGCTCGTTTGTAAGCCGTTCTAATGTATGGCCACGTTTACAGTTGAAGACTATATAGGACAAGTACAGGGTACATAAACATAGCTGCATCAGCAGACGATACTGAGATAAGTATCAGGGTGGCAGAAAACCGCAGAATTTGGTGCCGCTGAAGATGGTTTAAGTAGGAGAAGGAAAAGCTCATGAGGGAAGAAGACCCTGCTCGTGAGAGCTTACACTCCTAAAGCGAGGGGCAGACAGACAGACAGGGGTGACACAGATGGGGTATACTATACAGTGAGCGTGGAGTAGAGGGTTAGGATGAGATTTGTCCGGGTTTGGTGAAGAAGTGTCAAAGCTTTCTACGTGTCCTGTTTATGGCATCCTGTATTATAAGCTCCATAGGAACTGAAAAGTTATCAAGACAAATAGGACTCTATTCATGTACAAAATGTAATGGCTACCAGGAAAAAAAAAATCACTATATATTGTATCATATTGGTGTGAATGTTTTGTGAAGATTTACGTTATTGGCGATGTCCTCGAATATGCGGCCTCACTGTGATTGCGCCAAGCAGTGAGTATCGTGAGCACAGTAACTCGTCCTCGCGGCATGTGCCGGCATTGCTTTGTGCACCAGTGTCTACCCAGGACACAGGGCGGATGCTGGACAAAGGGGCGGAGTAATGGAGAAGGAGCAGAAGCAGTGACCTTCACCGATCCTGTCCCACTACAGAGTCATGCTTCAGCTCATTTCACCATCTCCAGATGGCGAAATGAAATGGAGAAACGAAACAGAGACATGACGTATGAGGAAGTGATCACTAATCAGGGGAACCGCAGGAGAATCTTACATGTCTCCACATACCTTCCCTGAATAGGATAAAGAAGTGAAAAGCCCAGCTATCAGTGCAACAGGGTTTTTCACTTCTTCATGAATAGAGCCCATAGCTTGCTGTCCATTCTGTCAGTGTCATTAACATCTACTTAGAGCTAGCTCGTTAGATAGTTTAAATCAATGTGTTGTTCCACATGCGGAAGACTGGAGGTTGTGTTCACATACATCTTACCCCAAAGAAGAATTTAGGAGCATTTTCCAGAGGGGTCTCAGTGAGTCTTTATTTCAGTACAAGGGCCGCTCAGTATGCAGCAGCCTCAGGAAAGAAAAAAAAACTTATTGGACAGGGCGGCTGTTTCCGCCAGTGGGATTTGGAGCAAACAGAACTAATGTAAACATAGAGGGAATGCAGGTCCTGGCTCTCTGTGTAATGGTAAATGAGACCCAGATGCTCTGCGCTTGCAGTACTGCTATGTTTTGTTTTGGATTTTTTTTTTCTTTCCTAGGGGCTGAAAGTTGTACTGGCATTTCATACAGTTTAAGCTAATCATGTGAAACAGCAGCTAGGCGTATCCCCATCCATGTACTAAGATGTCATACACAGAACAATAACTTCTGTTCCAACCAGATAAGTAAATGGCTATCAAAGTCACACAGGTTCTCCAAGTGCCACATGTTAAAGGTATGATTAATACAATGAAATCATGAGATACTGTGATAGTTATTTATTTATTTATTAACCGATTCTTATATAGCGCAGCAAATTCCGTTGCGCTTTACAACTGGAAATAACAATGATATAACAAAACAATGATATAACAAAACTGGGTAATAACAAACAGTCATAGAGGTAGGAAGGCCCTGCTCGCAAGCTTACAATCTATAGGGAAATAGGCATGGATACACAAGGATAGGTGCTATCTATTGCATAGTTGTCCACCAGATTGCAAAGGTTCTTGGTGGGTTGTATGATATGGTCATACAGCAATGATGAACCAGGGTTGAGAGGAAGGATGAGAAGACATGTGAGGATATGTGTGGACTGTGCAGAGCGGATGCAATTTGATAGGAAGATTTATGAAAGTTATGAGAATGTAAGCTCTCACGAGTAGGACCTTCTTCCATCATGTACTTATCCTTTTCTTACTTCACTAATCCTCAACTGCCCAAATCCTGCAGTTTTTTTGGCCACCTTGGAACTTATCTCTATGTCGTTTACTGGTGTAGTTATGCTTAGTCACCCTGTACTTGTCCTATATTGTCTTCAACTGTAAGTCACTGTTTTCCTGTTTTGATTATGTGCATATGTACTCTGTAACTGGGCGCTGCGGAACCCTTGTGGCACCATATAAATAAAGGATAATAATAATAATGTGGGTGGTTCTGGAATTTGATACGCTTGCCTGAAGAGGTGAGTTTTCAGGGAACGCTTGAAGGTTTGGAGACTAGAGGAGAGTCTTATTGTATGTCGTAGGGCAGGCATTCCCAACCACGGTCCTCAAGGCACACTAACAGTGCAGGTTTTAGTGATATCCAGGCTTCAGCACAGGTGACTTAATTAGTAGCTCAGTTATTTTTATTTAACCATCTGTGCTGCAGCCTGGATATCACTAAAACATGCACTGTTGGTGTGCCTTGAGGACCGTGGTTGGGAATGCCTGTGGTAGGGCATTCCACAGAGTGGGTACAGCCCGATGAAAGTCCTGTGAGTGAAAGCGAGTGATGAGTGTGGATGAGATATGCAGATCTTGTGAAGAGCGAAGAGGTCGGGTTGGGAGATATTTTGAGATAAGCGAAGTGATGTACGTTGGTGTAGTTTGGTTAATGGCCTTGTGTGTGAGTAAAAGTATTTTATATTAAATACGGTAGAATACAGGTAACCAATGGAGGGCCTGACAGAGTGGATCTGCAAACGATGAACGTCTAGCGAGGAAGATTAGCCTTGCACCTGCATTCAGAATGGATTGTAGTGGTGAGAGTCTCGTTTTGGGAAGAACCAGTTAGTAGACTATAGCAATAATCAATGCGGGAGATAATGAGAGCATGGATTAGAGTTTTAGCAGCATCTTGTGTAAGGTATGGTCGTATTTTGGATATGTTTTTAGATGCATTTAACTTGATTTTGAGATAGATTGAATGTGGGGAACAAAGGACAGATCAGAGTCAAAGATGACACCTAGGCAGCGAGCTTGTGGGGTAGGGTATATTGTCGTGTTTTCAACAGTGATAGAGATATCAGGTTGGTACCTACTATTGGTCGGTGGAAATATAATCAACTCTGTCTTTGAAATATTAAGTTTGAGGTTACGAGATGTCATCCCAGATGAAATGGCACATAGGCATTGAGTGATATGGCCCAGTACAGATAGGGACAAATCATGGGAGGATAGGTAGATTTGAGTATCATCTGCATACAGATGATACTGAAATCCAAAAGAGCTGATTAGTTTACCAAAAGATGAGGTATAGTTAGAGAAAAGCAGAGGACCCAAGACTGAGCCTTGCGGTACTCCAACTGAAAGAGGTAGCGAAGAGGAGACAGATTCAGAGAAGCGAACACTGAAGGAGCGATTAGATACGTAGGATAGGAACCAAGAAAGGCTGTGTCTTTAAGACCTAGGGATTGTAGTGTTTGTATGAGAAGAGAGTGGTCAACAGTGTCAAAGGCAGCAGATAGATCTAGAAAAATAAGTAGTGAGTAATGGCCTTTAGACTTCATATTGACCAAATCATTAACTACTTTAGTCAGTGCTGTCTCTGTGGAGTGTTGGGAATGGAAGCCTGACTGAAGTGGGTCCAATAAATTGTGTAAGTTAAGAAAGTGTGAGAGTCGAGTGTAGGCAAGTCTCTCAAGTAGCTTAGAGAGACAAGGGAGCTGAGAGATAGGGGGTCATTCCGAGTTGATCGCTCGCTAGCAGTTTTTTGCAGCCGTGCAAACGCATTATCGCCGCCCACTGGGGAGTGTATTTTAGCTTTGCAGAAGTGCGAACGCTTGTGCAGCAGATCGCCTACAAAATCTTTTTGTGCAAAACAAGACCAGCCCTGTAGTTACTCTTCGTGTATGTTGATACTAACGACGGAGGGATGGCTTTTGACGTTACACACCCGCCCAGCAAACGCTCAGCCACACCTGCAATTTTCTAAGCACTCCCTGAAAATGGTCAGTTGACACCCAGAAACGCCTTCTTTCTGTCAATCTCCTTGCGGCCGGCTGTGCGATTTGAATCGTCGCTATAACCACTGCAAAACCACAATGCACTTTGTACCCGTACGACGCGCGTGCGCATTGCCGAGCATACGCATGCGCATCTTAGCCATTTTTTTCACTGATTGCTACGCAGCGAACAACGGCAGCTAGCGATCAACTCGGAACGACCCCCATAGGGCGGTAGTTTGAGAGAGAGTTAGGGTCAGAATTTTTTTTTTCAAAATGGGATTAATCACTGCATGCTTGAAGAGCGAAGGAAAAATACCAGTAGAGAGAGAGAGATTACAGATGTTAGTTAAGGTAGGGATGAGCACAAGAGACAGAGCTTTTGGTTAATTGTGAGGGTAAAGGATAAAGAGGAGAGGTAATAGAGAAGCAGGATGAGAAGAGTGATGATACTTCATCTTCATTTGTGGGATCAAATGAAGAGAGAGTGCCGATGGGATCAGGTAAAGAACTGAGCAGGTCACTGGCTTTCCCGAAAAGCATACCATTTCATTTCAGATCTTATCAATCTTCTCCTTGAAGTAGGAAGCAAGATCTTGTGCCTTGATAGTGGCTGGTGGGGTAGGTGAGGGAGGATTCAGAAGTGAGCTAAATGTATTAAAGAGTCGTTTGGGGTTAGAGGCTTGAGCAGAGACATGAGTTTGGAAATATGTTTGTTTGGCAGTGTCCAGGGCATTTCTATAAGAGTGGTAGACAGTCTTATATGTGAGGAAGTTACTTGAAATACGAGCTTTACGCCAAGTTTACATGTGAGTTTTTGTAGTTGTCTTGTTAATTTAGAGTGCCATGGTTGACATCTAGGTGGTCATTCCGAGTTGATCGCAGCCAGCAACTTTTAGCTGCTGCTGCGATCAACAGTCCACGCCTATGGGGGAGTGTATTTAAGCATAGCAGGGCTGCGATCGCTTGTGCAGCCCTGCTAAGCTAAAAAAAATTCTAGCAGAAGTAGACCAGTCCTATACCTACTTACCCTGTGCGATGGATCCAGCGATGATGGGCCCGGCTTTGACATCACTCCTCCGCCCTCCATTGTTCTGGACACGCCTGCGTTTTACTCACCACTCCCCGAAAATGGCTCCAAACGGACCGGATCCGCCCATCCACAACTTCTTCCTGTCAATCTTCATAGCGGTCGCCGCTGCGACCGCTTCCGACGGTAGCCGCAACGTAACCCGGCGACCCCTGTCGCTGGGCAACGTCGCGCATGCACACTGCGCCCTCCGCGCATGCGCATTCCGCACCCGTTTGCACCGCAGCGAAAAACTGCTGCGTGCGAACGGGTCGGAATGACCCCCCTAGGCCTAAATGGTTGATGTTATATTGTTATCAGGGGTGTAGCCAGAACCCCTTGATTGTTATAGTTTTCCCGTAGCTTGAAGATTCGGAACCCAACCCAGTTTCCAAAGTCTTAAAATCCATCATATGCAGTGCTTAAAGTGGTCCTAGAGAGGGGTGGAACTCCCCTGCCTCCCCCCATGTAATAAAGGTATTGTGTGTGCCGTAGGCGCGCACCCCAAAAAGGGGCGTGGTCTCAAAAAGAAAGGGCCGTGGTCACACAATAGTAATAATGCCCACAGTAGTAGCACCCCTAATACACATAATGCCCACAGTAGTAGCACACCGTAATACACAATGCCCACAGCAGTAGCGCCCCTTTTACAATGCCCACAGTAGTAGTGCTCCTTATGCAATGTCCACTGTACTGGTAGTGTCCACAGTGGTAGTGCCCCTTATATAGAGCCCATAGTAGTGGTGCCCCTTATGCAATGCCCCTAGTAGTAGTGCCCCTTATGTCCCCAGGAGTGATGCCCTTTATGAAGTGCCCCCTTTACAATGCCCTCATTAGTAGTGCCCCCATTAGTAATGCCCTTAATGGTAATGCCCCTGTGTAGTACTGTCCTCAGTAGTAATGTCGCCTTTAGTAATGCCCTCAGTCATTTGGCCCCAGTAGTTATGCCCCCAGTAGTTTAGCCCCCGGTGGTAATGCCCCTGCACTTATGACCCCAGTAGGTTTCCCCCACTTTAGTTTAGCCTCCCAGTGGTAATACCCCCAGTAGTTTAGCCCCTGTAGTTTAGTTCTCATGTAGTTTGCCCCATGTAGTTTAGCCCCCAGTGGTAATGTCCCCTGTAGTTTAGCCTCTGCAGTTATGCCCCCAGTAGTTTAGCCCCCAGTAGTAATGCCCCCAGTAGTTTAGCCCCATGTAGTTTGCCCCCAGTAGTAATGCTCCCCTGTAGTTTCCCCCCTTGTAGTTTAGCCCCCTGTAATTTAGCCCCAAGTAGTAATGCCCCCAGTAGTTTAACCCCTGTAGTTATGCCCCCAGTAGTAATGCCCCTAGTAGTAATGCTCCTCTGTAGTTTTCCCCCTTGTAGTTTAGCCCCCTATAATTTAGCCCCCAAGTAGTAATGCCCCCAGTAGTAATGTGCCCCTGTAGTTATGCCCCCAGTAGTAATGCGTCCCTGTAGTTTGCCCCAGTAGCTTGCCCCTTGTAGTTAGCACCCAGTAGTTACCCCCTGTAGTTTAGCCCCATGAAGTTTGCCCCCAGCAGTTTTCCCCAAGTAGTAATGCCGCCAGTAGTTTAGCCCCTGTAGTTATTCCCCCAGTAGTTTGCCCCTAGTAGTAATGCATCCCTGTAGTTTGCCCCCAGTAGCTTGCCCCCTTGTAGTTTGCCCCAGTAGTTAGCCCCCTTGTAGTTTGCCCCCAGTAACTTGCCCCCTTGTAGTTTGCCCCCAGTAGTTAGCCCCCTTGTAGTTTGCACCCAGTAATTTGCCCCCTTGTAGTTTGCCCCAGTATCTTGCGCCCTTGTAGTTAGCCCCAGTAGCTTGCCCCCTTGTAGTTTGCCCCCATTAGCTTGCCACCCTTGTAGCTTGCCCCCTTGTAGTTTGCCCCCAGTGGTTAGCCCCCCTGTAGCTTGCCCCCAGTAGTTTGCCGTCCTTTAGCTTGCTCCCAGTAGACGCGTCGCTAGTACACTCACTCACACATATGTTAAAAAAACCCCCACCATACTTACCAAGCCCCGCTCCCGCGTCTGACTGCTGTGATCCTCCTGGCATCCACTCCTCAGCACTGACGTCATAATGTCTCTCCCATAGCGCGCACTGAAGAGCCGGAAACTGGAGCTCAGTAGTGAGCTCCTACTAGGGATGGCCATCAGTGGGTTATCCATCGATGGTTGCCATCGATGGTACCATCAGTGGATAAACTCGATAGTGGGAAACCATCTGTAAGGCAACCATTGATGGTTTTGCCCATCGATGATTACCATTACTTTAGCACTGAGCTAGCCACGGACCAATCAGGACCCGGGGGCGTAGCTTCGCGGGTGTCAGGTGGCGGAGCTATGCTCCGTGTCCCTGACACCCTGGAGAAAAAAAAATTGATAGCTCTTTATCATCGATGGTGGGAAACCATCTGGTTCTCCCCATCGATGGTAAAAGTAGTTACCATCGGTCACAGACCATCGATGATTTTGAATAATTGATGGTCGATGGCCATCCCTAGCTCCTGCCGCCGGCTTCCGCTGTGGAGAGGGAGCTGGTAACACAATCTTAGCGGGCGCCCGGCATCTCCCTGCTGCGCCGGGCACACGTCGGGTTAGGTGAGCCAGATGAGGCGGAACTGCGTTCAGTCTCCAAGTGGAACTGACGGAACGCAGTTATTATTATTATTACATTTTATTTATAGGGTGCCACAAGTGTTTTGTAGCGCCGTATAAAGGACAGTACAGGGAGACAAAACTTAGCATTACAGTAAATAAATAAAAATAGAGTACAGGTAACAAAGAGCACCACAATTCTCAAAACATAATACAGCTTAGATGTATGTACCGAGGGAGTATTCATTGTACTACTTGGGGCTGGCGGCCATAGATAGAGATGAACCTTTACCAGTAGGAGAAAAAGCAGGTAAAGATTGTCGTTAAGTAGGATAGAGCTGTGCGTGAAATGTGTTGAGAAGAGGGCTTTGACAACAAGAAGAAAGAGGGCCCTGCTCTGAAGAGCTAACAGTCTAGTGGGGAGGGGCGAAAGACAGATGACATGAGGTGCAAGCAAGAGGGAGGAAGCCTGATGGCAGTATGCAAGCAAGGCAGAGATGTTCAAGGCATGGGGCAGGGGGATGAAGGAGCAGCCTAAGGACTAGATTATGCATTGGAAGGGTACGCCTTGATAAATAGGTGGGTTTTCAGTGCCCGTTTGAAGCTTTGCAAGGTCGGGGAGAGTCTAATGGAGCGGGGGAGCACGTTCCACTGAAGGGGTGCAGCACGGGCAAAATCTTGAACTCGAGCGTGGGAAGCAGTGACCGGGGCAGAGGAAAGGCGATGGTCAATAGCCGACCGTAGTGGGCAGGAAGGAGTATGAAAAGAGAGGAGGTTGGAGATGTAGGGAGCAGTGGAATTAGAGATGGCCTTGTATGTAAGGGTGAGGAGTTTGAAGAGGATTCCGTAGGGGAATGGGAGCCAGTGTAGATTTTGTCAAAGGGGAGTGGCAGATGTGGAGCGGCGGGAGAGGAAGATGAGCTTAGCTGCGGAGTTGAGGACAGATTTTAGGGGAGCGAGATGGGAGGAAGCGAGGCCAGTGAGGAGAACATTACAGTAGTCGAGTCGTGAGATGATAAGTTCAGTTGCACTCTGGGAGAGAAACGGCCTGATAAGAGCAATGTTGCGTAGCTGGAACCGACAGGATTGTGCCAGAGCTTGGATGTGGGGTGCAAAGGAGAGGGAGGAGTCAAGAGTGACACCCAGGCAACGGGGGAGATGATTGTGTTGTCAACAGTAAGAGATATTTGTAGGGGGTGTTGCTCTGGCTGAGGGAAAGATAATGAGTTCAGTTTGTCCATGTTGAGCTTCAGAGAGCACTCAGACATCCAGGAGGAGATGGCAGAGAAGCAGCTGGAGACCTGAGAGAGGACAGAGAGGGACAGATCAGGAGATGAGGGGTTGAGTTGTGTGTTGTCAGCATAGAGGTGGTATTGAAGGCCAAAGGAGTTAATGAGCGCACCCAGGGAAGAGATGTACAGGGAGAATAGAAGGGGGCCTAGGACAGAACCCTGAGGGACACCAACAGGAAGGATGGAAGGGTGTGAGGTGGTTCCGGAGGCAGACACAGAGAAGGAGCGGTTTGTGAGGTAAGAGGTAAACCAGTCAAGGACAGTGCTAGAGAGGCCAACGTTTTGGAGTGTGCGGAGGAGGAGATGGTGATCCACGGTGTCAAAGGCAGCAGAGAGGTCCAGAAGGATGAGCAGAGAGAAGTGGTCCTTGGATTTGGCTGAAAGCAGGTCACTGGTGATAATGTCGATATTATCTTAGACCGTAAAGCTATACCTCTAGATACACTTTTACAGAGGAGCCGCTATGGCCGCTAGACTGAATACACGCGCTACGCACTTTGTACGCTATTTGCGTACAGAGTCCTGTACGTGGTACGTTCTTGGCGTACACACGCCGCGCTGAGTGTACAGAGTACGCACAGCGCGCGCACACACAATTGATAACCTTTAAACCTTGTTAGTGATACAATGCAATGATATGATTACACTTTAAACCCTTAGCAGCAAAGTACTGCAACGATGTTATACCTTAAACCTTAAGTAGCGCTGACGGTATAAAGTACCCGCAGTGCGTACACCTTATCAATACTTATAAACCTTATACAGATAAATATACTTTTAAACCCTTGCAGGAAAGTGAGGACACAACACCGATTTGTAGTTGAAACCACAGGGTTCTAAGGCCACCGTGGATTATTTCAAAAGGTAAAACAGTACAAATCATACACTACAGGCTAACAAGATAAATCTAAAACAGAGTAATGGCTACAGAGAATGTACATACGTGAGAATGTTCGCAAGCGCAACCGGGCCGGTCCTCCGCTTGTCAGGTAGAAAGCGTTCAGAGTCTTCTGACCGGCCAGGCAACAATGGGCTTTTTATACACAACTTACATACACAATACAATGGTCACTGTAATCTCATTGTCCATTGGACACAGAGATGTGTCTTTTCATTACAGGAGAGGTCATAGGTTGATTTGAAAAGATGGGCGATGTCTTTCCCCCAACTGCTCTGGTGGGTGGTATCCACTGGATTCCCGCCGCATACATAATATACAGTAAATACAGTTAATATCTATATTCTACTTTTGCACATAACTATACGCTGGCACATGCGATCTTTCTCTAACCAATACCGGAATGTTACCCTTAAAATACCCTACAGCTGGATACTAGACATCACCTTCCAACCTTTATCTGACCCTTCCTATCATGCAAAGGCGAATCCCTTAGTCGTGGAACTGTTTAAACTGTTGATACTTGCTGATGTGGTGCAGGGGAGCTATGTGTACAAAATGCACTATTTGGGTTAAATATGTAATGTTCTAATAACCCTCTACGCGCTCACAAACTCCGCCGTAAATACCCATACCACGCGCAGGATCGCAGGAGCGATCCTACGCAAATTGCGGATATGTGCACGCACGGCGGACTGAGTGCACGCGCAGCGGGCATGTGCATGGTGTTAGTACAGGGTATATGCATTACAATATTTTTCGACTTTGACAGTCCACCCTTTGGCAGTCAACACTAACTGCCACTATCTAAACATTAAACAGGAAAAATATACAATACAATATCTACAGATGATTGGATAAAAATATACAATACATTATCCATAGATGGGTGGATGGTAGGAGGAGAGGTGTAGGCAGGAAATGTATGACCTAGTGGGATAGTCAAAGCATGTATGTATGAAATCCATGTCTGAGGGGCATGTATCATCGTGCCGTATATGTTCTAGATAAGCTTCGAGGTATTGCGAAGTATACATTAAATCCTTCTTATCCCGTATTAAGGGTCTGTAAGTGGGCCAACAAACACTACCGAGCTCTTTTCGGCTTCTTGTTCCAACAAATGGGGTGCACATTTAGTTGATGATACATGGAGGGGAAACACATGTGAATGCTAATATGTGGATATCACCTGTCGACTATGTGTGTCACTACCTGAAGGTTGTAGAGATGAAGATAAGAAACATATCAAAAATACATTCAAATAACATTTGCGTAATCATTCTTGGGTGTTGATTGAAGTCTACTCCAGATGGGTGTATTTTTGCTGAGGGAAAACAAAGGAGAAACGGGTGAAAGAAACGGACCGTGGAATCACGTCTTATCACAACATTGTCTCTATTGATGGGTCATAAATTAAATCAGTTGCTGTAACAATGCCCCCGCTCCGCAAACTTATCCCTTTGGTACCGCGCTTAAAATTCGAACATACCTAAATATCAAGCCAATCATTATGACAACTCCCAGGATACAAAGGAGAAACTTTCCTACACTCACGATAACATTTTGAGCCCACTCTCCTAAACCTGAGAACCAATTGCGTGGGTTCAACCATGAGACCCAGCCGGTCAGTTCATTACTCACAGCAGTAAGGGTAAGGTTGTGTCTCCTCCGGAACTCCCACTTCAATTGCAAGATATCGTCCATCTTTTGATCTATGACCTCGGTTGAGTCATCAGTGCTGTTTTTAATATACGTGCAGCACTTCACACCATACTTAGTTGCCAAAGTGACACAGTACCCGCCTGTCACCGCTGTGATATAATTGAGAACCATCCTGTGCTGGATCAGTTCCGTTTTGTAAGCTTGCAACTCCCTCCCTGTATACCTGAAGGTGTCATCATACATCTCTGTGATATTATCTATTAGGTTCGCTAGCGCGTGGATATACCTATAATTTATAATTCCTCTGGCGGTACGGGTGATGTCTAACGCGAGTAGGAATTGAATCCCGGTGGATTTGTGGATCAAATCAGAGGCTGCGTGCTCTGTCCTATCTATAAGGTGTCTCTTAACGATGTGTTCATAGTGAGTATGAGTGTAAGGAGCTTGAGCATTGCGGTGAACGTCTTTCTTTCATCTTATTATCGGTTATGGTCATAACTTCTGGCAATACTTCCAATGTAACACAATCCCTCTGAGTTTGGGGCAAGCCACTTATACGCCTTCCTCCCGCATATGAAATATGCATCATCGGGGAGAACATATGGGACAGAATATGACATTACCATATTGCAAACCTTCCAAGTGAAAAATCCTATCCCTAACTCTCTCATCTGTTCAGTACACGTATCAGGCTGTATGATATGCGCACAGTACCCTGGTGATACTTCTCCTACCCGCATGGTCTTACTTCCTTGAGTATACCTATACCGAAAATACCTTCCACCGTCGGCTATTTGGCGTATAAGTTCAGATTCTACGGGTATTCTGTCGGGTCTGTGTGAAAATGCCATGGTTTGGTTATTCCATGTCACTTCCCAATTTCCCGGCTTTCGGGAATTGGAAATGTTGAAACATACTAAGGATCTATCCACATGATATTGGTGGAGCTTCAAACTAGGGGGCCTAGAAATATTAAATTTCTTGTCCACCGGTCTCCCACCCCGTAATTCAAGTACCTCATCTATTGTTAAAGGATACGGTACTAGTCCTGACTTGCTCTGACCTTGAGGTACTTGTGAGCACACCCAGCATTCTATTTGGTTTAAAACCTTACCCACTAATGAGTGATACTCACTCAATGGATGACGGTCCATGTTGATATTAAGGCTGGACTGACATCTCTGGATGCACCCGTCCTCAACTATGTTTTCACAGTTTCTACAAATACAATTTTCCTCAGCCAATAACCCTTCACAGTGCCTCCTAGTTTCTTGACTACCAGATTGTTTTCTGATACTCGCCTTTGCTCGGTGGATGTGTTGCTCTTGGAATTCTACAAATCCGTCCTTGCCATCAGAACCCATTCCAGATGCTTTCTCGACCTCTCTGGTACTCTCACCGAAATAGACTGATCTGGTCAACAACATGGTCAACAGGAAAACCCGGAATGCAGTCTCTTGGGGTAAGTCCTTCTTGTTAAGGGGAGAGAAAAAGGGAGCAAGAAGGGGGGGGAAGGAGGGCAATGGGAGATGGAGAAAATAATAAAAAGGAAAAAGAAATTTGGTGCGACAACCGCCTCTGGTCTTGTAGTTCTCCGTGCTCAGGTGCCGTGACAACAGTCCTGCCTCTCAACCTTCCCGGAACAGACACTCCAATGATACGATTTCCTCTACACTCTGCTCTTTGTCACGGGTTTTCTCTGGGTCAGCGACCTTCTTACAGTGGGACGAGTGGACCCAAGTCTCTCTCTCGGCAACCTTTAATGCTGTCGTGCTGGTTAGTAAGACTTGGTACGGTCCTTCCCACCTGTCAATGAGGCAACCTGAGCGTAGAAAATTTTGAATCATTACATAATCCCCAGGTTCAATGTCATGACAATTACTGTTTGGTTGGTCAGGAATCACCAGCTTTAGATTTCTGTTTTGATTCCTCAACTGCTTTCTCATCTTAACCAAATATTTTACAGTCACCTCATTATTGCATTTCAAATCATCCTGGGGGGTCAATCATTACATGGGGTTGTCGACCAAAAAGAATCTCAAAGGGTGATAGGTTAAGGGGGGGACCTGGGAGTGGTTCTGATGCTGTACAATACAAGTGGCAAAGCTTCTGGCCATAACAATCCAGTTTCAGCCATCACTTTGCTCAGCTTGTTCTTAATAGTGCTGTTTACTCTTTCCACCTTCGCACTCGCCTGTGGGCGGTACGGAGTATGCAGCTCGCTATTAATCCCCATCAGTTTGCACATAACCTGAAAGACTTCACCTGTAAAATGGGTACCCCTATCGCTTTCAATTATCCTAGGGATACCATATCTGCATACAAATTCCTGCACAATTTTATTTGCAGTGAACGTAGCAGTATTTGTGGCAGCGGGGAACGCTTCTACCCAATTTGAAAACACATCAATACAAACTAACACATACTTTAAATTTCTGCAGGGTGGTAACTGTATTACCTGAAAAGGGCCGTCTGTCGGCGGGATATGGGATGGTTCTGTTGTTATGGACTTTCCAATATTCTTCCTCAAGCAGATAAGACATGTCATTGCTCTCTTACCCGCATGAGAAGAGAATCCTGGTGCACACCAGTAGGCTCTCACCAGCTTACACATGCCCTCTTTGCCCAGATGAGTCAGACCGTGTGCTGCCTCAGCTAAGCTTGGAAGATATGCTCTGGGGGCTACTGGCTTACCTTGTCCATCTGTCCAGAGTCCTGAGGACTCCTGGCCATATCCTTTTGACCTCCAGACTGCCTTTTCCTGTGGAGAACACAAATTTTGCATTTCACTTAATTTTTGTGTGTTGACGGTATTGAATACCATCAGTTGTGTGATATCTGTCTGTATGGGGGTGCTGGCTGCTGATTTAGCAGCTTCGTCTGCCCGGCTGTTACCAAGTGACACTGGGTCTTGACTGTAAGTGTGGGCTTTGCACTTGATAACAGCCGCTCTGTCAGGTTCCTGTATCGCTGTTAGAAGCCTTTTTATATGGGATGCATGCGCTACAGGTGTGCCAGCTGCCGTCATGAAATTTCTGAGGCGCCATAGGGCCCTGAAATCATGCACTACTCCAAAGGCATACCTAGAATCTGTATATATATTGGCTGACTTACCCTTAGCCAATTCACACACTCTGGTTAGGGCAACCAGCTCAGCAACTTGTGCTGAGTGCGGTGGGCCCAGGGGTTCAGCTTCTATGATACCTTTGTCATCTACGACTGCGTATCCAGTACACAAGTCTCCCGAGTCTGTCTGTCTGTGGCAACTACCGTCAGTGTAAAAAGTAAAATCTACGTCTTCCAGTGGGTTGTCACTAATGTCGGGTCTTGCAGTGAAAGTTTGGTTCAGATATTCCATAAAATCATGTGTGTCAGTGTCTATACTAAATCCTCCTTCACCATCATTCTCATCCTCCACCCTTTGTGCCTGTCCAGGCACACCCGGGAGATAAGTTGCAGGATTTAGTGCGCTACATCTCTTTATGGTGATGTTTACAGGGGCCATTAGTGCTAATTCCCACCTTGTAAACCGTGCTGATGAGACATGTCTGGTTTGGGCAGAGTTCAGTAAGGCTGACACTGCATGAGGTGTATGGATGGTCAGGTTGTGTCCCAACACTACGTCTTCGCTTTTACTCACTAGCAAAGCTATCGCTGCAACACTTCGCAAGCATGTGGGGAGAGACCGTGCTACGGTGTCCAACTGTGCACTGTAGTAAGCTACCGGCCTGCTGGCATCACCATGTCTCTGGGTTAGGACACCTGCCGCACACCCAGCACTTTCCGTACCGTACAACTCAAAGGGTTTCCCATAATCTGGCATGCCCAATGCAGGTGCCTGTGATAGGCATTGTTTAAGTCTCTCAAATGCCAGTTCGGACTCATCTGTGTGAGAGATCCGATCTGGTTTGTTCGAGGAGACCATTTCCTGTAAAGGTAAAGCCAGTATGGAGAACCCTGGGATCCAGTTTCGGCAGTACCCACACATTCCAAGGAAAGTGCGGATCTGCTGCTGGGTTTGTGGCAGAGTCATGTCGCGAATCGCCTGTATTCTATCAGCGGTGAGGTGTCTAAGTCCTTGTGTCAAGCAATGTCCCAAATATTTTACCTTGGTCTGGCACAACTGTAACTTATCCTTTGAAACCTTGTGTCCCGTATTAGAAAGGTGAAACAGAAGCTGTTTCGTGTCTTTCAAGGACGACTCGAGTGAATCTGAACACAGCAGTAAGTCATCTACATACTGTATTAATACTGATCCGCTCTCTGGTTGAAAGGATTGTAAACAGTCATGCAAAGCCTGGGAGAAAATACTTGGGCTGTCAATGAAACCTTGGGGTAGGCGAGCCCAGGTGTACTGTACTCCCCTGTATGTAAATGCAAACAAGTATTGGCTGTCAGGGTGCAGAGGGACCGAAAAGAAAGCAGAACAGAGGTCAATGACAGTGAAAAATTTCGCAGTAGGGGGAATTTGCATGAGGATGACAGCTGGATTTGGCACTACGGGGAATTGGCTCTCAACTATCTTGTTTATCCCCCTTAGATCCTGCACTAGCCTGTAACCCCTCCCCCACTCTTTTTCACAGGGAAGATGGGACTATTGGCAGTGCTGGACGTCCTAACTAGGATGCCCTGTTGTAGCAAGCGCTCTATGACTGGGTACACTCCTAATTCCACCTCTGGCTTCAGAGGATACTGTGGGATTTTTGGAGCTATCCTACCATCTTTTACTTGCACAACTACAGGAGCTACATTTGCCATCAATCCAGTGTCTTGTCCATCTTTGGTCCAGAGGGATTCCGGTATCTGGGAGATCATTTCCTCTACCTTGGATGGACACTTGGCTATAACAGCAGAGTGTGACATTAACCTTTGTGGGGTGTCTAACATATCCTGCACTTCCTGAACGTGATTCTCGGGTATATCTAAGAAGACACCCTCAGGAGTACAATATATGACACACCTCATCTTACACAATAAATCTCTCCCAAGTAGATTAGTCGGAGCCGATGCAGCCAGCAAAAAGGAGTGCTTGGTCTGCAAAGGCCCTATCGTAATCTCCGCTGGTCTACTTAAAGGGTAGTGTTGCACTACTCCTGTTACCCCCATTGCTGAAATTGTTTTACCCGTGGTTTTCATACCTACTGCTGATTTTAACACTGACCTTGCTGCCCCTGTATCTACAAGGAAAGGTAGTGATCTACCAGCTACATCAACTGTGACCTCAGGTTCACTTCCAAGGCTAGCAATCAACTTCACTGGCTGCAGACTACAGGTGTGGCCTAACCCTTATTGTATGTTGTGACCCTCCCGCAGCGCGCTGGCAGCTACAATATGTGAGGGGGGTAGCTGAGAATTTCCAGAGGTCTGCCAGTCCCTCCTAGGTGGGTACCTCCTTGTTTCCCCTGCGTGTGGCTCATAATTCCTCCTATGCGATCCCTGATCCCAATTACTTGTGTTATGCTGTGAGTCATGTTCTGGTCTAGGGGGTCGATATACATTATGTGTGCCTTTATAATTACAGTTCCGTGTGTAATGTCCTACCCTCTGGCAATTATAACATTTTACTATATGCGACTTACCATCAGGGGTCTGGGGTTTTGGCTGATGTGGCTTCGTTGTCAGGGCTTTTATACTTACTGTCATCAGCTTATCCCCCTGTGACTCCCTGTGCTTAATGATGTTCCGATCATGCTCGATAGCGGACTCTCTTAATGCAGCCACCGAAATACCTCTCCAGTTAGGTTGAGTGGTTTGTACCCTTGTTCTCAACGTTTCTTTTAAGCCGTCCATTAATACTGACACAGCTACCTCTCTATGATGTACATTTTCCTTAATGTCCTCGACCCCAGTGTATATAGCCATTTCCTGCAGTGCTCGATGGAAATATTCAGAAGCAGTTTCACCTTCTTTTTGTCTTATGGAAAAGATTTTATTCCACTTGACAACAGTAGGGAAATATACTCCTAACTGTAGATTGATCTGTCGTACATTCTCCTGAGTGTATTCATCAGTGAGAGGTACTTCTATGTCTAATTTACAATCAGCATTGAATTTTACAGGGTCAATATTGGAGGGTAAACATGCCCGTAGCACTGTTCGCCAATCTTTGTTTGTGGGTTCGGTGGCGTTACCTAATTCTCTAATAAACCTCTGACATGCGGCTAGATCCTTTCTGGGATCGGGAAATTCAGACATAATTGTCCTCAATTCTGTCCGGGACCAAGGACAATGCATAGCAATGTTCCTGATGGGAGTGATTCCCTGAGCGTCAGTCTTCCCATTGGGGACTGCGATCACCCTGACAGGATTTAGTTCAATTACATCATTCTGAGTTGCTTCTGCAATGTGAGGTGCAATTGTCTCTGCATAATGTACTGTACCGTACTTACCTGTGGACACGACCTCACCTGTCCCTCCGCTAGGGGCCTTTGCTACTGTTCTTACTGGTTGGGCCGTGCCCACTTGTGTGTCTTGTATGGTGGCTGCTAGAGAGAGTGCCGATATCGTGCTGGGCTCATCTTCTTGGTCGCAGTCCTGAGGGAAGTTTAAGATGGGATTCAACTTGCACGGGTTAGCATTAATACATTTATCAAGTTCACTCTTATCATATATTAGTATGCCATTGTCTGTAGCCACTTTCTCCCCTGTAATAAACGGTGGTGGTGGTGCAGTTGCTATCAGTTTCCTGCTAGGGTTGGAACCGGCTGCGTGAGCTAGTTCCCTCTGCATATCACCCTCTTGTTGCCATAAATGTAAACAGTTTGAGTGTCTGATCCTTTGTTTTCGGGATTTTAACAGACATATCCTAATCCTTAAATTCTGCAACAACTCTGGATTAAAACTGCCTACCTTAGGGAATGGTTCCCTATCTTCCGCAGTCATACGTTCCCATTCATTGCATAAAACCTCTGCGTGTGATCCATATTTCTCACACATTATGTACCTCGCCGACCCCTTGGGCCGCGGAATATCAACCTGAACCCTGGTTGATCGTCCCTTACTTGAGCAACTGGCCCCCATCTTTTGCAGGTATTGCCTTCTCAGCTAATTCCTACAAAAAACCAAAATACTCAAAATAAGGCAACGGTGAAAGTTCAACGAGTGCTCTCACCCACTCACGCCCACGTTGGCCAATACACCTAAACACTGTCGTCAGCGCCGGTACGTACCCAACCTAGGGCCCCTGTGTAACCTCTATTCACTGGAAATATATGGGAGTGACTTACCCTTCCCAGTAAATATTGGTCGTTGGAGATTTCCTGAGTGACCAGAGAAACTCCCTTAAAATAAAAAAAAATGTTACACAAATCACGTTGCGTGTGCTACACCTAGCGCTTATGATCCCGCGATTTTACGCAAAGGTCGTAAAAGGGTATCACGTTGAGCTAAGTATTGCACCCACGAACGCATGGTCCAATCGCCGTACGACCAATGGAATCGTTTTTCAGGCTGCGAAACCTCAGCCGGAGCATATCTGAACGGGCCCATATGAGTTCTACGCCAACCACCTGGGCTGCGCTCTCTAAACAAAAACCTCGCTGACCTTTGGTCTGCGGTACTCTATACCTTCGCTGACCTTTGGTCTGCGATATCTACTACTTTGCTCATTTGTACTTTAATCAATGTTAACGTGAGCAAGCCACTCTCACGCCACCAAGTGTCCACTCACCTGGTGTGGTCTCCTACGGGATCCCGAATTCCCTGGGTCCACAAAACCTTTATTGTTTGCACACTCACGCTCGTTCACTCATATACACTTTGGTTTTTCTGTACAGAAAATTAACTTTCATTCAGATAAAACAGCCTTAGTTCCAGAGGTAATACAGTAAAAAAGGTTTTTAAACTAAATATTGGAAACTGAACAATTTGTGCTATTATCGCGTGGCTACCGTCTTGCGCCTAAACTAAAACAATGCTATTGTGTAATTTGTACTTAGCGGCCGTACCTTTTACGCATGCTGCGTAAACACGCCAAGTGTGTATGCCTTTACGTTGCGTACGCAGTCCCGTACTTTGTCCGAGACACGTGTACTAAGGCCGTACGTCCGCAACAGTACAAATCCCACACTTCTATAAATGTAAGCGATATTTAACTATAATCGCTCACTAAACACTACACACAGTTTCTTCTGTATAAACCTTTACAACTAGTCCAGGCTGCGTGTGCGTCTTACACTTACTTCCTTAAATATTACCTCTATATTTTAACTAAATAGCAACAAATTTTCTCAGTACAGGTCAAAATGAATCTAATAATCGCTACTTATGGTAATAATGCGGGCAGATATGCAAAGTACAAAATACAGGTGCATGCGTGTGTTGTGTGCGCATTTGGCGCCAGACAGAAATTTACAGACTTTAAAAATAGCTTTGCGTTCTTACCTTACGGATCCCTCCAGCATCCCTACAAACCATGCAGGGCAGACGCTTATCTAATCAGCACTAGTGTATCCACCGACCAAGAGAAGACTTACGGTGGATACCTTTCCGCCCTTTGCTGATAGATAAAGTCTGTGTAAACCTGCTAGGCTGCGGGTATGAGGAAAAACCGGACGAGCTCCCAATTGATAATGTCAATATTATCTTAGACCGTAAAGCTATACCTCTAGATACACTTTTACCGAGGAGCCGCTATGGCCGCTAGACTGAATACACGCGCTACGCACTTTGTACGCTATTTGCGTACAGAGTCTTGTACGTGGTACGTTCTTGGCGTACACACGCCGCGCTGAGTGTACAGAGTACGCACAGCGCGCGCACACACAATTGATAACCTTTAAACCTTGTTAGTGATACAATGCAATGATATGATTACACTTTAAACCCTTAGCAGCAAAGTACTGCAACGATGTTATACCTTAAACCTTAAGTAGCACTGATGGTATAAAGTACCCGCAGTGCGTACACCTTATCAATACTTATAAACCTTATACAGATAAATATACTTTTAAACCCTTGCAGGAAAGTGAGGACACAACACCGATTTGTAGTTGAAACCACAGGGTTCTAAGGCCACCGTGGATTATTTCAAAAGGTAAAACAGTACAAATCATACACTACAGGCTAACAAGATAAATCTAAAACAGAATAATGGCTACAGAGAATGTACATACGTGAGAATGTTCGCAAGCGCAACCCGGCCGGTCCTCCGCTTGTCAGGTAGAAAGCGTTCAGAGTCTTCTGACCGGCAAAGCAACAATGGGCTTTTTATACACAACTTACATACACAATATGTAAGTTGTCAGGTAGAAAGCGTTCAGAGCCTTCTGACCGGCCAGGCAACAATGGGCTTTTTATACACAACTTACATACACAATACAATGGTCACTGTAATCTCATTGTCCATTGGACACAGAGATGTGTCTTTTCATTACAGGAGAGGTCATAGGTGTTAGGCGCCGAGGGTCCGCCCGTCAGTGCGGCCCGGCGCCTAGCAACTAGGGACGCCGCAGGCAGACAGCCGCCGGCTCCCTAGCAACGCTAGACGCCGGGCGCACGGAGCCGCTCTGACCATAGCAACGGGGACGCCACTGTCAGACCGCGTTCCCCGTTGCTAGGTCTAATGAATCAGGTCAAATTGCATCCTGGCCGTGCAGCATGCAGCTGCACGGCATAATTAACATTACCCTGTCTGGATCCGGATTGGAGGGGTTCTAAATAAAAGCACTCTCAGGACTTCTCACAGACGCCGGTGTTAGCTTCCTGTTGCTGTGTCTGTTACAGAGAGTTTCCAGTCCTGCTCCATCCGGTTGTTCCTGTTCTCAGTGATCCAGTACTCGGAATTTGTCATCTTTCCTGGAGTCCTACCGAGCACCTTTAACATCCAGTGGTGTTCGTGAGTCGCGGCGTAGCCGTGTGTTGCGGCTTGACCGCTTACTATTTATTATTTAGTTTTATTGTGTTCCGGAGCTTTTGCGGAGGATTCCGCTCCCACTAGTCCACTCTGGTATCCAGCGGTGCTGGATAGGAGTAACGGATCAGTGGATCTTTGGTTGTCCTTTTCCCTGGCGGTTTGTCCGCACATACTTTTGGTTAAGTTAGATAGCTTGTAACCCCTGGTCTGGTTGCTTAGTCAGAGGGCCCCTTGTTATCACCCTGTCTCGGATTTCCCTTTGTCTCCCATTAAGACCTGAGGGGGCATCGGGGTTGGGCAGACATAATCCGCCCTTCGAACGCGGCTGCCATGGGCTCAAGCAACCATAGTCTCGCAGGGGATTTCTGATAACACGGGCGAGACAACGGAGTTAGGGCGCCAGGGGTTACTAGGCTTTCCTGCTCCCGTAACCAGCATATCTTTCCAGTACTCAGACCTCTGCCATAAGATCTCATCTGGTCTGGAGTACGGGAATCATAACATTAACACCGGCCAGACTAAAATTTAAAATTAACAGGAGTTAATTTTTTCCCTTATTCAGTTGGGAGATTTTGTCAGCTTCATGAATCCCACCGGTGTTGGGCCAAATCCTGGCCAGCTTTTAGTTAGCCAGATCCAAGAGCTTACTCAGATGGTTCAGGATCTGTCCCTTCGGGTGAGGTCACAGGAAGATCTGTTACGGACTTCCCCGAGGGTCATTCCTGAACCAAAAATGCATCTGCCTGACCGTTTTTCTGGGGATAGAAAGCAGTTTTTTAATTTTAAAGAGTCTTGTAAACTGTATTTTCGTTTAAGACCAGTATCCTCAGGTACGGAATCTCAGCGGGTAGGAATTATTATTTCTCTGCTACAGGGGGATCCTCAGACCTGGGCTTTTGGTTTAAAGACAGACGATCCAGCTTTATTGTCTGTAGACGCCTTTCTGGGGTCCTTAGGGCTTTTGTATGACGACCCTGATAGAGAGGCATCCGCCGAGAGTCAGTTGCGTGCTCTCAGACAGGGTAGGAATCCCGCAGAGATTTATTGTACAGAGTTTCGCCGTTGGTCGAACGACTGTGGATGGAATGACCCAGCCTTGCGCAGTCAGTTTCGCCTCGGCTTATCAGAGTCTATAAAAGACAGTCTCCTTCAGTATCCCGCTCCTGAGACTCTCGATAAACTCATGGAGCTCTCTATTAAGATTGATCGTCGTCTCAGAGAGCGGAGGGCTGAAAAAGGAGCATCTGTCGGGTCTACTCCTTGTGTTTTTTCCATTCCTGTGGACATAGAGGAGCCCATGCAGATAGGCCTCTCCAAACTGTCTCCAGAAGAAAGAACCAGAAGGCAAAATTCTGGTCTTTGTTTATACTGTGGGGGTAAGGGACATTTTGCCCGTAGTTGTCCGAACAAGTCGGGAAACGCCTCGACCAAGTGAGTTGTGAGGGGGTTCACTTTGGTCTACAGCTTATCTCCTCAAATAATTCACTGTTGGTTCCAGCTAAAGTTTCCTTTGGCAGCCTCTGTTCTTCGGTCTCGGCTTTTGTGGACAGTGGAGCTGCAGGGAACTTTATGGATTTAACATGGGCCAAGGCCTTAGGTATTCCTCAGTTAGCCTTGGGTAGGTGTATCACCATGCATGGTTTAGATGGGAGTCCCTTGTCCAATGGGGTTATTTCTCTCTGTACACCTTCTGTTCTACTTTCGGTAGGAGCTCTGCATTCTGAAAAGATTGAGTTTTTCCTTACCCATTGCCCAGCAGTTCCTGTGGTTCTGGGTCACCCTTGGCTGGCCTTTCATAATCCCATCATTGATTGGCAGTTGGGGGAGATCTTACAATGGGGTACCATCTGTAATAAGGAATGTATTACGCTTCCCATCAGAATTGCTGCTGTCATTCCCGCACCCATTCCTGTGGTATACCAGGATTTTGTTGATGTATTTTCCAAGGGCAATGCGGATATTCTGCCTCCCCATAGGCCTTATGATTGTTCTATTGAGTTAATTCCTGGTGCCACTTTGCCTAAGGGAAGGTTATATGCATTGTCCGGACCTGAAACTGTGGCCATGAATGAGTATGTTAAAGAAAGCCTAGGGAAAGGATTTATCAGGCCATCTAAATCCCCTTTAAGTGCAGGCTTCTTCTTCGTGGAGAAGAAGGATGGATCACTCAGACCTTGCATCGACTTTAGAGCCTTGAATAAAATCACTGTAAAGAATACTTACCCTTTGCCGCTGATTTCTGTCCTCTTTGATCAGCTACGTTCGGCGGTGATTTTTTCTAAGATTGACCTGAGAGGAGCATATAACCTCATCAGAATCAAGTCAGGGGATGAGTGGAAAACGGCATTCAGTACTCAGTCAGGCCACTATGAGTATCTGGTTATGCCTTTCGGCCTGTCCAACGCTCCGGCAGTTTTCCAGGATCTCATTAACGATGTGCTCCGTGAATTTCTTGGAAAATTCGTTGTAGTCTACTTAGACGATATTTTGATATATTCTGACTCTATAGAACAACATGTTACCCAGGTGCGTCAGGTTCTAAAAAAATTACGTGAAAATCACCTATATGCCAAGCTGGAGAAGTGTGAATTTCATGTCACGGAGGTATCCTTTTTAGGGTACATTATTTCCCCTCGGGGATTCTGTATGGAACCAAAGAAGCTCCAAGCCATCCTTAGTTGGGCGCAACCCACCAATTTAAAAGCAATTCAGCGCTTTTTAGGGTTTGCAAATTACTATAGAAGATTTATTCACTCTTTCTCTGACCTAGTTGCTCCCATTGTGGCACTGACTAAGAAGGGAGCAGATCCTACCAACTGGTCACGTGATGCGGAGTTATCTTTTCAGGCCTTGAAACAAGCCTTTGTCTCAGCCCCTGTCCTCAGACATCCCAACCCAGAATTGCCTTTCATTGTTGAGGTCGATGCCTCGGAGGTTGGAGTAGGGGCTATCCTGTCTCAGAAGGATCCGGATTCCCTAGAATTACATCCTTGTGCCTTCATGTCCAGGAAATTCTCATCTGCTGAATCCAACTACGATGTTGGTAACCGGGAATTACTGGCTATTAAATGGGCTTTTGAGGAGTGGAGGCATTGGCTTGAAGGAGCCACTCATACCATTTCAGTTTTGACTGATCACAAAAATCTTCAATACATTGAATCAGCCAAACGGCTTAATGCCCGGCAAGCTCGTTGGGCTTTATTTTTTTACTCGTTTCAAGTTCATTATCACCTTCAGGCCAGGTTCCAAGAATACCAAGGCAGATGCCCTATCACGCAGTTTTCTTCCAGTTCAAGACAACAGTCCTGTTACTCCCATACTTCCGTCTTCAGTCATTCGGGCAGGCCTCACACAAGATTTATTTACCCAGTTGAAGCAGCTTCAACATCAAGCTCCTGGTAATACTCCTGCTGGTCGTCTTTATGTCCCCGAGTTTTTGAGAGCAACGGTTTTGACAGAGTTTCACGATAGCAAAGTTGCCGGGCATCCAGGGATCGCTAAGACTTTTGAATTATTTTCCCGCTCGGTATGGTGGCCTGGTCTTTCCAAAGACATTAAGGAGTTTGTTTTTTCTTGTCAGGTCTGTGCACAGCATAAGGTTCCCCGTTCCTTGCCTATCGGTCAACTTATGCCCTTGAATGTTCCTCTTAGGCCATGGTCTCATATTTCCATGGATTTTGTGGTGGACCTCCCTCTGTCAGCCGGATGCCGAGTCATATGGGTGGTAGTGGACCGTTTTAGCAAAATGGCCCATTTTATTGCTCTTCCCCGATTGCCATCTGCCCAGGGATTGGCAGTCTTGTTCCTCCGCCATGTTTTCAGACTCCATGGGTTACCCACTGATATTGTTTCTGATCGGGGTCCACAATTCATTGCACAATTTTGGAAGTCTTTTTGTGCCTCATTGAAGATGAAATTATCTTTAACGTCTGGCTACCATCCCCAATCCAACGGGCAGACTGAGCGAGTCAATCAATCATTAAAACAATATTTGCGTTTGTACTCGGCCAAACTCCAAAATGACTGGTCTGAGTTTCTTCCGTTAGCAGAGTTTGCTTACAACAATGCCTGTCATTCCTCCACCAATGTATCTCCATTTTTTACAGTTTTTGGTTTTCACCCTAGAGCTAATTCCTTTTTTCAACATTCCTCTGTCTCCTCACTGACCTTGACCTCTCATCTCAAACTCATTTGGAGAAAAGTGCACCTGGCTCTCAGAAAAGCGGCATTTCGGGAAAAAAAAATTTCTGACAGGCTCCGGCGGCCGTGCACTTTCAAAGTTGGAGATAGGGTATGGTTGTCGACTCGCAACATTAAACTTCGACAAACCTCAACCAGATTGGGTCCTAAATTTATTGGACCATTTCAAATTATCAAAAAAGTCAATCCAGTGGCTTTCCGGTTACGGTTACCAAAAACTTTACGGATCGGAAATACCTTCCATTGCTCCTTGTTAAAACCTTATGTTTCGTCCAGTAAATTTCCTCGCAAGATCTCTCAGGGGAAATCACCAATAGACGTACAGGGTCAGCAGGAGTTCTTAGTGGAGAAGGTTCTCGATTCCAAGTTGTCCCGGGGTCGGCTTTATTTTTTGGTGCATTGGAGAGGTTATGGTCCAGAGGAAAGGTCTTGGGTCCTGGATGAGGATCTCCATGCCCCGAGGCTCAAAAGGGCGTTTTTTCGAGAATTTCCTCAGAAGCCTGGCCTTAGGGGTTCCTTGACCCCTCCTCAAGGGGGGGGTACTGTTAGGCGCCGAGGGTCCGCCCGTCAGTGCGGCCCGGCGCCTAGCAACTAGGGACGCCGCAGGCAGACAGCCGCCGGCTCCCTAGCAACGCTAGACGCCGGGCGCACGGAGCCGCTCTGACCATAGCAACGGGGACGCCACTGTCGGACCGCGTTCCCCGTTGCTAGGTCTAATGAATCAGGTCAAATTGCATCCTGGCCATGCAGCATGCAGCTGCACGGCATAATTAACATTACCCTGTCTGGATCCGGATTGGAGGGGTTCTAAATAAAAGCACTCTCAGGACTTCTCACAGACGCCGGTGTTAGCTTCCTGTTGCTGTGTCTGTTACAGAGAGTTTCCAGTCCTGCTCCATCCGGTTGTTCCTGTTCTCAGTGATCCAGTACTCGGAATTTGTCATCTTTCCTGGAGTCCTACCGAGCACCTTTAACATCCAGTGGTGTTCGTGAGTCGCGGCGTAGCCGTGTGTTGCGGCTTGACCGCTTACTATTTATTATTTAGTTTTATTGTGTTCCGGAGCTTTTGCGGAGGATTCCGCTCCCACTAGTCCACTCTGGTATCCAGCGGTGCTGGATAGGAGTAACGGATCAGTGGATCTTTGGTTGTCCTTTTCCCTGGCGGTTTGTCCGCACATACTTTTGGTTAAGTTAGATAGCTTGTAACCCCTGGTCTGGTTGCTTAGTCAGAGGGCCCCTTGTTATCACCCTGTCTCGGATTTCCCTTTGTCTCCCATTAAGACCTGAGGGGGCATCGGGGTTGGGCAGACATAATCCGCCCTTCGAACGCGGCTGCCATGGGCTCAAGCAACCATAGTCTCGCAGGGGATTTCTGATAACACGGGCGAGACAACGGAGTTAGGGCGCCAGGGGTTACTAGGCTTTCCTGCTCCCGTAACCAGCATATCTTTCCAGTACTCAGACCTCTGCCATAAGATCTCATCTGGTCTGGAGTACGGGAATCATAACAATAGGTTGATTTGAAAAGATGGGCGGTGTCATTCCCCAACTGCTCTGGTGGGTGGTATCCACTGGATTCCCGCCGCATACATAATATACAGTAAATACAGTTAATATCTATATTCTACTTTTGCACATAACTATACGCTGGAACATGCGATCTTTCTCTAACCAATACCGGAATGTTACCCTTAAAATACCCTACAGCTGGATACTAGACATCACCTTCCAACCTTTATCTGACCCTTCCTATCATGCAAAGGCGAATCCCTTAGTCCTGGAACTGTTTAAACTGTTGATACTTGCTGATGTGGTGCAGGCGAGCTATGTGTACAAAATGCACTATTTGGGTTAAATATGTAATGTTCTAATAACCCTCTACGCGCTCACAAACTCCGCCGTAAATACCCATACCACGCGCAGGATGGCAGGAGCGATCCTACGCAAATTGCGGATATGTGTACGCACGGCGGACTGAGTGCACGTGCAGCGGGCATGTGCATGGGGTTAGTACAGGGTATATGCATTACAATATTTTTCGACTTTGACACTGGTGACTTTCACCAGGGCAGTCTCGGTGGAGTGGGCGAAAGCCAGATTGTAGTGGATCAAGGATGGAGTTGCCAGAGAGGTAGCTTGTGAGACGGCTGTAGACCAGTCATACAAGTAGTTTGGAGGTGAATGGGAGAAGAGAGATGGGGCGGTAGCTAGTGAGTGATGAAGGGTCGAGGTTGTTTTTTTTGAGAATAGGTGAGACCAGAGCATGTTTGAATGGTGAGGGAAAGATGCTGGTAGAGAGCAATAGGTTAAAGAGGTGAGCAAGGTGGGAGCAGGCAGTGGGGGTGGGGGAGTTAGCGGAGAAGACGGTAGGGGGTCCAAGGGGCAGGTTGAGGGGGGAAGGATAAGATGAGGGAGTGGACTTCCTTGTCTGAGGTGGGATGGAAGCAGGACAGGGTGGGATAGATGGAGGGGAGGGATGGCGGGAGGAGATGTCATTTTGGATATCCTCAATTTTGGAGATGAAGAAGAAGGCAAAGTCACTGGCAGTGAGGGAGGAAGGGACTGGAGGAGGAGGGGGGCGAAGGAGAGTGTTGAAAGTTTCAAAGAGACAGCGTGGACTGGAGGACTGAGAAGAGATGAGTGCTTGGAAAAAGGATTGCTTGGTGAAAGAGCAGAGCTGTAGGAGGAGAGAATAAACTTGAAATGGAGGAAGTCCTCCAAGAGTGTTCTGCGGAGCGTGAACATTTTTGTAGGAATCGTGTTAGTTTGGTGTGCCAGGGTTGGGGTTTGGAGCGGCAGAGAGGGACAGAGGAGAGGGGGGCCACAGAGTCGAGCGCAGCGGTAAGGGAAGAGTTATAGAAGGAGGCTGCCTGGTTGGACCAACTCATAGTGGAAAGAGGAGAAAGGAAGGTCTCGAGGGAGGACAGGATAGCGGGGTTGAGAGACCCGAGATTGGTGATGGTGGGTCTGGGCATTGAGAGGAGAGGGGAAGATGAGAGGGTGAAAGAAAGTAGATGGTGGTCAGAGAGAGGGAAGGAAGAGTTTGAGAAATCAGAGAGATCACATCGTGGGTGAAGACAAGGTCGAGGGAGTGGCCGAGATTGTGAGTAGGGGTGGAGGACCATTGAGAAGTCCAAAGGAGGTGGAAAGGGCAAGAATAGTTGAAGCTGCATTAGTGATGTCGATAGGGATGTTAAAGTCACCGAGGATGATAGAGGAGAGGTTGGAGGAGAGAAAGTGGGAAAAGCCAGGCAGCAAAGTTGTCAAGTAAAGGTGAACAGTGGCCAGGGTGGCGGTAGATCACTGCCACAGGGAGGTGAATGGGATAGAAGAGGCAGATAGTGTGGACCTCAAAGGTGGAGAAGGTGAGGGAGGGCTCAGGTGGGATGACACGAAAGGTGCAGTTTGGGGAGAGAAGGATGCCCACGCCTCCACCCTGGCGGCCATCAGATCTGACGATGTGGGTGAAGGAGAGGCCTCCGTAGGACAGGGCAGCAGGGGAGTTGGTGTCAAAGGAGGCGAGCCAGGTTTCTGTGATGGCAAGAAGGTTAAAAGAGTGGGGGTTGAAGAGGTCATGGACAGGTGTCAGCTTGTTGCAGATTGATCTAGCAGAGTGCAGTGCAGTGAGGTTGCGCTCACATCATAGGGGCATTCAACAGCTGGGGTGTCCACCAAATACCGAGGTATCATAACACAGAATTGTTGCAAGGGGGCACTCTCAAGACTTCCAAAAGACTATTTATTTATTTAATCCGCTGCTGGTTTACTCAAAGGATTGTATCTCTGTTGGATTGAGATGCTATGTTGTGTCTCCTGATGAAGGCTCTATATGGGCTGAAAACGTTTGAGAGAAGCTGAGTATACCATATTGAATTTATTATGCAATAAATGTCTTATGGAAGTCTGGAAAGTGCCCCTTTGCAAGTTTAAAATATATATATATATAAATATATAAATATATATATATATATATATATATATATATATATACACTGCTCAAAAAAATAAAGGGAACACTAAAATAACACATCCTAGATCTGAATGAATGAAATAGTCTTATTAAATACTTTGTTCTTTACATAGTTGAATGTGCTGACAACAAAATCACACAAAAATTATCAATGGAAATCAAATTTATTAACCCATGGAGGTCTGGATTTGGAGTCACACTCAAAATTAAAGTGGAAAAACACACTACAGGCTGATCCAACTTTGATGTAATGTCCTTAAAACAAGTCAAAAGGAGGCTCAGTAGTGTGTGTGGCCTCCACGTGCCTGTATGACCTCCCTACAACCCACATATGTGGCTCAGGTAGTGTAGCTCATCCAGGATGGCACATCAATGTGAGCTGTGGCAAGAAGGTTTGCTATGTCTGTCAGCGTAATGTCCAGAGTATGGAGGCACTACCAGGAGACAGGCCAGTACGTCAGGAGATGTGGAGGAGGCCGTAGGAGGGCAACAACCCAGCAGCAGGACCGCTACCTCTGCCTTTGTGCAAGGAGGAACAGGAGGAACACTGCCAGAGCCCTGCAAAATGACCTCCAGCAAGCCACAAATGTGCATGTGTCTACTCAAACGATCAGAAACAGACTCCATGAGGGTGGTATGAGGGCCCGACGTCCACAGGTGGGGGTTGTGCTTACAGCCCAACACCGTGCAGGACGTTTGGCATTTGCCAGAGAACACCAAGATTGGCAAATTCGCCACTGGCGCCCTGTGCTCTTCACAGGTGAAAGCAGGTTCTCACTGAGCACATGTGACAGACGTGACAGAGTCTGGAGACGCCAAGGAGAACGTTCTGCTGCCTGCAACATCCTCCAGCATGACCGGTTTGGCAGTGGGTCAGTAATGGTGTGGGGTGGAATTTCTTTGGGGGGCTGCACAGCCCTCCATGTGCTCGCCAGAGGTAGCCTGACTGCCATTAGGTACCGAGATGAGATCCTCAGACCCCTTGTGAGACCATATGCTGGTGCGGTTGGCCCTGGGTTCCTCCTAATGCAAGACAATGCTAGACCTCATGTGGCTGGAGTGTGTCAGCAGTTCCTGCAAGATGAAGGCATTGATGCTATGGACTGGCCCGCCCGTTCCCCAGACCTGAATCCAATTGAGCACATCTGGTACATCATGTCTCGCTCCATCCACCAACGCCACGTTGCACCACAGACTGTCCAGGAGTTGGCGGATGCTTTAGTCCAGGTCTGGGAGGAGATCCCTCAGGAGACCATCCGCCACCTCATCAGGAGCATGCCCAGGAGTTGTAGGGAAGTCATGGAGGCCACACACACTACTGAGCCTCATTTTGACTTGTTTTAAGGACATTACATCAAAGTTGGATCAGCCTGTAGTGTGTTTTTCCACTTTAATTTTGAGTGTGACTCCAAATCCAGACCTCCATGGGTTAATAAATTTGATTTCCATTGATAATTTTTGTGTGATTTTGTTGTCAGCACATTCAACTATGTAAAGAACAAAGGGGCAGATGTATTAACCTGGAGAAGGCATAAGGAAGTGATAAACCAGTGATATGTGCAAGGTGATAAAGGCACCAGCCAATCAGCTCCAATATGTAAATTAACAGTAAGGATCTGATTGGCTGATGCCTTTATCACCTTGCAAATATCACTGGTTTATCACTTCCTTATGCCTACTCCAGGTTAATACATCTGCCCCATTGTATTTAATAAGAATATTTCATTCATTCAGATCTAGGCTATGTTATTTCAGTGTTCCCTTTATTTTTTTGAGCAGTGTATATATATATATTTGTATATATATATATATATACATATATATATATATACATATATATATATATATATATATATATATATATACTGTATATAGGGGGTCATTCCGAGTTGATCGCACGTAGAAACTTTTTGCTGCTCATGGGATCAACCTGACGCCGCCTATGGGGTAGTGTATTTTAGCATAGCAGGGTTGCGAATGCTTGTGCAGCCCTGCTATGCTAAAAAAGTTTCAAGTAAAACAAGACCAGGGCTGCAGTTACTCACCCAGTGCGACGGATCCAGCGATGAAGGTCCCGGTCCTGACGTCAGATATCCGCCCTCCAAACGCCTGGATCCACCTGCGTTGAACTCCTGGAAAATGGTGAGTTTCCGCCCCGGAACACCTCCCACCTGTCCGTCTTCTTGCGATCACCACTGCGATCACATTTCTCGCTGGCGGCGTCATTGCCTTGCGATAATCGTCACCATGCAATGGCGCATGTGCGCCATGCATCCACCATGCATGCACATTTCCGACCTGTTCGCACTGCAGCGCTGCGTGCGAACGGGTCGGAATGACCCCATAGTTTTGTGGAAACCTTTTGTAAAATGTGTGTTTTTAGGGTTTTATTGCGTATAACTGCATTCGTTTTAAAGAAATTCCTATGAAGGTATATCACTGGAAAGATACTTTTATACACAATATAGGTGGTCATTCCGAGTTGTTCGCTCGGTAATTTTCTTTGCATTGCAGCGATTTTCCGCTAACTGCGCATGCGCAACGTTCGCACTGCGACTGCGCCAAGTAAATTTGCTATGCAGTTAGGTATTTTACTCACGGCATTACAAGGTTTTTTTCTTCGTTCTGGTGATCGTAATGTGATTGACAGGAAGTGGGTGTTTCTGGGCGGAAACTGGCCGTTTTATGGGAGTGTTTGAAAAAACGCTACCGTTTCTGGGAAAAACGCGGGAGTGGCTGGAGAAACGGAGGAGTGTCTGGGCGAACGCTGGGTGTGTTTGTGACGTCAAACCAGGAACGACAAGCACTGAACTGATCGCACTGGCAGAGTAAGTCTCGAGCTACTCAGAAACTGCACAGAGAAGTCTTTTCGCAATATTGCGAATCTTTCGTTCGCAATTTTGATAAGCTAAGATTCACTCCCAGTAGGCGGCGGCTTAGCGTGTGCAAAGCTGCTAAAAGCAGCTTGCGAGAGAACAACTCGGAATGAGGGCCATAATGCAGTTCTCCGTAATGAATCTCTTTATTGCATAAAAAGTTATAGCTAAATAAAGATAGGGAGACATTGGGGGTCATTCCGAGTTGTTCACTCGGTAATTTTCTTTGCATCGCAGCGATTTTCCGCTTAATGCGCATGCGCAATGTTCGCACTGCGACTGCGCCAAGTAAATTTGCTATGCAGTTAGGAATATTACTCACGGTTTTTTCATCGTTCTGGTGATCGTAATGTGATTGACAGGAAGTGGGTGTTTCTGGGCGGAAACAGGCCGTTTCAGGGGCGTGTGGGAAAAAACGCTACCGTTTCTGGGAAAAACGCGGGAGTGGCTGGAGAAACGGAGGAGTGTCTGGGCGAACGCTGGGTGTGTTTGTGACGTCAAACCAGGAACGACAAGCACTGAACTGATCGCACTGGCAGAGTAAGTCTCGAGCTACTCAGAAACTGCACAGAGATGTCTTATCGCAATATTGCGAATCTTTCGTTCACAATTTTAAGATGCTAAGATTCACTCCCAGTAGGCGGCGGCTTAGCGTTTGCAATGCTGCTAAAAGCAGCTTGCGAGCGAACAACTCGGAATGAGGGCCTTTATCTGTACAGTTTCTTCAACTTAAAATTGACCAATAGGAGTGATTGTTCTGAGAGCTAATCAGGTGTTGTGATGTCATAAAATGGATCCAATAAGGTGTTAGCATGAGTAAGCTCACATTTGTTGCTACCAGAACTGATAATAAAACATCTTTAGTTGTTTGATTATAACTAAGTTGGTCGCTGTTTTTTAAGCGTTGGGTTTTTTTTACTTTCATTTCCTGAAGTAAGCTGTGTAACTTACTTAGTATGACAAGCAAAGTAAAGAGAATTGACCAGTGACGTGCGGTGAAGTCAGTTGCTAGGGTGGCACACATGGGGGTGGAAGGGGATCTTTACAGTATAGTTTGGGTGAATAAAACCACAGTATAACGCAAGGCTCACATGTTGCCAGAGCTGGATTAAGGCTTCGGGGGGCCTGGGTTACTTAAGACAGGGGGGCCCTAAGATTTAAAATTAAAATCATGTGGGTTCCGGTAGCAGGTGCTGCTGACAAATGTACCCTCTACTGCCCCTGCAGCGGCATGTCTGTCGCCGAGCCTGCTGACCGAGCATAGAGGGCAAGTGTAGAGAGGGAAGGGTCAGGTGGATGATGGACGCGGGTGTAGAGAGCGGGTGTGGGCGGGCGTAGCGGGCGGCCGTAGGTAGCGGGATGTCTAGACAGAGACAGCAAAAGAGCAGCCAAGATAGCAATAGAGCTGCAGAGGGAGACAAACAGCAAGAGAGCAGCAGACACAGCAACATAGGAGCAGATAGAGACAGAGAGCAATAGAGTAGCAGAGACAGACCGCAAGAGAGCAGCATAGAGAGACAGACTGCATGAGAGTAGCGGAGAGACAGACAGCAAAAGAGCAGTCAGAAGCAGTGGCGGAACAAGCAAGCGGTGGGCCCAGGTGCGACAAAATGCTTTGGGCCCCCCCCCCCCCCATCCAAGTCCACCCCAGGGGCAGTGCGCGCCGTAGGCGCGCGCAAAAATACATAGTGGCGTGGCTTCGTGGGGAAGGGGTGTGGCCACAAAATAATACCAACACAGTAGTCTCCATTATTCAAATTACGCCGCACAGTAGCACCACTACACCAGGTAGAGACCCTTTTACACCTTACAGCGAACAGATTCCTCTTTTTACACATTACAGCAGACAGCGTGCCCTTTTTACACATAACGGCAGACCGCGTGCCCTTGTTACACATAGCGGCAGACAGCGTGCCCTTTTTACACATTACGGCAGACAGCGTGCCCTTGTTACACATTACAGCAGACCGCGTGCCCTTGTTACACATTACGGCAGACAGCGTGCCCTTGTTACACATTACGGCAGACAGCGTGCCCTTGTTACACATTACGGCAGACAGCGTCCCCATTTTTACACATTACGGCAGACAGCGTGCCCTTGTTACACATTACGGCAGACAGCGTCCCCATTTTTACACATTACGGCAGACAGCGTGCCCTTGTTACACATTACGGCAGACAGATTCCCCATTTTTACACATAGCAGCAGGCAGATTCCCCATTTTTACACATAGCGTCAGGCAGTCCCCCTGTTTTACACATAGCGTCAGGCAGTCCCCCTTTTTTACACATTACGGCAGGCAGATTCCCCTTTTTACACATTGCGTCGGGCAGATTACCCCTTTTTACACATAGCGGCAGGCAGTCCCCCATTTTTACACATTGCGGCAGGCTGATTCCCCCTTTTTACACATTGCGGCAGGCAGTCCCCCCTTTTTACACATTGCGGCAGGCAGTCCCCCCTTTTTACACATTGCGGCAGGCAGTCCCCCCTTTTTACACATTGCTGCAGGCAGTCCCCCCTTTTTACACATTGCTGCAGGCAGTCCCCCCTTTTTACACATTGCGGCAGGTATGCCCCCCTTTTTACACATTGCGGCAGGTAGTCCCCCATTTTTACACAGTGCGGCAGGTAGTCCCCCATTTTTACACAGTGCGGCAGGTAGTCCCCCATTTTTACACATTGCGGCAGGCAGGCACAAGAAAGAAGGAAAGAAGGAAAGAAAGAAAGAAAGAAAGAAAGAAAGAAAGAAAGAAAGAAAGAAAGAAAGAAAGAAAGAAAGAAAGAAGGAAAGAAGGAAAGAAGGAAAGAAGGAAAGAATTACATTACGGCAGACAGCGTGCCCTTGTTACACATTACGGCAGACAGCGTCCCCATTTTTACACATTACGGCAGACAGCGTGCCCTTGTTACACATTACGGCAGACAGATTCCCCATTTTTACACATAGCAGCAGGCAGATTCCCCATTTTTACACATAGCGTCAGGCAGTCCCCCTGTTTTACACATAGCGTCAGGCAGTCCCCCTTTTTTACACATTACGGCAGGCAGATTCCCCTTTTTACACATTGCTGCAGGCAGTCCCCCCTTTTTACACATTGCTGCAGGCAGTCCCCCCTTTTTACACATTGCGGCAGGTATGCCCCCCTTTTTACACATTGCGGCAGGTAGTCCCCCATTTTTACACAGTGCGGCAGGTAGTCCCCCATTTTTACACAGTTCGGCAGGTAGTCCCCCATTTTTACACATTGCGGCAGGCAGGCACAAGAAAGAAGGAAAGAAGGAAAGAAAGAAAGAAAGAAAGAAAGAAAGAAAGAAGGAAAGAAGGAAAGAAGGAAAGAAAGAAAGAAAGAAAGAAAGAAAGAAAGAAAGAAAGAAAGAAAGAAAGAAAGAAAGAAAGAAAGAAAGAAAGAAGAATTATACTTACCCTCTCCGCTGGCTCAGGCTCCTCGGTGCAGCGTCAGAGACGATTCCCGGGCTGGAGAGAAGGAGGAGGAGGGAGGCTGAGAAGGGAGCCGCAGCAGCGCTGTGTTACTGGTGGAGGCGCTGCTACTGCTGCCCCTCTGCTTCCCTATAGGCTGTTCTCGGAAGACAGCCTATAGGGAAGCAGAAGGGCAGCAGCAGCAGCGCCTCCACCAGTAACAAAGCGCTGCTGCGGCTCCCTTCTCAGCCTCCCTCCTCCTCCTTCCCCCGTCTGTAGTACCGCTGCTCCTCTCCTCTCTTCGCCGGGCGGCTGTGCGCTGCGGGCAGCGGTTGCCCGCAGCGCACAGCGGCATGTAATGAGTCAGTTTGACTCATTACATGCTTGGGCCCCTGGACAGAGGCGGGCCCCAGTGCAGTGCACTGCCTGCACTGCCGGTAGTTCCGCCTCTGGTCAGAAGTGCCAGGAGACAGCTTCTCTCAAATAGCAGTAAGGAGAGGTCCTTATAGCAGTTGCTGCCTGCTGCCAATCAGGGAAGGTAGTGTATTTGCTGTTCACCTTCAGGCGACTAACATCCAGTGTGTCTCCCGACTTGAGCAGAGGGAGAGGGAACTTATTAACAGTGTCTGCCCGCTATTTGCTGTTGCGGTACCCTGTCACCCGTACTATACACTTCAACAACTGACAGTGTACCGCTACAGCAAATAGCGGGAAGTGCATATGCACATTAGACAAGAATGAACATGGCAGCCACTTACAATAAGGGATGGCATGCTGTAGGAAATGCTAGATGAGAAGAGGAAATGGTGGGTTAGCATCAATGTGTTGGTAGTATAAAAAGGACAAGAACCACAAAAATTGCATAGTAATAACCTGTTCTAACAGCAGACCTCTGACCCCAGGGCATAATACAAATGCCTGGTTACTATGCCATCAACTTTATTGTCTCAGGCTCCAAAGCATGCAAGCACTGCTCATGCAATGCACACAGTAGAACGTTCTGTCGCAGTAATATCTGATATGCAGAAAATTATAGCAGCTATTATAGTGCAATGTGGCTTTTATAATATTAAGAGAAAAAAAGGTGAAATCTCAGGAGTTTTCAATGGCGGCCGTCATACAAAGAGGAGGGGGACCAGACTGCAGACACAAATAACATGCATACTGCCTTACATATAGGACACAGGAATAAAGGAAGGGCCATGGCAGGGAAGACTGAAACATGCATTTAAGCATTAACCAGACAGCAGTCAATAAAGCTAAATATATATATATATATATATATATATATATATATATATCACTACATACACATATGTAACAATTGCACACGTACATATATGCAAGGACATCATTATTACATCTCTCGTGTACATAAATTGACGGTCATTACATTGCAATTTTAACACAGATATGTACTCATGCTGTATATTTGCAGGAATAAAGCCATAATGCCCCCAATATCTCAGGCCACCAGCTGTGGAATAACGTGCAGAACATGTACACAGCTCCTATGTAACCCTACACGTATGTACATGCAGACTGTGCATGCAATCCAGAGACAGTGACAGGACAAATAGAGAATTGTCGGAGAATGATGGGGAGATAGCGAGACTACAGGCAGCTCCCATTCATCCACAGCAGCACCGGCCCCTTACCGTCAGCGCAGACAGATCTATGTCATCCAGGCTGCGCACCAAGTTTCCTCCGCGGTGCTCTTATTATGTCGGCTCCACCTGCCCTATTATTCCAGCGTGCGGCTGTGGCTCTTCCAGGATCTCGGAGGTGCGTGTGCCTGTCCCTGCGTCCGGGGTCCGACTACCATCCAGTATGTGTGATACCTAGCCCTCTGACCCCGTCTGACTACTATAGCAGTGCTGGCCCGCAGAGTTTAATGGGCGGCCGGTTGCTAGGCAACGGAGCGAGAGCCGACAATTACCTGTAGGACTCTAGGACCCAGGGAGGAACAATATGCCGGCTGGCGGGGATTGGCGGCCCAGAGAGCGGGAAAGTGGTAGGCGGGACTGGCGCGAAAGAGAGAACGGAGGCGGGAGTGAGGAGCGTGCGCAGAGACAGAGGCGGGAGAAGACGGACGAGAGACGCGGCGGCTGACAAGACAGCGAGAGTCCTGCTGCCGGAGAGTGAGAGGGAGACGGACCAGACTGGAGGACGGGCACCTGCAAGAGCTGCTGACAGGAGAGCGGAGGACATCGCCGCCCCAGAACAGCAGCGTAGGGGAAGAACAGGCGTTGCCGCTGACCGCGTCCCTGAGAGGCGATGAGCTGTAGAGCGGAGAAAGCCACGCCGGGATACAAGGTACATTGAACCCCCACTGTCTGCCCACTCTCGCTGCATTGAAAGAGAGACACTCCACAGCGTTATAGATGCTGTCAGCCCGGTTTACTCACAGCCTTGACAAGAGAGCAAGAAAGCACAGCCACGTCCCCGCAGAGTGAGTCTCCTTAGCACGTACACTTATCATTATACCACTGCCGTGTGAGTTCTCTGAGCCACAGTAAAGACTGAATACATAAACCCAAATAAGGAACAAAGTGTCACCTACCACTCATCCCCGTGGCTTTATCAAAGAAACGGGCCGGCCCTAGGAAAACGACGCCGCCTAACAGTATCTTCCTTGTCCCAACATACTCAGGGGGATGTACTCAGTAAGACTACAGTTGTCGTTTGACTTGTGTCCCCAACAGGAGTACAGCTGTTCGTGCCCTCAAGGCATTCACCTCTGAGGATACTAGTTCCACGTGTTTTTGGTGCAAGACTTAACAATTCCTCTCAGTGGGGACTAGGGATAACTCCAGTGACATTACCGTGCTTATACCCGGCAGGATTTTCCAGGATCATATATGGACATTGGGTTGGGGACCCCGTTATCGAGTTCATAGTGCCACCTAGTGGTTTATTTAGCGTATTACTTGGGTACTCATGGGACTTGTCTTTTAAAACCCCATACAGGATGCTAACGTTTAGAAATGTAATTGTGTCATCACCTTGTGACGTTTATACTGCTGTTGTGAATGATATGTGAGTAACAGTATTGTTATTGATTTAAATGTGCTAGGTCTACGTTTTCTCAGAACCGGCTTTCCCTCGACAGGGACTAGTCTCAACCGTAATAAACACTTGTTACTGTTCCCAGGCATAATTATTTGTGTGTGTTAGAGAAAGGGGGGGGCTCTTGTCGCATTGGGGTATCTCTGTCCATCTGCCCAGGTGTCAAGCAGCCGTGGTACCCGGACTCGACCAAAGCCGTGAGAGCAAGAACTGGACAGGTGTGAGACAGCAGGTACGCTATACCATTTGTTACATTTGGCGTCACGAACAGGATACGAACAAGATGACAGATCCACAGGTTCCTGCTGCTCCCATGCTACCACCACCACCCCCACAGGAAAACACGACCACGATGGCAGCATCACCGTTGACTATGCCATACTATTTTGGAGCGCCGTGGCTACCGACGTTCGCAGGAAAACAAGTACCGGGTTCAAGTACGTTTAAAGAATTTAAGGACAAAATGTACTCCATGTTCCGCCTGTACTCGCTAACTGAAGAGCAGAAAATCGAGATCGTGATGGGGCAATTGACGGATTCGGCGCTCCGAGAAGTGAAGGCATGGGAAGACAGCGAGAAGAAGACCGTCGAATGCATCTTCAAGAAGCTGGTCACCATCTTTGACTGCCAGACCATAGCGGAATTAAAGAGCCGCCTTTATGCGAGGAAACAAAGACCCGATGAATCATTGCGCGATTTTGCGCTGGCCCTACAAGAAGCTGCAAAGACTATACGGGCTCTAGATGAGCGAGAGATTGAAGGGATAGACAAAACATTAATAGACCTGTTTGTGGAAGGGGCGAGAGGAGAGACGATCCGTTCCCAAATGCGCATGGAGAGGCGACGACAACCAGAAAGCTCCTTCTCCGAATTCAAAGAAACGATGCTGCAGATCCTGGGGAGGAATCAGAGTAATAATGTAGAGAAAGACGCGTCTTTGGAGTGGAGTGAAGAGGATAACCATAGAGAAACCACACCGCTCAGGAAATCCGATGGACCAATCCAAGGAGGAACGGTCCTCCAACAAGCACAAGCCTCGCCAAGTCCAGAGTCTATAGAAACGTTCAACCAAAAGCTGGCGGAGGTGACGGCGACTCTCTCCCGAATGAACCGAAGGATGGACGAGATCGACAGGGACCAAGGGAGAAACAGGCGCCAAGAATGGCGGCAGGAACGAAGTGGGCGGAGCCGGCCTCGCTGGGATGTGGTCAAGGAATATGGCCGAAGACCCACCGATCAGTTCGACTCGCAGGGGAGCCCGATATGCAGAAGGTGTCGGCAAAGTGGCCATATCGAAAGGAACTGCCCTGCGGATGCTTTAAACGAGGAACTCCCGAGGCAGCGGACCGACCTTCGGGAGAGGAACCAGTAAGTGGGCCACTGCCCCAAGAATGGTCCAGATATGTCGGGGAGTGCCCGCACCTGAAGATCTGTATCGATGGAATCGAAATCCCAGCTCTGTTGGATACGGGGTCACAAGTCTCCACCATCCGAATCACCGAGTTCCTTCAGTGCTGGGACGAAGCCGCTATTGTATCCCCACCAACCACCTGGCTCCATCTGCTGGCAAGCAATGGACAACCCATAACGTATCAGGGTTACTGGGAAGCAGACACAAAAATTGGGAATGCGACATTACCCCGGCAAGGGTATCTTATCACCACAGCCCCTAACAACCACCTACCTCCCGTCATCCTGGGGATGAATGTCTTAAAAAACTGCCCGGATGAGCTAGTGGAAGCCCTTCGACAAGAGATGCAGATAGCCGCCCCAGTAGAGTGGAGGGCCTTGCAGCAGACGGTGCATCTGCTGGAGAAGGAGAAGAAATTCACCAACCAGCAAGGGGAGGTGGGGAAGGCCAGGATCGCCGACCAACGGTCCACCCTCTTAAGGCCGAACGCTGAACATGTAGTCTGGTGTAGAGCAAGAATCGGTCCAGGAGGAAGAGACTATGAAGCCTTGGTGGAACCCTGTGACTCGGAGGGCCAACAACCCTTCGCGGTGGCCAGAACGCTAGCAAAGGTGAAACACGGAAGAGTGCCAGTACGCATATTGAACCCGCACCCCTATGCTATCAGACTACACAAACGCTGCCTGGTGGCGAAAATAAGCTCAATCGACTTCCAAGACATCGTAGGTCAAGAGGTAATCACAGCGGCCCAGGAGACGGCGGCCGAGGGGCCGTCAACGACGGGTCAAGAACCCCCGTGGTGGGCGGATATTCAGATCGGCAACGCTGATACCCCCAATGACCAGAAAGCGGGAGTGTTACGAGTAGTGCGGCGGAATGCAGCAGCTTTTAGCCAACACCCTTCCGACTTCGGCAGAGCCGACAAAGTGTATCACCACATCTCCACAGGGACGACTCCTCCTATTAAAGAAAGACACCGACCCCTTCCCCCAGCCTTGTACCAGCCCGTGAGGAAAATGATAGCAGAAATGAAAGACGCAGGAGTTATCAAAGAAAGTCACAGTCCATGGGCAGCTCCGCTGGTGATCGTCAAGAAGAAAGACGGCAGCCTACGCTTCTGCGTCGATTACCGCAAACTCAATGCGGTTACCCATAAGGACGCATACCCGCTCCCCCGGATTGAAGAGTCCCTGACGGCCCTGAAAACTGCTGCCTACTTTTCCACCCTCGACCTCACCAGTGGATACTGGCAGATTCAGATGGCCCCGGAAGACATAGAAAAGACAGCCTTCACAACGCCAATGGGTCTGTTTGAATTCGAAAGGATGCCTTTTGGACTCTGTAACGCGCCCGCCACTTTCCAGCGCGTCATGGAACACTGTCTTGGACAACACAACTTTGAGATGGCCTTGCTGTACCTCGACGACGTAATCATTTTCTCGAAAAGTTATGAAGACCACTTACGGCATCTAGAAGAAGTGCTCCAACAACTGGCGAAGTGTGGCCTGAAACTAAAACCCACGAAATGCCACCTACTCAAACCCAAGGTTCAGTACTTAGGCCATGTCGTCAGCGCAGAAGGCGTGATGCCCGATCCCGAGAAGGTCCGAGTGGTTCGGGACTGGCCGGTGCCAAAGACTGTGAAGGACGTCCGAAGTTACCTCGGGTTCGTGGGCTACTACAGGCGTTTTGTGGAACACTTTGCCAAGGTGGCAGCCCCATTACATGAACTGCTGAGAGGCCAGTCCGGCCGTGAGAGAAGGGGATCGTCACCAGTGCAGTGGGGCGAAGAACAACAGCAGGCCTTCCACCAGTTGAAGACTTCCTTGACTGAAGCCCCGTTATTGGCTTACCCAGATTACGAGCAGCCGTTCCAAGTCTGCACAGACGCCAGCCATCATGGATTAGGAGCCGTACTGTCTCAGGTGCAGAATGGGCGCGAGAGGGTCATTGCATATGCCAGTAGAGGGTTACGCAAGACAGAACGGAATTGCGAAAATTACAGTGCTTTCAAGCTGGAACTGCTCGCCTTAGTCTGGGCTGTCACGGAAAAATTCAAACACTATCTCGCCGCGACGCCATTTGTTGTCATGACAGACAACAACCCCTTGGCGCACCTGTCCTCGGCCCGACTCGGCGCCCTTGAACAGCGATGGGTATCGCGGCTCGCCAACTTCCAGTATACTGTGTGCTACAGGAGTGGAAAGTCCAACGGCAACGCCGACGCTCTGTCCCGGTTACCCACCACCGATGTAGCGGAAGAAGAAAGGGATGTTGCGGAAGAAATAGAAACCCCTGTCTTCAAAGCCTCGAAGAAAAGATGGACAGTCACCTCGGACCCATTAGCCGTCACAGACCAACGACGGCCGGAATTGTCTGAAGCCCCTGCTGTGGATTGGGAGTCGATCCAGCAGCAGAACCCCGTACTGAAGGAACTTACAGCCCTCCTCCGAAGTAACCACCAACTGACCCGAACACAACGCGCCGAAGCGGACCCGGAGCTGGTAAAGCTATTGCGACATCGGAAACAGTTCCACCTGAAGCAGGGCATCTTGGTACGCACCAGCATTGACCCCGGCACTCACCAGACAGTGAATCAAGTGGTTGTTCCCCGGAAACAGGCAAATTTCCTACTTACCGCCTACCACGACAAGTCGGGGCATTTCGGTACGCAAAAGACAGAAGCCATCTTACGGACCAGGTATTTCTGGATAGGTCTACATGAAGACGTAGAACGATGGTGTCGGGACTGTATTCCCTGCAACCTGAAAAGATGCCCGGATGCACACCAGAAAGACTATTTGCATCCCATCAAGAGCCATTATCCATTACAAATAGTCGCTCTCGATCATGTGAAACTAGAGCCCAGCACCAGTGGATACAACTATGCTTTAACCATGACCGACCACTATAGCAAACTCCTAGTGGCGGTCCCTGCAAAAGATCTAACTGCTAAGACTACGGCCGATCTATTCCTGAAACACTTCGCCAGACCCTATGGGTATCCCGAGTGCATACTAACTGACCAAGGGCCCGCCTTTGAGTCGCAGCTATTCTACGAACTATGTTCCTATTATGGCTGTCAGAAAGCAAGAACGACGGCATACCACCCCCAGGGAAATGGTTTGTGCGAGAGAGCTAACCAGACCCTCGTTGGAATGCTCAGAAGCCTACCAGCTGGAGACCGCGCCCGATGGCCGGCCTTGCTGCCCGAACTCGTCTATCTCTACAATAATGCGGAACATTCTTCCACCGGTTTTACACCATACTATCTTATGTTCGGTCGGCGAGGCAAATTGCCTCAAGATTTAGAGCTTGCCCCCAGGTCGACACCGCCCGCCACTCCGCAAACCGACTGGGTCCGTGAGCATCAGCGGAGAATGGAAGCAGCCAGAGGACTGGTGGAAATGCGGATGGGAACCGTCCGACGCCGCCAAGAGAAGAATTATAATGCAACTCTCCGTCCTACGCCCCTGTATGTGGGCGACCTTGTTTGGAAAAAACGGAACCACCGCACCAGTAAGTTGGACACTATGTGGGAAAACGTACCCTATGTTGTCATCAGCATTCCGGAGGGAGAACGATTCACCTATAAGATCCGCCGAGGTCAAGAGGGGCCCATCAGTGTTGTGTCCAGGGAACAACTCAAGCTCTACACCTCCGAAGTAGCACCCAGAGTAGCACACCCACCTGCGGCAGAGGGACGGGGATCCCCGGGCGACATACCCTTACTTGATCCCATGGAGCTCTTACTCTTCATGTGCGGCCCGCCCGCATTGAGCTCAGCATCCCATGACACTTTAGACCATGTGGTCAATGGACCCTTAGCAGGTCAGGGTCAACCCAGCTCAGTCACTACCCATAGTGAGCCCCAGGCCTCCGTGGTAGAAATTAGAAGGTCGGGACGTAGCACAAAGGGCGTCCCGCCCTCTAGGTACAGAGAATAGATTAATCTTCGATTCATAGATACGTTGTTCAAGAATGTATATTTATATGCCTGTACCCAATTTGATTATATTCACCTGTTATTCTCGTTCGCATTTTAAAAGACTGTGACGTTAACAATTGAGCATGTTGTCTAATGCGTGGGGACACGCAATATTCCAGAGGGGGAAAATGTGATACCTAGCCCTCTGACCCCGTCTGACTACTATAGCAGTGCTGGCCCGCAGAGTTTAATGGGCGGCCGGTTGCTAGGCAACGGAGCGAGAGCCGACAATTACCTGTAGGACTCTAGGACCCAGGGAGGAACAATATGCCGGCTGGCGGGGATTGGCGGCCCAGAGAGCGGGAAAGTGGTAGGCGGGACTGGCGCGAAAGAGAGAACGGAGGCGGGAGTGAGGAGCGTGCGCAGAGACAGAGGCGGGAGAAGACGGACGAGAGACGCGGCGGCTGACAAGACAGCGAGAGTCCTGCTGCCGGAGAGTGAGAGGGAGACGGACCAGACTGGAGGACGGGCACCTGCAAGAGCTGCTGACAGGAGAGCGGAGGACATCGCCGCCCCAGAACAGCAGCGTAGGGGAAGAACAGGCGTTGCCGCTGACCGCGTCCCTGAGAGGCGATGAGCTGTAGAGCGGAGAAAGCCACGCCGGGATACAAGGTACATTGAACCCCCACTGTCTGCCCACTCTCGCTGCATTGAAAGAGAGACACTCCACAGCGTTATAGATGCTGTCAGCCCGGTTTACTCACAGCCTTGACAAGAGAGCAAGAAAGCACAGCCACGTCCCCGCAGAGTGAGTCTCCTTAGCACGTACACTTATCATTATACCACTGCCGTGTGAGTTCTCTGAGCCACAGTAAAGACTGAATACATAAACCCAAATAAGGAACAAAGTGTCACCTACCACTCATCCCCGTGGCTTTATCAAAGAAACGGGCCGGCCCTAGGAAAACGACGCCGCCTAACAGTATCTTCCTTGTCCCAACATACTCAGGGGGATGTACTCAGTAAGACTACAGTTGTCGTTTGACTTGTGTCCCCAACAGGAGTACAGCTGTTCGTGCCCTCAAGGCATTCACCTCTGAGGATACTAGTTCCACGTGTTTTTGGTGCAAGACTTAACAATTCCTCTCAGTGGGGACTAGGGATAACTCCAGTGACATTACCGTGCTTATACCCGGCAGGATTTTCCAGGATCATATATGGACATTGGGTTGGGGACCCCGTTATCGAGTTCATAGTGCCACCTAGTGGTTTATTTAGCGTATTACTTGGGTACTCATGGGACTTGTCTTTTAAAACCCCATACAGGATGCTAACGTTTAGAAATGTAATTGTGTCATCACCTTGTGACGTTTATACTGCTGTTGTGAATGATATGTGAGTAACAGTATTGTTATTGATTTAAATGTGCTAGGTCTACGTTTTCTCAGAACCGGCTTTCCCTCGACAGGGACTAGTCTCAACCGTAATAAACACTTGTTACTGTTCCCAGGCATAATTATTTGTGTGTGTTAGAGAAAGGGGGGGGCTCTTGTCGCATTGGGGTATCTCTGTCCATCTGCCCAGGTGTCAAGCAGCCGTGGTACCCGGACTCGACCAAAGCCGTGAGAGCAAGAACTGGACAGGTGTGAGACAGCAGGTACGCTATACCATTTGTTACATATGTCTCCGGACTTGAGCGGAGGGAGAGGGAACTCAGTAACAGTGTCTTCCCGCTATTTGCTGTTGCGGTACACTGTCACTCGTACTATACACTTCAACAAGTAAGAGTGTACCGCAACAGCTAATAGAGGGAAGACACTGCCACCCGCTCCAGCAGGCTGTTTCTGGTTTGCGTTAAGAACCCGGCAGCAGACGCGTGGATCAAGTCGGCCGCAGGCATAGTGAGCCAGCCTGGCCAAGGGCAAATGTGACCAGCTGGCCATCACAGGCAGTGGAGCCGCCGCCGGGAGCCAGAGGCGCCAGAGACGGCAATCGCTGAGCTGCCCTGCCGCTGCGTGTGGCGCCGGCTCCCGGGAGCGCAGGGCAATACCGCAGATCGGATCTCTGTTCCGATCTGCGGCGGCGATGGGGGGCCCTTTGAAAAAAGGGGGCCCGGGGTACTTATCCCCAGGACCCCCCTCTTAATCCGGCTCTGCATGTTGCCACACATCAAAACAGAAAGAATTCAGCAGCTGAGTCTAGTTATAAATATGCAAATATCCATGAAGTAGTGAAAAGAGTGGAGAAATGGACCAGTGAAGTTGCCCATAGCAACCAATCAGCTGTGTAGGAAGCCTTTCTCAAGTACATTCTGTAAAATGTAAGGGAGATGCTGATTGGTTGCCATCGACAACTTTTCCACTGGTCTATTTCTCCACTGTTTTCACTACTTCACAGGGGCGTTTCTAGAGAGGAGGAGGCCCATGTGCAGACTCCGGCTGGGCCCCTCCTCTCTACCCGGCAGCGCTAGACTCTGGGCACTACGGTCCCAGAGTCTACAGTGCCAGTGCAGATCTCCGGGAAAATGGCGCGGCAGCCATTTTCCCAGTGATGCGCATGCGCGAAACACCGGGAAAATGGCGCCACACCATTTTCCCAGTGATTTTGACTGCGCTTCTGCTGTGCTGCGGGACTCCGGAGGGTAAATATTTCTATTAATGGGTGCAGGGTGTGCGGTGTGGGCCTCCCTGGACACCCCCGCCCCCCGCACACACTGCATCCATTCTAAATACGCCAGTGTTGTTTCATGAATAGACACCTTAATAAAAGCAGGATTTCATTCAAGCATAGATCTCAGTGCTTTATAATTGCTCAAATGTTACGACACAGTGGGGCCCATTTTAGTATTGTATATTTGTGCTATATCCCCAATAACACCCATTTTAGGGCGTTAGCCACAAATATTAAGTATCCCCCGAATGTAAGAAGCAGTAACCGCAGCCTGCTGCAATCCCTCCATTCCGTCAGCAGTCGCATCCCCCATATGTTTCTGTTATGCTGCATGATTTACCAATATTCTTAATGCAAAGCAATCCCGATATTGGCTGCTGCCATTGATGGTGGTAGTCCATTGTAGCCTATGGGCTACACACTGCACTCGTAGCAAGTAGAGGATTCCCCCGGAACCCTCCCTGGAAGAGGGCGCTGTGCAGTGTGGTCTTAGCTGACCACACATGCACAGCACCCTCGGCAGCCGTCACAGCACATCACTCCCAGCATGCTAATCGGCGGCTAGCGATGCTGAGTCAGGAATTAAGGTTGACCCCCTGCATATGCAGGTAGGCTGCAGTGGCCGTGTGTGACGTCTTGTTGTAGCTGCCCAGAAAGCGCCTCCGTTGTCCGGTCCATACCATCCCAACGCCACGTCGCCGCCCCTCCACTAATGACCATTTACATAGTGATCGCTTTCTTCCAAGATGCGATCGCTATAAGAACGGTACCGCACGTGCGCTGCGCATGTGCAGATGGCCAGAATTGCTGCTGAATGAGCTCCTTAGTACAGTAAGGAGCAACTCTATCCTGTGTCTGTGAACAAAGTTATGGAGCTGAGGGTTACTCACCCTGTATTGCTGTCACCTATGTAAATGCTGGTCATATAGTGCAGAGTGGCAATGATTGATGGTCCCTGGCTGCTAGCTGCTTACCTTTCATGTACACAGAGCTTGCGTCTCCCATGATGGTATCAGTCTCCTCCAGACAGGGGTCAGGCACATGTCAAATGCTGTTTGTGAAACAGCTGAGGCTGAAGAAAGTCTGGTGTGCCAGGAATCCTTGCACTGCTTTGGCTGCTGCAGTGTGCTCGGGTGCTCCCGCATTAATCACAGTAGGGGGCGTGGCTTAACACAGTTCTCAGCCCTCTGGCCAGTTACTCAGAACCAGGGCTAGATCTGCTGTCCTATGACTGACAGGGGGCGTGATTTCATCTGGGCTGAAGGCACAGCCCCGTCAATGAGGCAGCTATATAGCTGCCTCTTTCCTCATGTTTTTCAATGGGCTTTTAAAGCCTGTGGCTTGGCCCCGCCCCCCACTTCAGACAGTTGCCAATTATCAATGGGAGGCAGAGATCCTGCTGCCTCGCATAAACACTGGACTGCATTTACAGGGCAATGATTATTATAAAAATGCAAAGAAGATAATTATGAAACAGAATATGTTTTATAAATATCTTCTTTGTGTTATTTTACTCATTATGACAGGGGAGGCACTGCCTCCCCTGCCTCCCCTGACTGCACGTCCCTGGAATTAACTGGTCACCGAGAAAGAGATACAAAATAATTACTTTATGTGAAGAAGGTTAACACAACAAACGTATAAGAAAAGTAAATGGCAACATAACCAAAGGAGGAATTTCAAACTCAGGGCCTGATTCAGACCTGATTGCTGCTGTGCATTTTTCATTCAGTGGGCAATCAGCAATAGCCTGCATATGCACCGCAATGCGCATGCGCATCGGCAAACAACAACAGGCATCGCCGGTCAGGGTGGTGTGAAAATTCTAATTGCACAGCCATTCGCATGCTTATGACAGGAGGAGGCTGTTTGTGGGTGGTAACTGTGGGTGGTAACTGACAATTTTCTGTGAGTGTCAGGGAAAATGCAGGCGTGGTCAAGTGTGTGACATCAGCTCTGGCCTCGATCAGCCCATTCTGATCGCACTGTAGGAGTAAGTCCTGGGCTGCGCAGAGACTACATACACAGGTAAAAACCAGCCACTGGTGAGTGAGGTGCGAACGGATTTGCAGCTGTCCGCTGACTGAGGGTTTTTTGCAGCTAGGCGTACACATGTGATCGCACACTTGCTCGGCGAATATACACTCCCCTTGGGCGGCGACTATCTGATTGCAGGAGTACAATTTTAGCAGCTTAGCGATCAGGTCTGAATCACCCCCTCAGTCCATTCAAAACCAAACTGGTAAAGGTAGGAAAAGATCCACAATACCGTGCTGTGACAGAAGAATGAAAAAACTGTGCTTGAGTGATGGAAGAAAATTGTCTGAGGTAATTCAAAATGATTTACATGATTTACAATGCCAGGACTGTTTGATGCAGACTTCAATACTTTGGATTAAATGCCAGAATTCCAAGGAAAAAGTTGCTTTTATCTTTCAAACAAAGACAGAAAGATTAGAATGGACTAAAAAGCATATTAACTGGTCAGAAGAACAAAGGAACAGTGTCATCTTGAGTGACGAGACCAGAATATCCATATTTGGTAGTGATGGAATGGAATATGTCCAGGGGAGAATTGGAGAAGATTTGCTACCTGAGTGCACAACACCTACTGTGAAGCATTCGGGTGGTCTTCTGTTTGCCGGCGGTCGGGCTCCCGGCGCTCAGTATACCGGCGCCGGGAGCCCGACAGCCGGCATACCGACACTTATTTTCCCTCGTGGGGGTCCACGACCCCCATAGAGGGAGAATAAAATAGTGTGGCGCGCGTAGCGCGCCACCGTGCCCGTAGCGTGGCGAGCGCAGCGAGCCCGCAAGGGGCTCATTTGCGCTCGCCAAGCTGTCGGTAAGCCGGCGGTCGGGCTCCCGGCGCCGGGATGCTGGTCGCCGGGAGCCCGACCGCCGGCCAGCCGTAGTGAACCCGAAGCATTCATTTAGTCTTATACTATGGAGATGTATGACGGCAAAAGGTGTGGGATGAATTTATGTGATCAATGGCACTTTAAATAGCAGCAAATACATCAGTGTCCCGCAGTGGGGAGGGGGGAGCAGTTAGGGGTAGCAAAAACTATGCAGAGCAGTGGATAAGCAGCATGTGAATAGACGCTGTGTGTAGGCACAGCATCTATTCACAGTGCAGAGAGAGCCTGTGGGGAGCCAAGCATAACGGAGAGTGCTGGGCACACCCAAACAGTGACAAAAAGGGGAGTGACATGAGGCTCCACTCCTTTTACCTAGTCCCACCCCTTTTTCTGTCACGGGCGCACTTTCAGCACATCAAAGGTCCCGCCACACTGACCACCAATATTGGGAGGTATGTAATTGCAGCAAAAGCTTCCCAATTAAGTACTAACAAATATTGGGGGTCATTCCGAGTTGTTCGCTCGTTATTTTTTTCTCGCAACGGAGCGATTAGTCGCTAATGCGCATGCGCAATGTCCGCAGTGCGACTGCGCCAAGTAAATTTGCTACGCAGTTAGGTATTTTACTCATTACGAGGTTTTTTCTTCGTTCTGGTGATCGTAATGTGATTGACAGGAAGTGGGTGTTTCTGGGCGGAAACAGGCCGTTTTATGGGTATGTGCGAAAAAACGCTACCATTTCTGGAAAAAACACGGGAGTGGCTGGAGAAACGGAGGAGTGTCTGGCCGAACGCTGGGTGTGTTTGTGACGTCAAACCAGGAACGAAACTGACTGAACTGAACGCAGATGCCGAGTAAGTGTGGAGCTACTCAGAAACTGCTAAGAAGTGTCTATTCGCAATTTTGCTAATCTTTCGTTCGCAATTTTGATAAGCTAAGATTCACTCCCAGTAGGCGGCGGCTTAGCGTGTGCAAAGCTGCTAAAAGCAGCTTGCGAGCGAACAACTCAGAATGAGGGCCATTGTGCGAAACTAAGAAATGAACTTTCCCACAGTTCAATACGTATAACTGTTTTCAAAATGTAAAATTTTGTTATAAAGTTCATTGTATTATGTTGTATTATGGGGGTAATTCTGAGTTGATCGCTGCAGCAAGTTTGTTAGCAGTTGGGCAAAACCAGGTGCACTGCAGGGGGGACAGATATAACATGTGCAGAGAGAGATAGATTTGGATGTGGTGAGTTCAATCTGCAATCTAAATTGCAGTGTAAAAATAAAGCAGCCAGTATTTACCCTGCAGAGAAACAAAATAACCCACCCAAATCTAACTCTCTCTGCAAATGTTATATCTCCCCCCCCCCCCCCCTCCCCCTGCAGTGCACATGGTTTTGCCCAACTGCTAAAAAATTTCCTGCTGCGATCAACTTGGAATTACCCCCTATGTTTTAAATGAAATTGCCATTGTAGTGATCACTGAAGCTGAAGGAGATCCTTGTCTCACACTGGTTTATCTTTTATCTTTTTACTAAATGAATGCTTCATATAATTTCTTTTATTGAAACTTCAATAAACATACAAGGAATATTAATCAATTGCATTGTGTACAATTTTTGGAACAATACAGTCTGTGTCAGTACCATAAGTAGGGCAATTTACGTAATATATTCAACATTATACAATACATTCCATATGCATCAATTATCAAAGCCAAAAACAATTACGCAGGGTTACCCAAAAGAATTGGAGGGTCCTCCAATGCAATCCGTGTTTCCCGTAGCGGATCTTGCCACGGGCAAGCAGGACTTTTGCCCGGGGCGCCGCCTTCCGGAGGGCGCCGCACCAGGGCAAGATCCGCTGCTGCTTTGTGCCCCCCGCTGCCGCTGGCCGCTGGGAAGGGAAACTAGACGCGTACGCGTCTAGTTTCCCTTCGTGGAGAGGTCCTTTACTGTGCGGTGCGCGATGACGTCATTGCGCACCGCACATCATTTCAGTCTGTACAGGGACGTAAATGACCACGCCCCCTGTACGAAGCCACACCCCCTAATGCCGCCCGGGGCGCCAGAAGCCCCGGAACCGGCCCTGCGTGTTTCATACCATAACGTCCCTCGGAAGCAGTTTACTACTGAATCCTTGTATATGTCGGTAAAGTCTCTATATAAGTTTCCCATGATTCGGAAAAAAAAAAAGTTACGCGAGACTCCTTTTGCAAGGAGGCCTCCAGCCAGTCCATGTGAAATATAAAGAAGAGTTTCTCTTGAAGAGTGTAAGGGAAGGACTAGTATTTTGAGTCCGCCAGTATTCCAAAAATTGCCCATTCAGGTGTCAGTGGGACAAAATTAACTAAGTGTTCCATGGTAAAACAGCCAACATGGTGGCAGAATCGTTTTATATATGGACATGTCCAGAAACAATGGGAAAGGTCTGCGGACTCGTGGGAGCATTTGAGACATGTAGGACTCTCTAAAATTCCCATTTGATACCCTCTAGCTGGCGATATATGTGCGCGGTGAAATATATTGAGAAACATTTCTGAGAATTTAGCCATGAAAAATGTATTGATTGAGTATTCTAATTGCTTCAATAGGCATTCAATTGTCATAGAAGGGAAATGTATCAACCATTGGGAAATGCCAGTACGCATTGGTAGCATGGTCCAAAGCATTTCTAAGATATTTATAATTCGTAGATATCGCTCCTCTTGTCAAGGAGGGTATTGCTAATCATTTGTCCAGGAGGTTATCCCTATCCCCCGCCAGGAAGAGACCAGAGACTGACATAGTGCTGAGCCTGTAAGTAAGAGAAGGTCGACCCTCCTATCACAGGAAATTTTGCCACAGCTTCAGAGTAAGGGGGTATTCAATTAGCGGCAATAACGGACTTTTCACGTGAAAAGTCTGGTTTTTCTTGCAAAAAAACGGACTTTTCCCACGAAACGCAATTACAGCCTATTCAATTTTCCAGGAAAATGTATCGGTGATAATTTTTTCACAAATTTCACTTCACCTACTCTGGGCAGGTGAAAAGTTGGTAAAACTCACTATTTTAAGTTAAAAATGTTTGGGTATGGTACAGAACCCCTTCCCCCCCGTTAATGACTAATTGGGCATGTTGAAGTTTTTAATTATTTTTAATTGGCCAATAATGACATGTCATTTTTGGGGGTGAAAAAGTACAAAGTGATGGAAATTGGGGTTCAAGGTATGGGACAGGTATATTTGGGTGCTTTATGAGTGGGACAGGTGTTTTTAGGCATTGCTATCTCTTAAATGGGCTAAAGGTCAAATGTCATATTTAGGAATTACCCTTCCCTAAAATATTGCTAATTTGTATACTTATAACATAAGTAAAACTATAACAACATTGACTAGAGACCTATAGAGCCTGAGCCATCTCCAGCTCTCTTATCTAAGAAGGGCGAATCAATTACGAATTAATTTTCCAAAACTCCTATACCCACAAGTACTCTCTATTCTTTTGTCTCGAACTGACGTCCTATCTATCACAAGATTATTTCGTAATTTTATATGGAATAACAAAAGGGCAAGAATAGGCATGATCTCCTACATAATAGCCCAGATCTGTCACTCTGTGACTGTGTGGATAATGCTGGGCGTGGCTAGGAGCTCTCATTGGGCATACCTCCCAACTTTACTGCACTGTGGAGCGGGACACTTGCGCGGCGAAGCCGCGCGCATTCCCGGAAAAGGGGCGTGTCCTGTGAAAAGAGGGCGTGGCTTTGAGGGAGGACCCGCGATCGCGAGCCACGCCCCGTTTTCGTCACTGAGGGGGCATGCCCAGCGCTCTGTGAGCTGCTGGCATGCTCCCTCTCCCTCTGACTCCACTGAATAGACGCTGTGCGCATGCGCACAGCGTCTATTCACCGCTGCTCTGCTAAGCAGAGCAGCGATTGACAGAGCCTCCCAACTGACCCCCCCACCGCGGGACACTGCGGCCCACGGGTGGGACAGCGGGACAGTCCCCAAAAAACGGGACTGTCCCGCGAAAATCGGGACAGTTGGGAGGTATGCATTGGGTTAGCAGCAGGTCTGTCACTCCCAGTCCACAGCTGATTGGGCGAGAAACACCCTCCCACACAGGTTACATCCAATAGGAGGCTCTGCCCTTTGGCTGCTGTGTATTCCCAGAGCATGATTAACAATGGTGCTCATGTAGCTGCAGCTCAGCTCCAGGCCTACACCCCAAAATAGGCCCACTGCATCTGCAGCAACATACCCTCCAACAATTTACACAAAAAATAAGAATTTACTCACCGGTAATTCTATTTCTCGTAGTCCGTAGTGGATGCTGGGAACTCCGTAAGGACCATGGGGAATAGCGGCTCCGCAGGAGACTGGGCACAAATAGAAAGCTTTAGGACTACCTGGTGTGCACTGGCTCCTCCCCCTATGACCCTCCTCCAGACCTCAGTTAGGATACTGTGCCCGGAAGAGCTGACACAATAAGGAAGGATTTTGAATCCCGGGTAAGACTCATACCAGCCACACCAATCACACCGTACAACTTGTGATATGAAACCCAGTTAACAGCATGATAACAGAGGAGCCTCTGAATAGATGGCTCACAACAATAACCCGATTAGTTAACAATAACTATGTACAAGTATTGCAGACAATCCGCACTTGGGACGGGCGCCCAGCATCCACTACGGACTACGAGAAATAGAATTACCGGTGAGTAAATTCTTATTTTCTCTGACGTCCTAGTGGATGCTGGGAACTCCGTAAGGACCATGGGGATTATACCAAAGCTCCCAAACGGGCGGGAGAGTGCGGATGACTCTGCAGCACCGAATGAGAAAACTCAAGGTCCTCCTCAGCCAGGGTGTCAAATTTGTAAAATTTTACAAAGGTATTTGACCCTGACCAAGTTGCAGCTCGGCAAAGTTGTAAGCCGAGACCCCTCGGGCAGCCGCCCAAGATGAGCCCACCTTCCTTGCGGAGTGGGCTTTTACAGATTTTGGCTGTGGCAGTCCTGCCACAGAATGCGCAAGCTGAATTGTACTACAAATCCAGCGAGCAATAGTCTGCTTAAAGCAGGAGCACCCAGCTTGTTGGGTGCTTACAGGATAAACAGCGAGTCAGATTTCCTGACTCCAGCCGTCCTGGAAACATATATTTTCAGGGCCCTGACAACGTCCAGCAACTTGGAGTCCTCCAAGTCCTTCGTAGCCGCAGGCACCACAATAGGTTGGTTCAGGTGAAACGCTGAAACCACCTTAGGGAGAAACTGAGGATGCGTCCTCAATTCTGCCCTGTCCGTATGAAAAATCAGATAAGGGCTTTTACAAGATAAGGCCGCCAATTCTGACACACGCCTGGCTGAAGCCAGGGCCAACAGCATGACCACCTTCCATGTGAGATATTTTAATTCCACAGTTTTAAGTGGTTCAAACCAATGTGATTTGAGGAACCCCAAAACTACATTGTGATCCCAATGTGCCACTGGAGGCACAAAAGGAGGCTGTATATGCAGCACACCCTTGACAAACGTCTGAACTTCAGGAACTGAAGCCAGTTCTTTCTGGAAGAAAATCGACAGGGCCGAAATCTGACCTTAATGGATCCCAATTTGAGGCCCATAGACACTCCTGTTTGCAGGAAATGCAGGAATCGACCCAGTTGAAATTCCTCCGTCGGGGCCTTCCTGGCCTCCCACCACGCAACATATTTTCGCCAAATGCGGAGATAATGTTTTGCGGTTACATCCTTCCTGCTTTGATCAGGGTAGGGATGACTTCCTCCGGAATGCCTTTTTCCTTCAGGATCCGGCGTTCAACCGCCATGCCGTCAAACGCAGCCGCGGTAAGTCTTGTAACAGACAGGGTCCCTGCTGGCGCAGGTCCCATCTTAGAGGTAGAGGCCATGGGTCCTCTGTGAGCATCTCTTGAAGTTCCGGGTACCAAACCCTTCTTGGCCAATCCGGAGCCACGAGTATAGTTCTTACTCCTCTCCGTTTGAGGCGGGACGCCATCATGTCCACCTTTTTGGTTGTTCCCAACGGTTTACAATCATGTGGAAGACTTCTGGTTGAAGTCCCCACTCTCCCGGGTGGAGGTCGTGCCTGCTGAGGAAGTCTGCTTCCCAGTTGTCCACTCCCGGAATAAACACTGCTGACAGTGCTATCACATGATTTTCCGCCCATCGGAGAATCCTTGCAGCTTCTGCCATCGCCCTCCTGCTTCTTGCGCCGCCCTGTCTGTTTACGTGGGCGACCGCCGTGATGTTGTCTGATTGGATCAGTACCGGCTGGTTCTGAAGCAGGGGCCTTGCTTGACTTAGGGCATTGTAAATGGCTCTTAGCTCCAGAATATTTATGTGAAGCGAAATTTCCTTGGAAATTTCTTCCCTGTGTGACTGCACCCCAGCCCCGAAGGCTGGCATCCGTGGACACCAGGACCCAGTCCTGTATTCCGAATCTGCGGCCCTCTAGTAGATGAGCCCTCTGCAGCCACCACAGCAGCGACACCCTGTTTCTTGCTGACAGGGTTATCCGCTGTTGTATCTGTAGATGGGACCCGGACCATTTGTCCCACAGGTCCCACTGGAACGTCCTTGCGTGGAGCCTTCCGAATGGAATTATGCTTCGTACGAAGCTACCATTTTTCCCAAGACTCGTGTGCATTAATGTACCGACACCTGTCCTGGTTTTAGGATGTCTCTGACTAGAGATGACAACTCCTCTGCTTTTTCCACTGGAAGAAACCCTCTTTTCTGGTCTGTGTCCAGAATCACTCCCAGGAACAGAAGACGCGTCGTCGGGACCAGCTGTGACTTTGGAATATTGAGAATCCAGCCGTGCTGTTGTAGCACTTCCCGAGAGAGTGCTACCCCCATTACCAACTGTTCTTTGGACCTCGCCTTTATCAGGAGATCATCCAAGTACGGGATAACAAAAACTTCCTTCTTGCGAAGGAGTATCATCATTTCGGTCATTACCTTGGTAAAGACCTTCGGTGCCGTGGACAACTCCAACGGCAGCGTCAGGAACTGATAGTGACAGTCCTGTACCACACCTCTGAGGTACTCCTGGTGAGGAGGGTAAATGGGGACATGCAGGTACGCATCCTCCTGTAATCCCCCTCGTCCAGGCTCGTAATAACCGCCCTAAGCGATTCCATCTTGAACTTGAATCTTCTGATATAGAAAATTCAAGTATTTTAATTTTAAGATGGGTCTCACCGAACCGTTCTGTTTCGGTACCACAACCATTGTGGAATAGTAACCCCTTCCTTGCTGAAGGAGGGGCACCTTGACAATCACTTGTTGTGATTATAGTGGTGAATAGCCATCAACACCGCCTCCCTGGCAGAGGGAGGTGCCGGTAAGGCAGATTTTAGGAAACAGCGGGGGGAAGAACGTCTCGAACTCCAGCGTGTACCCCAGAGATACTACTTGATGGACCCAGGGATCCATGTGAGAGAGCCCACCGGGCGCTGAAATTTCTGAGACGGCCCCCACCGTACCCGGGTCCGCCTGAGCAGCCCCAGCGTCATGCTGTGGGCTTACCGGACGCAGGGAGGACTTCTGCTCTTGGGAACTAGCTGTGTGCTGCAGCTTTTTCCTCTACCTTTGCCTCTCGGCAAAAAGGATGAGCCTCTAGCCCTCTTGGTTTTCTGGGGCCGAAAGGACTGTACTTGATGATACGGTGCTTTCTTTTGCTGTGGGGTAGCCTGTGGCAAAAAGTCGATTTCCCAGCAGTAACTGTGGAAACGAGGTCTGAAAGACCATCCCCAAACAGTTTTACCCCCTTATAGGGCAAACTTCTATGTGCCGATTCGAGTCGGCATCGCCTGACCATTGCCGAGTCCATAACCCCCGTCTGGCGGCAATGGATCTAGTGCTTATTTTTGATGCCAGCCGGCCAATATCCCTCTGTGCATCACGCATGTATAAGACCACGTCTTTTGTATGCTCTATTGTCAGCAAAATATTGTCCCTATCCATAGTTATTTTCCGACAGGGAATCTGACCACGCAGCGGGAGCACTGCACAACCATGCCGAAGCAATGGCTGGTCCCAATATAATGCCCGAGTGTGTGATTATATCTTTTAGGGTAACCTCCTGCTTTCTATCAGCAGGTTCCTTCAGGGCGGCCGTATCCGGAGACGGTAGTGCCACCTTTTCTGATAAGCGTGTAAGCGCTGTATCTACCCTATGGGGTGTTTCAATTTCTTACCGGGGGAAGACCACGCTTCCTCACACACCTCATTTAATTCCTCAGATGCAGGAAAAACTACTACTAGTTTTCTCTCACCAAACACAATACCCTTTTATGTGGTACCTGGGGTATTATCATAAATGTGTAATACATTTTTCATTGCCTCAATCATGTAACGGGTGGACCTATTTGGAGGGTACACTATTCTCATCGTCGTCGACACTGGAGTCGGTATCCGTGTCGACATCTGTGTCTGCCATCTGAGGTAGCGGGCGTTTTTAGAGCCCCCCATGACATTTGAGACGCTGGAACAGGCTCAAGCTGAGTAGCCGGCTGTTCTGTGTCGTCGACCTTTTGTGTAAGGAGTTGACACTTTCACGTAATCCTTCCATAAGTCCAACCACACCGGTGTCGACCCCGCAGGGGGTGACAACATATTTACAGGCACTCGCTCCGCCTCCACATCATTATCCTCCACATACATGTCGACACAGCCGTACCGACACACAGCACACACACAGGGAATGCTCTGACAGAGGACAGGACCCCACAAAGCCCTTTGGGGAGACAGAGGGAGAGTATGCCAGCACACACCAGGGCGCTATATGTCACAGGGATATCACCTACAAAAAGTGTTTTCCCTTATAGCTGCATATATATATTGTATACTGCGCCTAAAATGTGCCCCCCCCCCTCTCTTTTTAACCCTTTCTTGTAGTTTATTAACTGCAGGGGAGAGCCAGGGAGCTTCCCTCCAACGGAGCTGTGAGGGAAAAATGGCGCCAGTGTGCTGAGGGAGATAGCTCCGCTCCTTTTTCGCGGACTTTTCTCCCGCATTTTTATGGATTCTGGCAGGGGTTAAAAAGCACCTATATAGCCTCTGGGGCTATATATGGTGCCAGTTTGCCTGCCAAGGTGTCAGTATTGCTGCTCAGGGCGCCCCCCCCCCCCCCCCCAGCGCCCTGCACCCATCAGTGACCGCAGTGTGAGGTGTGCATGAGGAGCAATGGCGCACAGCTGCAGTGCTGTGCGCTACCTTGATGAAGACTGATGTCTTCTGCCGCCGATTTCAGGAACAACTTCTTGCTTCTGGCTCTGTAAGGGGGCAGGCGGCGCGGCTCTGGGACCGGACTCCGAGGCTGGGCCTGTGTTCGATCCCTCTGGAGCTAATGGTGTCCAGTAGCCTAAGAAGCCCAAGCTGGCTGCAAGCAGGCAGGTTCGCTTCTTCTCCCCTTAGTCCCTCGTAGCAGTGAGCCTGTTGCCAGCAGGTCTCACTGAAAATAAAAAACCTAAAACTAACTTTCTATCTAAGAAGCTCAGGAGAGCCCCCTAGTTTGCACCCAGCTCGTCCGGGCACAAAGATCTAACTGAGGTCTGGAAGAGGGTCATAGGGGGAGGAGCCAGTGCACACCAGGTAGTTCTAAAGCTTTCTATTTGTGCCCAGTCTCCTGCGGAGCCGCTATTCCCCATGGTCCTTATGGAGTTCCCAGCATCCACTAGGACGTCAGAGAAAAATCGATACAAATTCAAAAAGGGGGCATGGCCACGGGTAAAGGGTCATGGCCACGCCCCTTTTCCTATACTTTAAATGGAAGTTTGGAGAGCCAGAAATCGGAACAGACCATAAAAAAAAGGTACCGTACCTGCCAAAAAGGTACAGTTGGAGGGTATGGCACTGCATCTGCAGCAAGTCTCTGCGCTGTACATAGGGAAAAAATAAATAATTTTACTGCAGCGTCCTATGTCCTGCTGCCAGTCCACCTGCCCCCTCCGGCATCAACAATCCCCTCTCCCTAGCCGCAGGGCAGGTGGAACAAAAGCTGCTGCGGCCACTAGCATAGATGTGTATGAAAGCGGCACAGTGGAAGGCTTTCATAGCCCTCCCTGCACCGCATACTCTCTGAGCCCCGGAGCCTCCACTGCGCGTGATGACACAGAAGTACCTCCCCGCCACAGCCGCGTCCAGATCCCCTGACTCCGTAACACAGCACCTGGCCTGCCGGCCAGGAAGCCCCGAGTTGGCTAATGTAACGGATAGAGTGGGTGATACAGTGGAGGGTAATGTCTGGATGCTGAATCAATGTAAAAGGTGACAGTGCTGTGCAGTGCAGTGGGTGTGCAGTGCAGTGGGTGTGCAGTGTCACTGACACTGCACAGCACTCTCACCTTTTACAATGATTCAGCGAGTCAGTCAGTTCTGCCAGCCAGTCACTATTGTTAGCGCAGTTGTCCCAAAGCATCGCATTACAGGGAAGTAGACGCACTAAATAAACTACAGATCCCAGCAGCCCTTAGCGCAGGAGCATTCCGGTGCTAAGGGCTGCTGGAAACTGTAGATTATTGAGTGCATCTTCTTCCCTGTAATGCGGCACGTTGGGACACCAGTGCTAACAATAGTGACTGGCTGCTTGGCTACTGTGCGAGTCTCCGGGGAAGCCACTGCCAAAGGGAGGACAGCAGCCTAGCTGCTTCCAGGAGGAGAAGCATTACCCGCCCCTCCCCCACTCGCAGTACTTCTGGGCCCCATCCGCGGCACCACCGCACCAGCCCCTCCCCCACCCGTGGCACCTCCGCAACCGCCCCTCCCCCCGCGGCACACCCGTATCCCTTCCCCCATCCACGTCTCCCCTGCACCTGCTACTTCCCCAACCACAGCACCTACTAGGTGATTCATCAGGCCCTGCGTGCGCTGTTCAGGCCGTTGCAAGGGGCTATGACCCCTTAACCATTGCACCCCCTTTGTCCGTGCAATATTTGACCACTCACACAATTATGATTGAAGGTAATACTCCATATACTAAAAATATTGCACGCCATAAGGGCGTGCAAGGGTTAAGGGGACATAGCCCCTTGCAACGGTGTGAAGAGCGCCCCTAGGACACGATGAATCACCTAGTATATATATATATATATATATATATATATATATATATATATATATATATATATATATATAGGAAATCACGACAGCACTCAAAGCCTATGTATATAAAGCAAAAAATGGTGGTGCAAGGCAGCAATAAATATAAAACACTCACTTCTCCAGCGATGCAGAAAAAGTAGACAAGCCAGCACTCACGTGTGGATGAAAGAAAAGCAGGATTAATTCCTTAACCAAACGGCATGGTGAAGTACAGCAAATACAGCAAACACAGCCCGACAGCTGTTTCAACTGACTGGTCTTCCTCAGGGGCTAACCGCACTGTTGTCAGAACACGAAATATAAGCCTCAAATGGCTCCACAATCAACCCAGCAGCATCAGGACGTGGGCTGAGACAAGTCCGGGCATGTCTAATGCATCCCCTGCTGTCTCCTCCCACTCCATGACACTGGTAACTAAGCTAAACAAACTCGGTGTCATGCATAGCAACGGCTCCGAAGCGCGGCAAAACTTGCGGCGAGGGGGCGTGGCTTGGCCGGCATCAGGAAAGGCCGGGAATCAGTGGAGCTCCAGCCGAATTCCCCTATAAAAGTCCCTGGGCCTATGATTGGACCTACCACTTAACTGCATCGTCCCTACCAAGGCCCGCTGACCTGCCCGGTATCGAGGGGTTGGTGCTGCGGAGTCGGGGGGGCCCTGTGTTGCCCCCTGCGGATTGCGGCCTACCTCCGGTGCTGAGGCCGGGACCTCGATTTGGAGAGTGGACCGTCGGAGCGGCCCGTCTGCCGGACCCGTCAAAGTCAGCCCTGCTCAGTGGAGTGTCTCCCCCGCTCGGACGACGCATCCCACCGCCGGACGCACCACCAGGCACACAGAGAACCCAGCGAGGGACCGGAGCCTGCTCGAGGTAAGGGCCGCGGCGGGCGGCGGTGGCCATCTTGTGGTTGGCGCCGCCGAGCGCTCGGCCTGCGCGGCTGCTGTCGGGGCTCTCCTGGGTGGCCCTCGGACCCAGACCCACACACCTACCACCCCCGCTGATTTAGCCCCTGGAGCCTGGCAACAATGAAGGGGATAGCGGACTGAGGGGATTTCAGGGACCTGCCGGCGGCCATCTTGGGACTGGCATCCTCTGGAGAAAACTGTACACAGTGACTTCCATGGTGCTGACACCCCTGATCTAGCCAGACGATAACCCACACACGTGCTCCCTGCCCCCTCGGGTCCCTGCGACGGGTCGCATGAAGTGTGGAGGACACCCCTCCTGCCATCCCTACCATCTCTGTGATCAGTCCCTGCTGTGCCACCCAGCCACCATTTCTTTACCATAGAGGACCCGGATATTTCTTCTAACCCATGGCCCGTCGGCCCGACTGCTTTCTTTTTTGCAAGTCTACTTCTATAATGATGGCCGGCTAGCCACCTAGACTCTGGGGTGGCGTGCTGGTGCTGACCCTGACGGGAAGATGCTCTAATCACACAACGTTACCTCTGATGTTCTATTGACGTACCCAAGGTGCCTCATGGTGAGAGGAAAGAAGGGATCGCAAGGGAGAGGAAGGAAGTCACATACACCTACCCCGACGCGTGCAATGGATACCCCGACCTCAGCTGGCATGAGGCAATTTCTTCTCCCCCAGGGCTCCGCCCCCACGACGGACGCCTCACTACCCTCGACCCCACGTCTCTCGCCAGTCTCGGACTCGGCTTCCCAGGTGGGATCACAGACAACAGCCCCACACGCCACGACGGACCCGGGAAGCCTCGCTCAGATCCTAAACCTGCTTCAGGCCCTTCCAACTAAACAGGACTTTGAACACTTGGAAGGCAGAGTCAGGGAAACGGTCCGCTCAGAGATTGCTGCGGTTCAGGCAGAAATCACGCACATTGGCTCCCGCCTGTCTACGCTGGAAGGCTTCTCTTCAGACACAGCAGCTGCACATAACGCCCTCAGGGCCACCGTTATCAAGCAGGCGTCCTGTCTCCAACAGCTTCAAGACCGTGTAGAAGATCTGGATAACCGCGGAAGGAGAAATAACCTGAGGGTCAGAGGGGTCTCAGAGGATATCGCACCTGCCAGCCTCGTTGACTTCCTCACAACGGTTTTCAATGAAATTCTGGGCCGTGATCCCGCCTCAATCATCGAGTTCGACAGGGCCCACCGAGCCCTGAGACCCAGGGGTACACCGTCTGATCGTCCCCATCTGTCACCTACATTATTACACGGAAAAAGAGGAGATCCTTAGAAAAACCCGCCGCATGGACGTGATAGAGACTGCCTCTCATAAACTACAGATCTTCCAGGACCTCTCGTGGACGACCCTTCAAAAGCGAAGAGCCTTACACCCGCTTACTGCAGAACTCCGAAAGCTGGGCATTAAGTACAGATGGAACTTCCCTTTTGGCCTCCAGACCTCGCACAATGGGACGCTATACACCTTTAAAGACTCCTCCGACTTGCCCCTCTTCTGCAAAGCGCTGGGAATACCTCAGGTCTCTCTTCCAGAATGGCAGGAGCCCCTGACCGATGGTGCCCCACCTGAACTCTCTCACCCCGACAACGATTGGCACCTTGTCCACCGCAACCCGAGACCCCCTAGAGAACAGCGTTCCTCCACGCAGTCGACGAAAAGATGAAGGTCTCGACCTGGTTCGGAACATTCACTGCAGTAATTCCGAATGATCCTTCCTTAGCTTAAAAGAAGTACTGCCGACTCGAGGGATCTCTTTACCGTGCGGCGCACTCTCCCCCAGGGGAGGTGGGCGGGACATCGAGATCGTGCTCGACTCAACGAACGCTCTCCGGCCCTGAATAGGGCGGAGATACCTGCTCCTGGTTAAATGCCATTTCTTCTCAGTGGTCGTTTTTCTTAGTTGTGTGATCAAATTGTTAAGAAATATTACTGATTGTGATGTTATATTTCCTGTTGGGGTTGGGACTGGCACTGACCCCCCAGTTCGCCCCTACACCGCCCGAGTATTCTTGGTCTCCGACGCGATTAGCGCGTCCGAGCTCCCGGGAGGCGGTAGAGTTTTCACCCATTCAGTCTGTTTCTTCTGCTGATATTTGAATATGTTAGGTCTATTGGCCTACCTCTTTTATGTTTTCTTTGCTTCTGTTTCCACCTCTTCCTCTTCTCCCTTCCTCCCCCCCCCCCCCCCCCCACTGTGCGACTCATTGCTGTGCGAATTGCCCTGTCTTTCTGGTCGGATTAAGCATCCCCTATTTGTCCCTGGATGATGGCGGTGGACCCTAAAGTGACAAATATAAAACTGGTTTCCCTCAATGTGAAGGGCCTCAATGTCCCAGAGAAACGGTCAAGGTTGCTTAGGGATCTCTTTGCATCCAGAGCTGATGTGGCCGTCCTACAGGAAACCCACTTCAAAGTGGGGATGGCCCCGGACCTCAAGGATCGTAACTGCCCACATTCCTCTTACAATAATAACAGCAAAAGTAAATCTCTGGGAGTGGCTATTTTGCTATCTAAACGTCTGCCCTTTCGGGAAATCACGTCTGAATCCTTGGGGGAGGGCAGGATACTCTTAGTGAAATGTACACTGTTTGACCAGCTGTACACATTTATTAATCTCTATGCTCCCAACCAATCGCAACCCAGTTTCTTGGCGAAGGCTCTCAATCGCATTGCTCCCTTGGTAGTGGGTATTCCAGTTATTGGAGGCGATCTTAATTGGACCCTCCAACCAGAGGTGGACATCTCCGGAACGCCGGCGAGACCCTCCTTAGCATCGCACCGTAGAGTGCGACGGTCTCTCCACGACCACCAGCTGATTGATGCCTGGCGGCTCCAGCACCCCGGGGACAGGGATTATACGTTTTATTCCAGACCCCACGACACTTACTCTAGACTGGACTACCTCCTCTTGCCCCATAGATTCCTACATCTAGTTAGGGAAACAGCTATTGGATTAATTACTTGGTCGGACCACGCTCCTGTCTGCATGACCCTGGGGACATCCCATCCACACTCCAAGCAATGTACCTGGCGGTTGAATGAACAACTTCTGATGGATACGAGGTTCCAACCCCAGCTGCTTGAGACTCTGGAGAATTATTTCCTAACTAATGAGACACCAGATGTCTCCCGGGTCACGGTGTGGGAGGCCCACAAGTGTGTTCTGAGGGGAAAACTTATACAGCTAGGCTCCCAACTGAAAAAAGAGAGACTCGGAGAAAAGACCGCTCTGCTCCAGCGCCTTAAGGACTTAGAGACAACACACAAAGCGAACCCTTCCCCGTCGGTGCTGACCGACCTGACTGAGACGAGATCTGCCCTCAACACATTGTTGTTTGCAGACATTAAGAGGGATTATAGGCTCTGCAGAAACCGCTTTTACCAATGGGGCAACAGACCAGGGAAACTATTGGCTAGGGCACTCCGCGCGCAGAGGGCCACGTTATTTATACAGTCGATACAGGATGCGGCGGGGACCCGCCGCACCCTTACAAAAGACATCGCTGAAACCTTCCACGCTTACTACACCAAACTATACAATCTTCAGACGCCTAGAACCCCGACATCCCTGTCGACAACTCGAGACTTGGTGGAGGGATACCTTGATGACGCGGGACTCCCTAGAATATCGGCGGATGAGAGTGCTTGGCTAGACTCCCCCTTTTCCCTCCCAGAATTGGAACTAGCCCTTAAGGAAGCTCCCTCTGGGAAGAGCCCAGGCCCGGATGGCTACACAGTTTCTTACTATAAGCTTTTTAAGACTACCCTCCTGCCCAAAATGCTGCTGGCATTCAATGAGATCTCTGATGACCGTGGTTTCTCCCCTCAATCCTTAGAGGCTTTCATTACGGTTATACCAAAGGAGGGGAAGGACCCGGCCCAATGCGCTAGCTACCGACCCATATCCCTCCTCAACACAGACGTCAAGCTGTTTGCTAAACTTATAGCAAACAGACTGAAGCGGCTACTTCCCAACATTGTGCATTCGGATCAGGTGGGTTTCATACCCGGAAGAGAAGCGCGCGATAACACCACAAAGATCATTGATTTGATGCACTTGGCCTCGAGCAAACATGAACCGATGGTGGTGCTCTCCACCGACGCTGAGAAGGCTTTCGATAGGGTTGACTGGATATTTATGGAGGGAGTCCTGCGTCACCTGGGGCTGGGACCGGTCAGTTTGGGACGCATTTTAGCACTTTATAACTCCCCCTCTGCAAGGATCAAAATTAATGGAGACTTGTCCCGCCCAGTTCCGATACGGAATGGTACTAGACAAGGATGCCCCCTCTCACCCCTAATTTTTGTCCTCTGTATGGAGGCCTTGGCGGGAGCCATTAGATTAAATCCGAACATCACGGGACTCATGGCGGGGGGTAGAGAATTCAAACTTGCACTGTTCGCAGATGACCTGTTAGCTATCTTGTCGAACCCGGTGGTGTCTGTCCCCAACCTGATGGCCGAACTTGATAGATATGGCTCTATGTCAAACTTCAAGATTAACCTTTCTAAGTCAGTGGCAGTCAACGTGTCAATGCCCTCCCAAGCTCTTGATAACCTCAAACAATCTTTCCCCTTCCACTGGCATCCCTCTAACTTCAAATACCTGGGGATCACACTCCATAAAGACATATCACGTCTTTTTGACGAAAACTTCAAAAAATTATTGACCTCACTCCGTTCTGAGTTTCGGGACTGGGGTAACAGGAGGCTGTCCTGGCTGGGGAGGCTTAGTGTCATTAAAATGAATGTTCTGCCGAGAGTCCTTTATCTCCTCCAGGCGCTCCCGATATCCATTCCCAAAGCATGGTTCAGAGACCTGCACAATCTGGTGAGGGACTTTGTCTGGGGAGATAAACGGCCTCGTTTCCAACACGACATTCTTTTTCGCCCTAAACACAAGGGTGGTCTCCAGCTACCGAACTTTACGCTGTACTATGAGGCTGTTATCCTCCACCGAATTATGGAATGGTCGCGCCCACACCACATAAAACAGTGGGTTCATATTGAAGGAACAGCGATGCCTGCCCCTATTGCATACTACCCCTGGCGCTCAAGGCTACCACATATAGACCATCCTACTATTGGCCCTACACTTACACGCTGGGGTAGACTTAGGTCATTACCACATATCTCTTCTAAATACTCCCCATTGACCCCACTGTTCAATAACCCAGATTTCCCACCGGCAGCCTCAGGCCGGGGATTCGACTCTTGGAAAAGGGTGGGGGTGACACGTGTTGGTGGGCTGGTGGAACGTGGAGAGATGATCCCTTTCCCCTTAATGCAATCTAAGTGGAATCTTTCACCTTCAGAGATCTGGAGATACCTTCAACTAAAACATTTTGCCACGGGGAGTACTATACGCCCGAACCTGAGCAGATCACTAACAGCTTTTGAGAGCCTCTGCCTGGAACCTTCTCGCCCAACACACTTCCTCTCAAGATGCTATAGACTACTGATTGAGAATAAATTCCCAGATCTACCCAAATACGCTAGAGATTGGGGCCATGATGTGCAGGTGGACTTGTCAGAGGAGGACTGGGAGAGGAGCTTCCAGGCCACCTTTGCCAGCTCCTCTAGTTATTCGGTCCTCGAGACACATTTTAAAGTCTTATCTCGCTGGTACAGGTGTCCCCAAACATTAGCTAAAATGTTTCCCAATGTACCAGACACATGCTGGAGATGTAATAGCCAACCGGGCTCCCCGATGCATATCTGGTGGAGCTGCCCCGTCCTTCGTCCCTTCTGGGACAAAGTTATAGCAATTTCAAAAGTGTTGGTGGACCCAGGGGTCCCCTCGGAGCCTACTTTCTGGCTCCTCAACTGTACTTCATGGCCCCTGTCAACATATAAAAAATCTCTATTAAAGTTTCTCAATAGCGCAGCCAAAGCGGTCATCCCGGTTCACTGGCGATCTATTAAACCTCCTACCGTGAGAGAGTGGATCGCCAGGGTAGATTGGTATATGATTATGGAGGAACTGCGGGTGACACCAGAGACGAATCAAAGGTTTACGACTACTTGGTCCCCTTGGCTGGAATTTAAGGCCTCACAAACATACTCGACATTGACATAGTGACCTAGATCAGTTGCCTTCACCCCCTACCTGGGCTCTTCTGCATTCCTCTTGGGAACGACTAAGCTAGAAGCTCATATTGCGGACCCCCGACCGGACTAGACATGGAGGATACGTTATGACCTTACCCCCCCTCCCTTACCCCCCCTTCTCAGACCCTATAACCACCCCCCCCCCTCAATTCTCCTTTTTTCTTTCTCTCTCTTTCCACCCTATACTCAACTGTTCTGTTTACTGTTCTTAAATGTAGAAATGTTTTTTGAGACAGCCAGCACCTAGAAAGGTCGGAAGCGACCGTGAATTCAAGATTAGGCCTTGGCAAGTGAATCCTCCCAACAGTAGGCCATGATAAGTTTGCAATTAGTCATTGCTTGTACCAAAATTGACATATTGATATTTGACCTGTAACTGCTGTCTCCGTTAACTTGCAATAACATGTTATTACCTTTAATCAATAAACACTTATTGGAGAAAAAAAAAACTTGCGGCGAGTGGTCTCAGCAGCCTGACTAGTAAATGGCATGCTGATAGTGAGGGCAATTGCAAGGACGCTGTATATCAAAACAGAAGTGAATGAAATGAAGTGATGTGTTTAAAAAAGTAAAAGGAATAGTGCTGAAGCTCAGCTGAACAGGGTTCCCTGAAAGTGCTGGCTGGAAAAGTGCAGGGTGCAAAAAGCAGGAAGGAATGACAGGTCTAATAGAAATAATAGTAGGTGACACAAGGACAAACCTCAAAACAACCTACTGTAAAGCAATGCCCACTTGTTACGGCAATCAATATAAATAAGAATATATGTGCAAAAAGAATCCAAACTGCCCTATCGGGGAGAAAACCCACAGAATGCACAATGTCCGCTGCCTTGTGGTATTAAGTGAGTGCTGCTGAGACCACTCGCCGCAAGTTTTGCCGCGCTCCGGAGCCGTTGCTATGCATGACACCGGGTTTGTTTAGCTTAGTTACCAGTGTCATGGAGTGGGAGGAGACAGCAGGGGATGCAATAGACATGCCCGGACTTGTCTCAGCCCACGTCCTGATGCTGCTGGGTTGATTGTGGAGCCATTTGAGGCTTATATTTCGTGTTCTGACAACAGTGCGGTTAGACCCTGAGGAAGACCAGTCGGTTGAAACAGCTGTCGGGCTGTGTTTGCTGTATTTGCTGTACTTCACCATGCCGTTTGGTTAAAGAATAAATCCTGCTTTTCTTTCATCCACACGTGAGTGCTGGCTTGTCTACTTTTTCTGCATCGCTGGAGAAGTGTAATAGCAGATCTGTGACTCTGTGCCTGTGTGTCTAACGCTGGGTGCAGTCACAAAACTAGGCGGAGTCAGCAGCATCTGCAGGGAGACAAACCATGCCCTGGGCCAGTGCCAGAGTCAGGTAAAAGATGCCCCCTGACACTAACTACAGTATAGGGGGGTGGCCATGGCCACCAGTACCACCACACACAGCCCCAGCCAGCAGCAGCAGCAGGAAGGGTAACACAGGCTATGCTGAGGGGACTTGCTTGCACCGGCAGGACACCCGCTGCACCTCTCCTGGCTTCACACCATCCTTACTCCCTTACACCCACACCCCACGCTGAGGACCCCTCCCTTATGCAGCCCCATATCACCCCCTACCGCATCCAGCTAGTGGGAGGTCGCACAGGGCGGCAGCCGGCGATGAGCAGGTACAGCGGGACGGAAGAGCACATACTCACCAATCCCCAGCGCAGCACATACGGAGCTCCCTCCTACTGCCACCTCGCCTTGCATCATGCTCCGCTCCGGACACTCCCCTGTGCTGCCTGCCTGACAACTAGCCCGCAACATTCACATCCCCGGCGCCAGGCACACAGTGTGGAGACATCCCGCCCTTTACAAGGGCCAGACCAAGTGCACAAGCCCGGAGCCAGGACGAGACACTGCTCCAGCCACAGTGCTGCTGAATGGGAGCTCCCTGCCTCAGCAGCCAAATGATTATGTCAATGCAGCAGGCAGGGAGTTCCCACTACCCGCATATGCTACAGGCACACCTCCAAATTTTTACACCCCACCCCACCTGAGCCTCCACCACCGCACCCTCTTCTCCTTCACACACACGAACACTCCACCCCCCTGCGCGCCCACACACACACACGCACACACAATCCCTTCACCATCCCTGCACATCCTACATTCAACCCCAACACCTCATGACTCCCTAACCCTCACACCACCACAACAAACACAACCCTCGCACACCCACAACTCCTCCAAACAAAAAGTCCCACGTGCAACACCCACCGCACCCCACAAGCCCATCCCACAATCAAACTAGGCCCATACCACCCACCCACCTTCCTCAAATACACCACCCCTCCACCAGCACCAGCACCTCAATACAGCCTTCCCCATGTGCCTACCCAACTCCCAGCCCCTCCCCTGCACACACCACCCAATACCTTCCCCCAGCCACCCACCCACCCCATGTGGACCTCTCCCACCTATGGCACCTTAGGACACCCTTCCCCATCCCCCTGGACCCCACATACACAATTCCACCAACAGTAACACCTACTGTCCCCTACACCATCCCTCACCCCTATGCCACAGAATATACAGTCCACAACCACAAACCACGGTCTTGCCCGCACCCCCTCATCCAACACCAATGGCATCCCACGGACCCCCAACACAATCCACGTACCACTCACAACCCCCACTCCACTAACCACATTACCTTCACCACCCTCCACAATCCAGCACAAAACACCCCAAAATGCAATACATCCTCCACCCCTGACCGTCAAACACCTGACCCTCCCCCCCAACAGGCACCTATCAACACCCTCTGCCATACGCTGCACCCCCTCTGACCCCCACCTCTCCAGCACCCAATCTGCACTCACACACAGCACATCCCTTCCCCCTGCACCTTTTCCATCCCCCACACAGCCAACACCACCTCTATAAACACCCTCCCTCATCCACAGGCCTCTTTTGCAACCACCCATGCCCTACATGCACCAGTTTGAACACCATCCATCCCCCCTAGCAGTCACTACCTACATCAGAGGGAAACAACGGCACAGATACACACCTCTACCTCACTTCACCCTCCCCCCTTCAAATTACAACCACACACAATTTACTTTTGGAACCTACCACCACCAGGGCCGGCTCCAGGCCTACTAGCGCCCTGAGCAAGAAAATGTAAAAGTGCCCCCCCCCCCCCCCCCATGCGCGTGTTCCTGGAAAAGTGGGCGTGGCCTCCTGAAAAAGTGGGCGTGGTCTCGTCCCCCAGCAGTGCCAGCTACACATGACATGCCCTCCAGCAGTGCCAGCTACACGTGATAGTGTTCACTTTTTAGGGCAGGTTGCTGATCACAGGGAGGGCACATTTTTAAGTTAGGTGGGCAAAATGATGTACATACTGTAATGCTTGTTGTTCCCATTTCCACACGCTAAAGCATGGACAGTGCGCGCCGAAGGCGCGCAGCAAAAATTTAGGGGAGTTACTTCGTGGGGAAGGTGCGTAGCCACATTATAGTGGCAATTCACATTACACCACACAGTAGTGCAGCTAATACACATTGCACCAGGTAGAACCTCCTATAAGAGCACGTTAGACACATTGCGCCAGGTAGAGCACTGAGACACACTGCCCAGCCACAGACGCCTAGCGGGAACACTACATGATATGCCCCCCAGCAGTGCCAGCTACACATGACATGCCCCCCAGCAGTGCCAGCTACACGTGACATGCCCCCCAGCAGTGCCAGCTACATAAATGGCCACACAGTTCCAGATGGATAAATGCCCCCACAGCGCAGATATGCCCCCACAGTGCCAGATACATTAATGCCCTCACAGTGCAAGATATGCCCCCACAGTGCAAGAAAAGCCCCCACAGTGCAAGAAATGCCCCCACAGTGCCAGATACATAAATGCCCCCACAGTGCCAGATACATAAATGCCCCCACAGTGCCAGATACATACATGCACCCACAGCGCAGATATGCCCCCACAGTGCCAGATACATTAATGCCCTCACAGTGCAAGATATGCCCCCACAGTGCAAGAAATGCCCCCACAGTGCAAGAAATGCCCCCACAGTGCCAGATACATAAATGCCCCCACAGTGCCAGATACATAAATGCCCCCACAGTGCCAGATAAGATACATAAATGCCCCCACAGTGCCAGATACATAAATGCCCCCACAGTGCCAGATAAGATACATAAATGCCCCCACAGTGCCAGATACATAAATGCCCCCACAGTGCCAGATACATTAATGCCCTCACAGTGCAAGATATGCCCCCACAGTGCAAGAAATGCCCCCACAGTGCCAGATACATAAATGCCCCCACAGTGCCAGATACATAAATGCCCCCACAGTGCCAGATACATAAATGCCCCCACGGTGCCAGATACGTGCCTGATACATAAATGCCCCCACAGAGCCAGATAAATGCCCCCACAGAGCCAGATAAATGCCCCCACAGAGCCAGATAAATGCCCCCACGGTGCAAGATATGCCCCCACAGTGCCAGATATGCCCCCACAGTGCCAGATATGCCCCCAAAGTGCCAGATATGCCCCCACAGAGCCAGATATGCAATGCCCCCACAGTGCCAGAAATGCCCCCACAGTGCCAGAAATGCCCCTACAGTGCCAGAAATGCCCCCCACTGAGCCAGAAATGCCCCCACAGTGCCAGATATGCCCCCACAGTGCCAGATATGCCCCCACAATGCCAGGTACATAAATGCCTCCACAGTGCTAGATATGCCCCTACAGAGCAAGAAATGCCCCCACAGTGCCAGAAATGCCCCCCACAGTGCCAGAAATGCCCCCCACAGAGCCAGAAATGCCCCCCACAGAGCCAGATAAATGCCCACACAGTGCCAGATAAATGCCCCCACAGTGCCAGAAATGCCCCCCACAGTGCCAGAAATGCCCCCCACAGAGCCAGAAATGCCCCCCACAGAGCCAGATAAATGCCCCCACAGTGCCAGATAAATGCCCCCACAGTGCCAGAAATGCCCCCACAGTGCCAGAAATGCCCCCCACAGAGCCAGATAAATGCCCCCACAGTGCCAGAAATGCCCCCCACATAGCCAAAAATGCCCCCTGTGTGCCAGAAATGCCCCCACAGTGCCAGATAAATGCCCCCACAGTGCGGATCCCCCCCCCCCCAAAATACCTGCGGCGCTGGGGAGGAGTACTGCTGTCCGCCTGTCCGAGTGTGGGAGTGCTGGCGGGCGGGCGGCCGGGCGAGTGAGAGTGAGCCTGAGCCTGGGTCCGGGTGCGGGCTGGCGGCCACTTGTGTGCGCTATGCGCGGCGCCGGCGTCTGACGTTAGACACCGGCGCCGCGCAGCGCGCATAGCGCACACACAGCGTGACGGGCAAATGCTGCACACACAGGGCCGGCTCCAGCATCGAATATGGCGGCGCCAGCGCGCGGCGCCCATTAAGGGTGGCGCCCTGCGCGGCCGCTCTATTCGAACATGCCTAGAGCCGGCCCTGACCACCACAACCCATCCGGCTGGGCAACACTTACCGCACCTCACAAGGTCATCCCCCAACCAAGCTATCCCCATACCTAACACCAACCTTCGAAACATACACCACCCCTCCACCCCCACCTGCACCTCAACATAACCTTCCCCATCCACCTACCCCACCCCACCACCCCTCCCCTGCACACACCGCACCCGCCAATACCCTCCCCCATCCACACACCCCATGTGGCCCTCCATCACCCATGGCTCCTTCGGACACCCTTCCACATCACCCTGGACCACGCACCCACAACCCCCCCAACCACACCACCTCCACGCCCCTCGCCCATCCCTCACCTCTAGGCCGCAGCATATACAGTCACCAACCCCCACCCACGGTCTTGCCCGCACCCGGTCATCCACCACCCACTGCATCTCGGTGACACCCACCCACTCCATGTACCCCTCGCAACCACATCTCCACCAACCACACTACCTTCACCACCCTCCACAAACCAGCACCAACCCCCCCCTAAACCTATCACAACCGCCACCACTGACCCTAAAACAACACAAACTGACCTGCCAGTAGCACCTATGACCCCCCTCTGGCATACGCTGGCCCCCCTCTGAACCCACCACTCCCCCACCCATTCCTCCCTCACACACAGCACATCCCTACCCCCAACACCATTTCCATCCCACCAACAACCAACCCTCCACCACTCATAGCATGTACAGACCCCATTTGAAACAACACCACCATCCACATGCCCCTTTTACAACCACCCATCCACCACACGCTCCACCTTAAACACAATCCGTACCCGCTAGCAGGCACTACCTCAATAAGACGGCAACAGTCACACGGAGACACACTTCTACCTCAATGCACCCAACGCCTTTCAAATCCTACACTTTCAGATTTTTATTTTGAGACTCACAACGAGAACTCACCCGCCTCGGTAACACCACCTCACAAGGCCATCCCCCATCCAAGCTAGCTCCATACCTGCCGCACACCTTCCACAAAGACACCACCCCTCCCCCAGCACCTCAACACACCCTTCCCCATCCCCCTCCCCCGCCCTCCCTATAATACAACTATTCTACACCATGAATTTTAGTAATGGGATTAAGGGGGCGAAGCCCATTACGACGGTGTGAAGAGCGCCCGTAGGGCGCGATGAATCACCTAATATATATATATAAATATATATATATATGTAGTGGCCGGCACTCTCTCTATAAAATATCAAGGGCCCAGTTGCCTCCCTGAATGGTCTCCCGACCGTATAAAGCAGCAAGAACAGTGGCACTCTTCAGACTTAAAGTATCGAATCATCGACCATGTGCCAGAATCCATCAGAGGTGGTAATAGGGCAAAGAAGCTTTTTTAACTCGAGACCCGTTGGATCTTTAGACTAGATACCATCCCGGCCTAAGGGGTTTAATGAATCAATGGGCTTAAATAATTTTATCTAGCTAGGGAATGGTAGATGTCACCATATCTTGCTGAAGGGTCTAAGTATATCATTGAAGATGGGGTCCTTTGTAGATATATATGAATGACGATGGGGCCAGTCTAAGCATATTCTTTATATATGAAGTTTTGTAGTTATGCTGCTATCATCTGTGTAGAGTTTATATGTGCATTCATTTTTAGGATTTTTTTTTAAATAATGTGGCACAACTGTGAATTTTAATAAGGTGTGTTAGATTTGTATATGCACTAGGTATTATATATGTGGGATGTGAAGTGTTGTGGAGTTTCCTATAGGGTGTGCAATGAGTGTAGTTTGGCTCGGATACACAGTCACTTTTACTTGTAGTTTTTAGTATAAATTTTTATGTCTTTTTACACATTTATGAAGTTACTTTTTATTAGTGGGTTAGTTTGCCGTAGATGTCTTTTTTTACATAGTATGTCTGTGCAAGATGTACTTTATATGGGAATAATGTTATATATTAATAGTCACCTTTATGTATAGGTGTTAGCAGGGGCGGATTGGGAACAAAAAGTGGCCCTGGAAAAATTTGTACTAGTGGCCCCACATGGGCAGCACCAGAGGTGTAGGGTCTAGCCATGGGCCATGGCAGCAGCACCCTCCCCCCAAGACTTTCCAGATAGTGGGCATGTCCAGCATCAAGGGGAAGTTAAAAGGAAATAAAATTAAATATTATGAGCACATTATATGATACACCTTTAGAATTTAGGAAACTATATAATTCTTTAGAAAGATATTTTCTTGCTTATTACACCAACCGTATCCCAATCACTATTCACTCAATCTTATAAGTCAGCCAAGCAGGCAGACAGAGCATACACTAGATCATCTGCAATCACAGGCTAAGTGGCAAAGTAATTTTCATATATGCAAATTGTTTGGCATCTTATTCATTATGTCTATAAATAGGAAAACATGTCCTCAAACAAAACAGGCCCCATGGGTGCGTCGGCCCACCGGGAATCTTCCGTGTAGCCCCTATGGCCAATCCACCTCTGGGTGTTAGCATTAATAGAGATGCATTTTAGATAATAACAGAGCCGCAGTACACAAGTGCGGTAATCTGTCTGCTTGGCACTGTGATACAGTTGGGCGACGCACAATGACTTTGCGTGTTAACAATGTTTAATAGGCAGGGGAGCCAATTAGGACACAGGGAGACCTGATGTGTTAGGCTAGTCTGGCCATCTACACTTATTTGATATGTTGTAGGACATCTCCATAACAACCCTTTCGTGTTGTGCAGGGTCACCATGGTAACGTGGCCGGGACCCGCAACGTCACTTCGGCGGAAGCAGTAATTCCAGGGGGACGAACGACGGGCCCGGGATGGCGTGGCTGCGGTGACCAGGCATGGGGGAAGTGTTCAAGGGGTGAGTGCACCTACATATTGTGTTCTTGTTTGCAGTGTGGGTTATCCTGATGAAGGGGCTGAACGCCCCGAAACGTTGATGTAACCATGCAGTGTTTGCACTAAAAAGTTGGTTTGCACTATCAAGTGTCTGAGTGCCGCATCTTCTTTGCTTGCTATATATATATATATATATATATATATATATATATATATATGTACACTGCTCAAAAAAATAAAGGGAACACTAAAATAACACATCCTAGATCTGAATGAATGAAATATTCTTATTAAATACTTTGTTCTTTACATAGTTGAATGTGCTGACAACAAAATCACACAAAAATTATCAATGGAAATCAAATTTATTAACCCATGGAGGTCTGGATTTGGAGTCACCCTCAAAATTAAAGTGGAAAAACACACTACAGGCTGATCAACTTTGATGTAATGTCCTTAAAACAAGTCAAAATGAGGCTCAGTATTGTGTGTGGCCTCCACGTGCCTGTATGACCTCCCAAAACCCACACAAGTGGCTCAGGTAGTGCAGCTCATCCAGGATGGCACATTAATGCGAGCTGTGGCAAGAAGGTTTGCTGTGTCTGTCAGCGTAGTGTCCAGAGCATGGAGGCGCTACCAGGAGACAGGCCAGTACATCAGGAGACGTGGAGGAGGCCGTAGGAGGGCAACAACCCAGCAGCAGGACCGCTACCTCCGCCTTTGTGCAAGGAGGAACAGGAGGAACACTGCCAGAGCCCTGCAAAATGACCTCCAGCAAGCCACAAATGTGCATGTGTCTACTCAAACGATCAGAAACAGACTCCATGAGGGTGGTATGAGGGCCCGACGTCCACAGGTGGGGGTTGTGCTTACAGCCCAACACCGTGCAGGACGTTTGGCATTTGCCAGAGAACACCAAGATTGGCAAATTCGCCACTGGCGCCCTGTGCTCTTCACAGATGAAAGCAGGTTCTCACTGAGCACATGTGACAGACGTGACAGAGTCTGGAGACGCCAAGGAGAACGTTCTGCTGCCTGCAACATCCTCCAGCATGACAGGTTTGGCAGTGGGTCAGTAATGGTGTGGGGTGGAATTTCTTTGGGGGGCCGCACAGCCCTCCATGTGCTCGCCAGAGGTAGCCTGACTGCCATTAGGTACCGAGATGAGATCCTCAGACCCCTTGTGAGACCATATGCTAGTGCGGTTGGCCCTGGGTTCCTCCTAATGCAAGACAATGCTAGACCTCATGTGGCTGGAGTGTGTCAGCAGTTCCTGCAAGATGAAGGCATTGATGCTATGGACTGGCCCGCCCGTTCCCCAGACCTGAATCCAATTGAGCACATCTAGGACATCATGTCTCGCTCCATCCACCAATGCCACGTCGCACCACAGACTGTCCAGGAGTTGGCGGATGCTTTAGTCCAGGTCTGGGAGGAGATCCCTCAGGAGACCATCCGCACCTCATCAGGAGCATGCCCAGGCGTTGTAGGGAGGTCATACAGGCACGTGGAGGCCACACACACTACTGAGCCTCTTTTTGACTTGTTTTAAGGATATTACATCAAAGTTGGATCAGCCTGTAGTGTGTTTTTCCACTTTAATTTTGAGTGTGACTCCAAATCCAGACCTCCATGGGTTAATAAATTTGATTTCCATTGATAATTTTTGTGTGATTTAGTTGTCAGCACATTCAACTATGTAAAGAACAAAATATTTAATAAGAACATTTAATTCATTCAGATCTAGGATGTGTTATTTTAGTGTTCCCTTTATTTTTTTGAGCAGTGTATATATATATATTAAAAATAGAACGGAATTATTGCGCCACTTGTGTTCACCAACGATCACAGACCATAAGTATATAATGTACCATGCAAGTATAATTGACACTCCCTAGAGATTCAAAAGGAGCGTCTGCTGACCCCCAAACAGGGATGGCGGTTCCCTGTGGCATAAACTTAGATACACAAGGGGGGGGGGGGTTATAGCGACCAATGGTGTCTAAAAAGATAAAAACTCACACTATGGGTGGATAAATATAAATATAAAATGCAATTTATTCACATACATTTTTTTTACAACAACTCTCTTTAAAAAATGGGATAAAACCAACATACACATAGAATATAATACCAGTTAAAATATATAAGTAAGAAGATTTTGCTTAACTTGGTATGTGGTCACTGCCAGGTTTCCAACGCGTTTCGACACTCAGACTTCATCTATCTATCTATCTATCTATCTATCTATCTATCTATCTATCTATCTATCTATCTATCTGCGTTCTGATGCAAAAATAGCCCTGTATATATATATCTATATATATCTATATATCTATATATATATACAGGGCTATTTTTTCATCAGAACGCCCCGGAATGCTGTTCCTGAAGGTCTTTTGTAAAATGGAAAGTGGTGTTGGTGTCCGGCAGTGCACCCCACTGCTATAGTACTGTGAAGAAACTAAAAAAAAAATACTGCTCCCAGAAGCCCTTTCCCGGCAGCAAGGGCTTCTGGAATTGGTAGTTTATTTTGAAATCCTCCTCTCCATGGTGGCTAGCGACAGGATTTTTACAGGGGGGTTTCTGTATGTATGTATGTATGTATGTATGTATGTATGTATGTATATACTGTATATGTAAATACACACATACATACAGATGGAGCCACGCTCATCTTGGCTTCTCTGCTGTGCCTAGGTGCACCATGGTTTATTAGCATTAGCCTTTCATCTATTGTTCTCAGCTGCAATACAATACAGAGAGAATGATACAGCAGGGGATTAAGTCCGACTGCCCTGACTCAATTTATCCTATTAAAGGCAAAGATGAAGAGGGCTCCATCTGTATGTACTCCATCTGTATGTATACATACCTCCCAACATTGGGAGATGGCAACAAAGGAACTGCCGCGCGGCTAAAAACAGGGACGCAGTCAATGGGGAAAGGGGCGTGGCTTTACAGGTGTCATGATCGCAAGCCACTCCCCCGTTTTCCGTCACTGTGGGGGCATGCACACACCATCTATTCGCCGCTGCTCTGCTAGGCAGAGCAGCAAGTGACAGGAGCCTCCCAACTGCCCCCCTCTACCGCGGGATACTGCGGCCTGCGGGTGGGACAGCGGGACAGTTCCTAAAAAATGGGACAGTTGGTATGTCTGTGTATACACACACATACATATGTATATACACACACAAGTCCCACATACATTACACACACACAGACATCCATATATATACACACACACACACACACACACACACACACACACACACACACACACACACACACACACACACACACACACACACTCTCTCTCTCTCTCTCTCTCTCTCTCTCTCTCCCTGCCCGGGCTTGCATCTGCGCCATGTTGTAGATAGGCCCAATCATTATGCCCCTTGCGGCAAAATTATGTGATTCGCGGGTCAGTCAGGATGGGGCACGGCCAAAATGACATGATTTTAATGGAATTTTTTATATTGTCTTAATAAAACGGTGCTCACTCTCCTCATCTGTCAGGGGGGGTTCTGGGTACCCAGATCCCCCCTCCCCCGGCATGCAATGCGCCACTGCCTGCTATAGATCTAGAGGTGTACCAGCTCAGGCACTTCTCCATCTCCTTCATCTCCTCCCTGCTGGGCACAGCACTGCCGTCACCCTAGACAGCAGCATCTAACTGGCAGTCCTGGGATGGGTGCACCATCTATCGGTACTTATACCGTGCAATGTGGATCTGGTGCCTGACGCTAGTGTGTGTGTGTGTGTGGGTGGTGGTGGGGGCATGAATCAGCCAACCTAAATGCTTACCTTCGGACTGTACATGGGTTACATCTCCCAGGTGCCATGGGTGGGGACAGAAGGCAGATCACCGCTCCAAGGTGCTCTGGTTGGGGGGATGGTATGTGGATTATCCCTCCTAGCTATTGTGAGACTTCCTGTGAAGTAATAATAGCAGCTAGCACCTGGCTGGGACTATTGTGACATGTTTTGTGATGTAATAATGACAGCACTGCTGGAATTGGTAGTTTATTTTTAAATTACTCACAGTACTGTAGTGCGGTGCGGTGTCGGGCACAGCGCAGTGGTGCCGAAACCACTGCCAGCTCTGTGAGTATCCAGGCAGGTGGTGCACCGGAGGCATATCACGTAAAACAGTGGGCATTACTGTGGGGACATAATATGGTGTCAAGGGCATTACTGTGGGGGAGTAATATGGTGTCAGGGGCATTACTGTGGGGGTGTTATATGGTGTCAGGCATTACTGTGGAGGCATAATAGTTTTGTTATCATTAACAATTTCTTATATAGCGCAGCAAATTCTGTTGCGCTTTACAATTTAATATGGTGTTGGGCATTCCTGTGGGGGCATTATATGGTGTCAAGCATTACTGTGGGGGCATAATATGGTGTCAAGCATTACTGTGGGGGCATAATATGGTGTCAAGCACTACTGTGGGGACACAATTTGGTGTCAAGCATTACTATGTGGGCATAATGTGGTGTCAAGCATTACTCTGGGGGCATAATTTGGTGTCAGGCATTACTGTGGGGACACAATTTGGTGTTGGGCATTACTGTAGGGGCATAATATGGTGCCGGGCATTACTGTGGGGGCATAATATGGTGTCAGGGGCTTTACTGTGTGGGGCATAATATGTCCCTTCCTTGTGAGACCACACGCTTTTTGTGGTGCCTTCCTTCTGCGCGCGTTGTCCCTTTAAAATGAGTATGCCCTCAACGGGCGTAACCCAAATAGCCTAAACTGTGTTTTTAAAAAAAGTTTACTCACCAATTGATGCCCCACCCCAGTGATAGCTCCACCCACATCATTGCCCACATCTGCCCCACCCCCGGTTCCTGAACCTAATTTCCTAGAAAAATAGCACTGCATATATGTGTGTGTGTGTATATATATATATATATTAGAGATGAGCGCCGGAAATTTTCCGGGTTTTGTGTTTTGGTTTTGGGTTCGGTTCCGCGGCCGTGTTTTGGGTTCGACCGCGTTTTGGCAAAACCTAACCAAATTTTTTTTGTCGGATTCGGGTGTGTTTTGGATTCGGGTGTTTTTTTCCAAAAAACCTAAAAAACAGCTTAAATCATAGAATTTGGGGGTCATTTTGATCCCAAAGTATTATTAACCTCAAAAACCATCATTTCCACTCATTTTCAGTCTATTCTGAATACCTCACACCTCACAATATTATTTTTAGTCCTAAAATTTGCACCGAGGTCGCTGGATGACTAAGCTAAGCGACCCTAGTGGCCGACACAAACACCTGGCCCATCTAGGAGTGGCACTGCAGTGTCACGCAGGATGTCCCTTCCAAAAAACCCTCCCCAAACAGCACATGACGCAAAGAAAAAAAGAGGCGCAATGAGGTAGCTGTGTGAGTAAGATAAGCGACCCTAGTGGCCGACACAAACACCGGGCCCATCTAGGAGTGGCACTGCAGTGTCACGCAGGATGTCCCTTCCAAAAAACCCTCCCCAAACAGCACATGACGCAAAGAAAAAAAGAGGCGCAATGAGGTAGCTGTGTGAGTAAGATAAGCGACCCTAGTGGCCGACACAAACACCGGGCCCATCTAGGAGTGGCACTGCAGTGTCACGCAGGATGTCCCTTCCAAAAAACCCTCCCCAAACAGCACATGACGCAAAGAAAAAAAGAGGCGCAATGAGGTAGCTGTGTGAGTAAGATAAGCGACCCTAGTGGCCGACACAAACACCGGGCCCATCTAGGAGTGGCACTGCAGTGTCACGCAGGATGGCCCTTCCAAAAAACCCTCCCCAAACAGCACATGACGCAAAGAAAAAAAGAGGCGCAATGAGGTAGCTGTGTGAGTAAGATAAGCGACCCTAGTGGCCGACACAAACACCGGGCCCATCTAGGAGTGGCACTGCAGTGTCACGCAGGATGTCCCTTCCAAAAAACCCTCCCCAAACAGCACATGACGCAAAGAAAAAAAGAGGCGCAATGAGGTAGCTGTGTGAGTAAGATAAGCGACCCTAGTGGCCGACACAAACACCGGGCCCATCTAGGAGTGGCACTGCAGTGTCACGCAGGATGTCCCTTCCAAAAAACCCTCCCCAAACAGCACATGACGCAAAGAAAAAAAGAGGCGCAATGAGGTAGCTGTGTGAGTAAGATAAGCGACCCTAGTGGCCGACACAAACACCGGGCCCATCTAGGAGTGGCACTGCAGTGTCACGCAGGATGTCCCTTCCAAAAAACCCTCCCCAAACAGCACATGACGCAAAAAAAAAAAGAGGCGCAATGAGGTAGCTGTGTGAGTAAGATAAGCGACCCTAGTGGCCGACACAAACACCGGGCCCATCTAGGAGTGGCACTGCAGTGTCACGCAGGATGGCCCTTCCAAAAAACCCTCCCCAAACAGCACATGACGCAAAGAAAAAAAGAGGCGCAATGAGGTAGCTGTGTGAGTAAGATAAGCGACCCTAGTGGCCGACACAAACACCGGGCCCATCTAGGAGTGGCACTGCAGTGTCACGCAGGATGGCCCTTCCAAAAAACCCTCCCCAAACAGCACATGACGCAAAGAAAAAAAGAGGCGCAATGAGGTAGCTGTGTGAGTAAGATAAGCGACCCTAATGGCCGACACAAACACCGGGCCCATCTAGGAGTGTCACTGCAGTGTCACGCAGGATGTCCCTTCCAAAAAACCCTCCCCAAACAGCACATGACGCAAAGAAAAAAAGAGGCGCAATGAGGTAGCTGTGTGAGTAAGATAAGCGACCCTAGTGGCCGACACAAACACCGGGCCCATCTAGGAGTGTCACTGCAGTGTCACGCAGGATGGCCCTTCCAAAAAACCCTCCCCAAACAGCACATGACGCAAAGAAAAAAAGAGGCGCAATGAGGTAGCTGTGTGAGTAAGATAAGCGACCCTAGTGGCCGACACAAACGCCGGGCCCATCGAGGAGTGTCACTGCAGTGTCACGCAGGATGTCCCTTCCAAAAAACCCTCCCCAAACAGCACATGACGCAAAGAAAAAAAGAGGCGCAATGAGGTAGCTGTGTGAGTAAGATAAGCGACCCTAGTGGCCGACACAAACACCGGGCCCATCTAGGAGTGTCACTGCAGTGTCACGCAGGATGGCCCTTCCAAAAAACCCTCCCCAAACAGCACATGACGCAAAGAAAAAAAGAGGCGCAATGAGGTAGCTGTGTGAGTAAGATAAGCGACCCTAGTGGCCGACACAAACACCGGGCCCATCTAGGAGTGGCACTGCAGTGTCACGCAGGATGGCCCTTCCAAAAAACCCTCCCCAAACAGCACATGACGTAAAGAAATAAAGAGGCGCAATGAGGTAGCTGTGTGAGTAAGATAAGCGACCCTAGTGGCCGACACAAACACCGGGCCCATCTAGGAGTGGCACTGCAGTGTCACGCAGGATGGCCCTTCCAAAAAACCCTCCCCAAACAGCACATGACGCAAAGAAAAATTAAAGAAAAAAGAGGTGCAAGATGGAATTGTCCTTGGGCCCTCCCACCCACCCTTATGTTGTATAAACAGGACATGCACACTTTAACCAACCCATCATTTCAGTGACAGGGTCTGCCACACGACTGTGACTGATATGACGGGTTGGTTTGGACCCCCACCAAAAAAGAAGCAATTAATCTCTCCTTGCACAAACTGGCTCTACAGAGGCAAGATGTCCACCTCATCATCATCCTCCGATATATCACCGTGTACATCCCCCTCCTCACAGATTATCAATTCGTCCCCACTGGAATCCACCATCTCAGCTCCCTGTGTACTTTGTGGAGGCAATTGCTGCTGGTCAATGTCTCCGCGGAGGAATTGATTATAATTAATTTTAATGAACATCATCTTCTCCACATTTTCTGGATGTAACCTCGTACGCCGATTGCTGACAAGGTGAGCGGCGGCACTAAACACTCTTTCGGAGTACACACTTGTGGGAGGGCAACTTAGGTAGAATAAAGCCAGTTTGTGCAAGGGCCTCCAAATTGCCTCTTTTTCCTGCCAGTATAAGTACGGACTGTGTGACGTGCCTACTTGGATGCGGTCACTCATATAATCCTCCACCATTCTTTCAATGTTGAGAGAATCATATGCAGTGACAGTAGACGACATGTCCGTAATCGTTGTCAGGTCCTTCAGTCCGGACCAGATGTCAGCATCAGCAGTCGCTCCAGACTGCCCTGCATCACCGCCAGCGGGTGGGCTCGGAATTCTGAGCCTTTTCCTCGCACCCCCAGTTGCGGGAGAATGTGAAGGAGGAGATGTTGACAGGTTGCGTTCCGCTTGACTTGACAATTTTCTCACCAGCAGGTCTTTCAACCCCAGCAGACTTGTGTCTGCCGGAAAGAGAGATCCAAGGTAGGCTTTAAATCTAGGATCGAGCACGGTGGCCAAAATGTAGTGCTCTGATTTCAACAGATTGACCACCCGTGAATCCTTGTTAAGCGAATTAAGGGCTCCATCCACAAGTCCCACATGCCTAGCGGAATCGCTCCCTTTTAGCTCCTCCTTCAATGCCTCCAGCTTCTTCTGCAAAAGCCTGATGAGGGGAATGACCTGACTCAGGCTGGCAGTGTCTGAACTGACTTCACGTGTGGCAAGTTCAAAGGGCATCAGAACCTTGCACAACGTTGAAATCATTCTCCACTGCGCTTGAGACAGGTGCATTCCACCTCCTATATCGTGCTCAATTGTATAGGATTGAATGGCCTTTTGCTGCTCCTCCAACCTCTGAAGCATATAGAGGGTTGAATTCCACCTCGTTACCACTTCTTGCTTCAGATGATGGCAGGGCAGGTTCAGTAGTTTTTGGTGGTGCTCCAGTCTTCTGTACGTGGTGCCTGTACGCCGAAAGTGTCCCGCAATTCTTCTGGCCACCGACAGCATCTCTTGCACGCCCCTGTCGTTTTTAAAAAAATTCTGCACCACCAAATTCAAGGTATGTGCAAAACATGGGACGTGCTGGAATTTGCCCATATTTAATGCACACACAATATTGCTGGCATTGTCCGATGCCACAAATCCACAGGAGAGTCCAATTGGGGTAAGCCATTCCACGATGATCTTCCTCAGTTGCCGTAAGAGGTTTTCAGCTGTGTGCGTATTCTGGAAACCGGTGATACAAAGCGTAGCCAGCCTAGGAAAGAGTTGGCATTTGCGAGATGCTGCTACTGGTGCCGCCGCTGCTGTTCTTGCGGCGGGGGTCCATACATCTACCCAGTGGGCTGTCACAGTCATATAGTCCTGACCCTGCCCTGCTCCACTTGTCCACATGTCCGTGGTTAAGTGGACATTGGGTACAACTGCATTTTTTAGGACACTGGTGAGTCTTTTTCTGACGTCCGTGTACATTCTCGGTATCGCCTGCCTAGAGAAGTGGAACCTAGATGGTATTTGGTAACGGGGGCACACTGCCTCAATAAATTGTCTAGTTCCCTGTGAACTAACGGCGGATACCGGACGCACGTCTAACACCAACATAGTTGTCAAGGCCTCAGTTATCCGCTTTGCAGCAGGATGACTGCTGTGATATTTCATCTTCCTCGCAAAGGACTGTTGAACAGTCAATTGCTTACTGGAAGTAGTACAAGTGGGCTTACGACTTCCCCTCTGGGATGACCATCGACTCCCAGCAGCAACAACAGCAGCGCCAGCAGCAGTAGGCTGACAACATGCTGCTCACTGCCCCTGGTCTCCTAGGCAACGGTTTAGCGAGAGCGAGCTGCTGCAGCGGCGTCCCGCCGCCACGAGCGGACCCCCTCAGCGCCATTACCGCTGCCTGTACCCTTGAACCCAGCGCCGCAGCCCTCCACCGCCGCTGCCCAGTAAGACCCCGGACGCTGACAGATGTGACATAGAGGGTGTGGTGTGGGTGGGACATATCTTAGAATATTATACAGGGGGCATGGCAAATGTGATTGCGTCACTGTGGTCACGTCCCCACTATACAATGCCTACATTACAGGCACTGTACAGCAGAGATCAAGGCTAATTCACTTGGTAAGTGAATTACCAATGTTGCGGATGCCACTGGGAGACTTGCACACTCCTCCTGACCATTCCGGGAGAGTAAGCAAGTATGCAGAAGAGTTGGTGGATCTCCTGCATCCCGCTCCATTATGGCGAGATAATACCTGGAAACGGGGCCTAACATGAAGAGCCTGTCCCCTTGCGTTGTCATTTGCATCTCCTCTCTGGGATTCTCCTGGAGAGGAGAACGATAAAGTAGACAAGTACAGTATGACTTGCTGTCCATCAGCTGGTGCATGTGTAAGCCACGGGGGATGGAGACGGATCTTTTAGATCTTTAGTCAAGCAGATTTTTGGTCATCTGTTTGCTATTTCTGGAATACACCCCCTGAAGTAATCAGCTTTTGGTGCAGCAAGTACGTACAAGGTATGAATGTATTTAAAAATCCCAGAGACTTGAGTATACTTACATACCCTGCAACACTGCCATGTTGAAAACCGGTACAAATCCGGAAAAGGCGCATGGCCCCGTGACGCTCCCGTAGGAATAAATAGGATTTGGAGACGCCAAAACCTGGTACAGGGCCCTTTTTGGCCGGTACAGACCATAAAAAAACGATACTGTACTGGGCAAAAAGGTACAGTTGGAGGATATGTACTTATAATCACTTTGTGTTACTTTAATTCTACCCATTATGTCCCCCTAAGCCAGGGGTGGGGAACCTCAGGCCCGCGGCCCGTATAAGGCCCGCAAAGCCACTTGATCCGGCCAGGCTTACCTAACTGAGGGAGATGCCGGGCACCCACTGAGATTTTGTTACCAGCAGGCTCCCGGCTCCTTCCCCTCAGCAGCAGCCGGAGGCAGGAGCTCACTCCTGAGCTCCAGCTTCCGGCTCCGGCAGTGTGCGTGTGCGGCTGTGCAGCACTATGGGAGAGATGTCATGACTGCTCTTCCATAGTTCCGAGGAGCAGGTGGCCAGGCGGAGGGCAGCGGTCTGGAAGCAGGAGCGGGGCTGGTGAGTATTTTTCTTTTCTTTTAATGTGTATATGTAAGCGGCGCTACTAGGGGGCATATCTAATGGGGCATAACAACTGACTGGGGGCATATCTAATGGGGCATAAACTGACTGGGGGCATATCTAATGGGGCATATCAACTGACTGGGGGCATATCAAATGGGGCATAACAACTGACTGGGGGCATATCTAATGGGGCATAACAAGTGACTGGGGGCATCTCACTGGGGCATAACAACTTACTGGGGGTATATCTGCTGGGGGCATAACTACTGACTTCTGGCATAGCTACTGGAGGCAGGCTAATTTTTAAGTTGATAATTTTTGTATGACCCCCGAAGGATTTTATAAATATCCAAATGGCCCTTTGTAGGAAAAAAGTTCCCCACCCCTGCCCTAAGCCATAGTTAGGTGATGATCTGCTGCTGTTGCAAGAGCGTGTACACATGAGGAAGGTACCTTTTTGGATAACATAATACACACCAGTAATTGTACAATGGGTCTGATACATATGTGTACGCTAATGCTGCCGCAGATGGGAGTTTGACTCTGAGTTTGTGCGAATATATGCTAATGTAACATCCGCCAGGATTTGTATAGAGACACCCAACAGATCTTCCCAGCTGCTAGCAACTGCGTACTTATTCGCAGCACCAAAGCAGAGTTGGGAAACATTCACTCCCAGAGTGAGTCTATGGTCACTCAAAATGGCTTCTGCAGCTGTGTACAGGACTGCAGTCGGCAGCTGATACACCACCTGAAAACGGTCCCGACACACCTGCATTTTGACGCCACACACCCAGTTACCTCCCACAAAATGGCAGCTCCCTGTCAATCACTTGCAATTGAATCCTCACTGCGACTGTAATCACACTTCAGTCGCTTTGCGTGTGCATTACAGCAGTGATACATGCACAGACCACCAATAATAACTCATTTGTGAAAACATCAGCATAGCATCCAAATGTGAATCAGGCCAATGTGTCACGGAGCCTGATTCAGAGATGGATGCAGTTCACATAGCTGCTGCGCCAAAAGGAGGTGTGTTGTGTAAATAGACGCCTCCAGCATGCTTCTGTGATCTACTGTTTCAGATCACTCTGCTAAACCATCAGCCATCTAAGGGGTCTATTCATTAAGCAGTGAAAAGAGTGGAGAAGCGAGCCAGTGGAGAAGTTGCCCATGGCAACCAATCAGCATTGAAGTAACATTTAGAATTTGCATACTATAAAATTATACAGAACTGCTGATTGGTTGCCATAGGTAACTTCTCCACTGGCTCACTTCTCCACTCTTTTCACTGCTTCATGAATAGACCCCATTTTGTGAACCTGGAGTATGAAAGCCGCCCTGCTGTGCCCAATGGTTCCTCGTTCGATGCTCAGCACTGTGGGAGAAACGCCATGACGTGTGGGAGCCGGGGCTACAGACTGCAGAGAAGTAGTCGGGTGCACCGCATAATATATATCACAGTGGGCACCAATCAAATAGAGATTGCGACAGTGACCTGTACCGCACCCAGGACATCCATTGCTCTGTGGTCGCACTGTCCTCCTTATGGGCTATAGTAGATGATGACAATGCAGGTAAGTAATAACATCATTCAGGTATGAGGTACTTCGTGTCTCCAGATGTCTCATTAGTTCCTGGTAAATGTATGAGCTGTGGGTAAGCTGAGTGCAAGCTACTGACTTCTCTCTAACATCACTGTCCTGCAGTGTCATCCATACACTATATGGCCTCCTGTTTTCTTAATGGGAGGCCTATATGGCCATTTAGCAGCATAGGTGAGGAGATGGGGGGAGGGGGTGGAGACTGGAGACGAAAGGGGAAGGGAATGGAGAGGGGAAGGGGTGGAGTAGTGGAACAGTGCAAGCAGCAGCAGCACGAATCTAGTCACTCTAGCTTTTTGCAGACTGCAAAAACAAAGAAAATCATGCTGGGTCTGCCGTCTTGTAAGCCTTGAGATTAAATGTGGCGTTTAAAGCATCTGTAACAGTGTTTAACCTTAAAGAATGTGCAGGGAATTTTGACATTTTGAACAAGAAAAACCAAGAAAAAAAAAAAAAGGTCGTACCAGGGAATTCCAAGATTTCAAAGTGGAAACACTGCTTGTTGGGGGCTCAGAGCTGCAGAGAGACCCAAGGCTGCTACTGCCAGGCATCCGAGAGGTGAGAGTGCGAGGAGATGTGCCCACTGCGGTGCAGCGCTGTGGGAGGGGGTGCAATGATCAGGGGTTGCAGACACAATGCCAGACACAGGCAGTGGATGTGTTGGGGAAGAGACATGTTGTTTGGGGGGAGTGGTTAGGTGGAAGATGGACACAATGTACAGGAGAGGAGGGGGCCTGCTGCCCATTGTGTATGTCCGTGTTTATGTAAATGGTAACCTTCTCTTATGCCAGGCAACACATCTGGGAGCCGTAAAGATAGAACCCTGCTTATATAATCTCTCCTAGGCCATGCACAGCGATGTAGCATATTCATCTAGTAATGCAAAATAAAACATTTAATTGATCCAAGGAGGCTCTTGAAAACTGTAATTCAACAGCATATCCCCATCACTGGGCCCTGGAATCTGCTATAATCTTTCATCCAGGACCCAGTTAACAACACAGCTGAGCTCAGGAATCTCTGGCCATCTGCTGTACAACCCGCATTAATTTAACTCTCCATGACCTAATCTATAATGATGTATGAGAAATATTTGCTTCAATTGTTTTCACATTGTTTTAGAAAAATCAACACACTCATTGTGCATGGCAGTAGCGGTATCTTGTGATTGAATGGTAACGTTGTTGTTGTTTTAATGTGTTTCTTTTTCTTCAGTTTTGTTTAAGCATATATGATACTGATATCATATGAGATTGAATTTCTGCCATTCATGTAATTGCTATCTTTTCCGCTGCTGGAGGTCAGACCTTTGGCAGCCAAGCCCTTGTGACAGATGTAAAGAAATTGCACAATAAATGCATTAGGTTTCACAAGTATGGAAGTTACCCTGAAAAGCAGATGTTGTCATTGTAACAGTGCAGCATTGTTGTGTGACTTCTACTTTTTTTACTCCGGTTGCGAAATACGTAAGCTGTATACAGAAAGGGAACAGCTGGCTGGTAACTACTGTGCTCCCTTTCTGTCAGATATATTGGAATTTCTCTTAGGCTCTATGACTGAAGCAAATAGGAATTGTACATTTTCTACAAGGTTTGTGAAATGCAAATGAACTCCCTGTAAAACTTACCAATCTCTAGTAAATACTTGCTATTTCCATATACATGCCAAGGAGATGCAGTTAAATTGCCAGTAGTCTGAATCCGACGGTCAGGAGCTCGATGGCAGAATCCCGACCGCTGAGAATGCCACCAGCCGGAATCCCGGCTCACAGGGGCTAATCCCTCTCGTGGATGTCCACGACACCCATAGAGTGGGAATAGAACCTGTGGCGAGCACAACGAGCCACCGAGCCTGCAAGGGGACTTTCTGCGCTCACCCCACTGCCGGCATACTGATGGCTGGGATGCCGTTGTCTGTATACTGACGGCTGGCATCCCGACCGTGGGTAATGCATACTGATCCCATGCCAAGACATGGGTTTAGTAAGCACTGAACAATTTATGCTATTAACCACTTAGCGTCCACTTTAGTATGCATTGCATTAGATGAAAGAACTATAATTTCTTATCAGCGCTATTCCAGGCAATAAGATATTGATTGCCAGTATGTAAATACACCCGCAGGGACAGGGACACCAAAAGGAACACATCCCAGTAGTATGTTACAAGTGAAGTAATCACTAATGCAATCTTTCATTCTTCTTTGGGAGCTGGGCGAACTGGTGCGCATTCACTGTCTGCTGTCCATACATGATCGCATGAAGAGTGCAGGGGACGGATCCTACAGATCCCTCTCCCAATAACTCTTGCGATCTTTAGCCTATAGGCTACAACAGCACCTACTGGTGAATTTCTCAAAAAAGTATAGGGGCTGCTTGTCCGGTATGTGCTGTGGTCCCGTGTACATACATGGGGACCACCAAATATTTTTGGTAGCCCCCCCAAAATGGGGATTTTCACTCTGGTATACCACAAATATTGATAATATTGACCCTTTAGTGATTACTACAAATTCATGTTTTATGTACTAATATACTTCTGGTTTTAAAAATAAAAATTGAGCAAGCAGGACCTTGTATCTCTTGTTTGCTTTGTTTTGCAGCAGGGGTGTTCAACTGGTGGCCTTCCAGCTGCTGTGGAACTACATGTTACAGCATGCCCTGCCAGTTTTAGCATGCCATAATAGAAAAACTGTGGCAGGGCATGCTATGTAGTTGCAAAACAGCTGGAGGGCCAAATATTGGATACCTCTAGAGTGTTAAGGGGGGTACTCACGGAGCGATAATCTAAGCAATCTTTTAAGCATGATCGCCCCGTGTGCAACCCCCAGGTCGCACATTTCACCCGCTGGGTGAAATTAGTGCCACCCCCCCGCACGCTCAGCACACATTGCGCTTTAGCTCTTGTGGACAGGTTTCCAACTTTTACTGTTGATCTGTATGTGACATTTCATGTCCCTGTACTGCACAGTACCACTGCATATAGTGCTGTATTAGGAAGATGAAAATATGAAAGGCTGGAGAGGAGGAGGGAGGGGTGTCAAAATCCACCCTCTAGGCCTGATTTACTACTTAATATATGAAGGAAACGGTTGCTATTTATAGCATTCCTTCTAACAGCGTTCAGCAATTTATATACATTTCCAGAGCAGGATGTATAACATGTTTTATATAATACTCCATGTTGTATTTTACAGATTTTATTTTTCTCTGAAAGGCAAAATTGGATTTTACCCTGACTAAGGGCCTTTTTCTGAGTTGGGAATAAAGTAAGAAAGAGCAAGAAACTGTGCACCTTGGTAAAGCCATGCTGCACTGCAGGTGGGGCAGATGTGAAATGTGCAGAGAGATTTAGACATGAGAGGGGCGTGTCCAAAATGACAGTTAAATTGCAGTGTTAAAATGAAGCATTTTTTGGGCTACATGGAAAAGCAGCCAGTATTAACCTTACATGCAAAAAATTGTATGTACAAATGTAGCCACACCAGTTTTGCCGCGGATAAGACGCTCTTCAGCAAAGCTAGCGCATATGACACGCACAATGCATGTGCATGGCCATAGGAATAAATGGGCAGCATACCTAGTCGCAGCTCAGCGTACTAAGGGGGTCATTCCGACCCGATCGCTCACTGCAGTTTGTCGCAGCAATCGGGTCGGAACTGCGCATGCGCCGGCGCCTCAGTGTGCCGGCGCATGGCAGTTGTCGTTGCCTAGCGATCGCCTCTGAGGCAGAGGCGGTCGCTGGGCGGGAGGGGGCTGGACGCGTTTAGGGGGAGCGGTCCAACCAACGCAGGCGTGGCCGGACCGTTGGGGGCCCACAGCGGCTGCGTGACGTCATACGCAGCAGCTGGGGGACGGGAAGCGACGAGTAGCTCTCGGCCAGCACACTAAAGCTGCGCTGGTCAGGAGCTACTCTTGAAGTGCAAAGGCATCGCCGCTGTGCGATGCCTTTGCCCTTCTGCAGGGGGAGGGGGCGCCAGTGGCCTCTGCACAGCATGTGTGCTTGCGTGGCTCGAGGTAAGATTTCTTTATTACCAGTTATTTATATAGCGCGCACATATTCCGCAGCACGTTACAGAGAATAGTAGGCCATTCACATCAGTCCCTGCCTCAGTGGAGCTTACAATCAATATACCCTACCACATGTACACGCAGATGAGTGTGGCTACATCTGTATTTGTACGCCTTGCATTACAGCATGGTTTGCCCATGTACACAGTTACTTGTTCGTTCTTTGTTGCTTTCTTCCCAACTGAGAATTAGGCCCTAAATCCTACACTTGTCCTGATGGTAATACCCTATCCCTAACCCAAGTCTGTCACCCACTGCTTTTTCAGGCTAATTAGAGGTGTGCCGGTAAATCCGTTATTCTTCAGCTTGATTAATACACTTTATACAGCTGAAATATTAGTAATCGTATAAAAATGTTAATAAATTGTATCTTCATATTTAATTAGCTTTTAATTTCTATGAAGAACAGAAATCCCATTTGCTTTGTGTTCTAGTGTAGCAAATGTAGACGCAGTTTTGACTTTTCCTAATTTTCAGCATTTATAAAAAAAATGTCCCTGAAGATTGTAATGTTTTTGTTTTATTGGTATACAGCACTATATCCCATTCTCTTGTTATGCACGTCATTCTGAGCATCAGTGTTTGTTTTCTAATATACTATTAATATTTAGGCAGGTATGCAGTTAGCTGCTCTGATTTACCACAGCTGATTATTTAGACGGGGCATGTCAATTAGCCCAGATAACTGGCGATTATAGGGGGGTACACACAGAGAAATCCGTGTTTAAAATCTAAGCAATCTGACTAGCGGGGGAAGAGGTGTGCTGTGCTGAGCGGGGGAAGAGATGTGTGCTGAGCGGTCTGTGTTAAGATCGCTCAGCACACATCTCTTCCGTCAGTACCCCCCTTAAGTTTTGGGTGCCTGAGGCACCCGAAGCATAATCCCTGATAAGCAGCCCTCGGAGCTGCAATAACACATGGGTGTGGATACTTATCCTGGATACCATGTGACATTTTCCCACTGAAAAAAAGGGGCTTTAATTGAATAGCACTATAATGACCATCAGTCAAAAATTGTCAATTTGGTCAGGGAGAAAAATGTATTGGGCTAATTGAATACCGACCTTCGTAATATACCTGGATGCTATCTGGATACTATTTCATGGCCATTTGATATTTGGGAGTGTAATGCCCTATATCCACCAAGGGTACACATGATGATCCTGCCCAGCAACAAATTTTTCCGGCAAATTCTGTTTAGTTCTTAGCAACTATGAAGCCTTTTATCATATGACCATCTTCTAACAGCTAAAGTACCATTTACTGTAATATGAAACAATTGTACACTTTCAGTCTAATGTTTCAGTGTCCAGCATTTTGCAAACAAGAATAATGAAGCCACAGTACTTACAGCTGGGTATGGGACTCAGGGTCGACAGTGTCTAGGTCGACACCTATTGGTTGACAGTGGCTAGGTTGACACTAGAAATAGGTCGACACGGCCATTAGGTCGACATGATAAAAAAGGTTGACGTGAGTTTTTCATTTTTTTTTGGTGTTGTTTTCTTCGTAAAGTGACTGGGAACCCCAATTACTGCACATTGCACATCGCATGGCTGCACATTGCACATCGCATGGCTCTCTTCGCTCGCCATGCTTCGGGCAAGGTACCTCACTGCGCTCGGCACAGGTTACCGTTCCCAATGGATCGTAAAGTATGAAAAAGTTCAAAAAAGAAAACAATGTGAAAAACTCATGTCAACCTTCTTGAATGTCGACCTATTTCTAGTGTCGACCAATCACTGTCGACCCATGGGTCCGGATACCTTTACAGCTATATTTACTGTTTCGTGCCCATATTCTACAGATGTGTCCTCATACCGTACACATAAGCGTCAATATGCCATATGGTGTAAAACGCCTAGTGCGACAAAGCTGCTGTGAGAGGAGTAGTGTACTGTTCTTTTCTTTACATTTTTGTATCTCATTTGTATCACGGATGCAGCGAAATATCACTGATACTCTGAGCTGCAACTTTAATGGCACAGGAATTCGTTCTAAGCTTGTAGAAAGTCCCAGATGGAGCACAATGGAACTTGGTATAAGAAAAATCCGTGGCCACGGAATACAGGGCTGGATTAAGTTATGGGTGGGCACTTAAGTTAGGGGGCCCTCCCCTCTTGTCGGCAACACCAACCTGGCTGTACCCGCTGTGTGTGCATCATTCCCCCTACCTCCGTGATTCAGCAGCTGCGCTAGTCCTACCTGCAATCCTGCAGGGCCATCGAGAGATAAGGTCCTGGGTACTGGGGGAGCCCTTCCCTGTGTCTCATATACCCCATTTCCACCAGCTCTAAAAACACGGGTAAATGCGTGGGGGCGCGCATTTACCCGTGATTTTTCTAGTGGAAACGGGCTCCCCCCTGCAAATTCTTGGATCAAGTGATCCGGGAATCCTACCCGGGTAGCTGTACACGGCTCCCGTTCACAGTGTATGGAAGGGCGGCGCTGGGAGATCATGTGATCTCCAAGCGCTGCCCCTGCCGTGTCACCAGCAGCGTCACCAACCCGGCAATATGAGTGAATATGTGTAACGGGCTGTTCTGAGGTTGGCACAGTTCAGTGAGGGTGTGGTGGCAGAGCTGCAGGCTATGCAGACCTGGAAGTAAGTGTATGTACAAAACAGACAGTAGTCAGTGACTTGCAAATTTGTTTATATCTAGCAAAATCAAAGTCTGAAGGAATAGTTCTTATTTTGATTAAAATACTTATTAATGTTGTATCCCATGTCCCAGGTTCTCAGATGGTAAGAATGAATTGCAGTAAAATCATTTGCACTGGGATTGACACACAACCATGCTGGCGTGTATGCCTCACCCAGTGGACCTTATATAGGCTTGATAGACAGCAGCCAAGACAACATTAGGCAGTATTTTCAAACAAGCACAGGAAAGAAATAAGCCTGCACTGGGTTAATCCCATATTATATGTTACCAGCTGCATGGCAATATAAATGCTTTTAAGCTAGACATTCTGCGTGTCCGTCTCCAATATGGAGGTGAGTGCAATTGATTTTTATACAAGGCATCATGTCTATGTAGGATTTGCATAATCCCCACTAAGCGAAAATACCCCTATTTCCAGGTGTACCTTTTGCACCTAGTATATGATTGGTGCAAGTGGGCACTGATGATGGCTTATGGCAGTGATGGCTAACCTTGACACTCCAGCTGTTGTTGAACTACACATCCCAGCATGGCCAAATAGCAAAACTGGAGCAGGGCATGCTGGGATGTGTAGTTCAACAACAGCTGGAGTGTCAAGGTTAGCCATCACTGCCATAAGCCATCATCAGTGCCCACTTGCACCAATCATATACTAGGTGCAAAAGGTACACCTGGAAATAGGGGTATTTTCGCTTAGTGGGGATTATGCAAATCCTACATAGACATGATGCCTTGTATAAAAATCAATTGCACTCACCTCCATATTGGAGACGGACACGCAGAATGTCTAGCTTAAAAGCATTTATATTGCCATGCAGCTGGTAACATATAATATGCCATGCTGGGATGTGTAGTTCAACAACAGCTGGAGTGTCAAGGTTAGCCATCCCTGGCTTATGGCAAACTAACATTGGAGGAGGCAGGTGGACTGCAAGAGGCAAACACCTGCATATTCACTAGTATACACATTTTTCATGCATGCGGTTTGGGAGCAGCATAATCCTCTTTTCTTTCCAATGCGCCATCAGGCACAATGTGTAGAGGGTAGTAGTATATGTTGGTTAAATACCTTATATGCATAGAAGCTACATTGTTCTAGCAGTGTCACTAGGGAGTTCCATCATATCCAGAGTTCTGCTGGAGTTTACTTTTTAGTATCTTGCTACCAAGTAAGTGCCAAAACCAGTTTCTCAATTTCCTTTGTGTCATTAATGTGGGGAGCCAATCTTTCCGTTATCACTTGTGTTCCTTTCCATTGGGCAGTAGTTAAGGCCTTTGTGGTCCAACTATAATGATTCCTTGTTGATTTTAATCTGGATTAGCATGTTGGATGAAAATGTCAGGTCTGCAGGCAGTTCGGTGTCCTGTTGCAAATCTCCAAGCAATAATGTTGTTTTGTGCACAGTTCTACCACATATGGAGGAATGCCTGTGGTAGCATCTCCAACAGATATTGGACTGAACACAGGAGATTGGTTTGCTTCTAAGAACCAGTAATGTACATTACCATCAGGATAGCAGTGTATAGTTGTACCCCTGTTACCAAAGTAATACAGTGCATCCGCAAAGTATTCACATGAATTTATTCCATTTTTGAAAAAGGCTGTAACATAACAAAATGTGGAAAAAGTGAAGCGCTGTGAATACTTTCCGGATGCACTGTACATAGGAGTCTGTCAATATAAAGGTTGTCGAAGTGCTTGGGTGTCTGAGGTCTTGGCCATGGTATGGGAAAGGCCGCATGTTTGCTTAAATGTATTTAGATGAGGTGCCTGAGCATATAGCCCTGGTCTGAATGGAACAGGAATATTGCTTGTACAGAAGTTCACCCGGGTCCGGTATGTAATACCGGCGGTCGGGATCCTGGCGGTCAGGAAACAGACACCGGAATCCCAACCGCCGGAAATTTGGCGGTCAGCGCAGCAAGTCCACTCGTAGGCTCGCCACGCTTTGGGCCAGTGGCGAGTTTTGCTCGCCACACTTTTATATTGCACCCGAGTGGAAACAAGGGGATTTGGTCGGAATTCTGACCGGCGGCATTTTGCCGGCTGTCAGGTTTCCAGCATCGGTCTCCTGACAGCCGGCAAATTAACTGCATCCCATTCACCCTAACAACCCTCTCTGACTTTATTAAGAGCAGAGCAGAGTTACTCTGTGATCAGCGTCGGACTGGCTGACCGAGGGAACCGCTTCCAATCCATTTATGCCGAAACATTGTTTAGAAGCACCCAGCTCCTTACACCTGCTACCGGAGTCGTAGCTTGTAGGTGATTGCAGGTGTGAGTGCAGAGATCTGAGGGTCTCTAAACATTGTCTTAGCATAAATTGATTAGAAGCTGTTCCCTGGCCAGCCAGTCTGACGCAGTCGGTGATACAATGACAGACTTGCAAGTTCTATCCTCCATTCCATTACTATACGTATAAACAGCAAGGTCCTGGAGTAAATGTGGCTTCCCTTATAGTCTTTGTAGTGGGATCTATGGGCTGAGCCTGGCTGTCTCTGGCTTCACGAAAGAAACACAAAGAAAGGTGGATTTCCTGTTTTACCAACATCATAGATGAACTCCTCACACTATATGTGTCCTGCTTTTTCCTGGGCAGTCGCATGTTTTGCCCTGGAAATCAGATTACTTGCTTCCCATTAGCTTTGCCTTTTTCAGATATCTAGATCCGTGAGGAAGTTTTTTTGTTTTTTTTACACTACTATTGAAAAATATTCAGAGATAATAAAGACGCTGAGAAAACTGTCACACTAGTGTCCCAATATTCAGCTCTACATCTTTACAGGAGTCACAGTACATTCGCAGCCAGTTTGTCTTTCCTGTACTACTTTCTCAGGTTTGTTAGAAAAACATAAAGTTTGTCCATCACAAAGGGGTCTATTCATGAAGCAGTGAAAAGGGTGGAGAAGTTGCCCATGGCAACCAATCAGCATTGAAGTAACATTTATAATTTGCATACTAATACAATTGTACGGAGCAGCTGATTGATTGCCATGGGCAACTTCACCACAGGCACACTTCTCCACTCTTTTCACTGCTTCATGAATAGACCCCTAAATTAGAGCTCACTGAGATAAGGGCTGATATACTGGATCATTGATAGCCGCCCTGTTTTATTATAGCCCTGGATATATCCCATTGGCTTTGTTTTCCATGGTGCGCAATGTTGGATTTTCTCATACTGTGTTATGAGATTGGTCATTTAGCTAGATCGTCGTGCATGTTTGTCAGTTTTATATCATACTGTAGCCACTATCCTTGATTGTTTATTGGAATACAGGGAAAGTTACATTTACTCAGAGCTGTGATCATTCTTTGTGGTCTTAAGGGGGATACTCACGGAGCGATATTCTAAGCAGTCTGACTAGATTGCTTAGAATTTCAGCATTATCGCTCCGTGTGTACCCCCTACAGCGATAGCGATGCGCAGCCCCGCACATCGCTATCGCTGCTGCTAGATTAGCCTGCATGCAGGCCAATCTAGCGGGTCGCTCACTTCACCCGCTGGGTGAAGTGAGCGCCCCCCTCCCTTCACCCGCTGGGTGAAGTGAGCGCCCCCCTCCCCCCGTCTCCCTCCGCACGCTTAGCACAGATCGCGCTGTGCTGAGCGATGGGAGAGATGTGTGCCCAGCACACATCCCTCCTGCATCGGCCCGTCTATATGGGCCTTTACTGCCCTTCGGTAATTCACCCAGGGTATAGGCTAGGCCAGATGCTGTTTACCTATACATTCCAGCATGTCCTGGTACACTTTGATGTTAGGGTATGTTAAAACTGTTGCATTGCATGCTGGGATGTGTAGATAATCTTCCAGCAGCTACCACTCTCAGAGGGACCCTCTGCTTACTGGTTCCCTCCCACAGTACTTTCGGGGGTAATGTAAATGAAACCTGTGTATACCCGACGGGGAAAAATTGCTGCAATGGTCTTATGATTGTTGGTCCGATGTTTGAATAGGTGTAGGTTTTTTTTTTGTTATTATTTTTAAATAAAATTGTGTTGGACAAGTTTAAAATAGATGTTCTTACCCTAATTCAGTCCTAATGAAATGACAATTTCTGAGCAGTTTTGAAAAAAATATTAGTCAGCTAAGTGGATATATTCACTTTTGTGCTTTTAGTTTTTTTTCTTAATGGTAGTAATGAACATTAGACTCACTGTTTATATTTGCAAAATAGGACCCTTAAGTTATTGTTAACAATTTTCAACATCACATCTAGCCTGGAAACCCCTCTCCACCACTTCATATAGCTATGTCAGGGTCTTCATTTGTTAGATTGTAAGCTCTCTTAAAATCATCCAACATGTTGCATCCATTTATTTTAGTATGCCACGTCTGTATACCACTTAACATCGTGCAACGCTATATAAAATGTTGGTACTTTATAAATGCTGGCTAATAATACAATCCTGCCTATAAAAAACTATAGTGCGTCTTGTCACCAGAACGTTCAGTGTAGAAGTTAGAACCACTTTCTCACAGGCGTCTTAAATTAAAATGACTTTTTTTAAGTTTCCGGATTAAACGAAGAAATGTATTTTCTTAAAATAAACAATAGCAAAGTAAACCACTTCCTTGGAGTGTTTAGATACAGTTGTGCACCCCTGAATAACAATAGTAATGCTAGACTCCATGCTATCATTTGATCTTCCTGCAACAACTATGTGTACTCTCTGCGGGATCTCTTTTGTCGCTGGATACTCTTACAATGTAAAGGCTGTCAAATGTTTAGCATTAAAACAGATGTTTACTTTACTATTGAGATTAGTCAGAGAAAATATATGAAAATAACAATGGTGTTTTTACTGAGGTCCCTGGAAAAAGTAACTTGAATCTGAACTACAATGGGCTAGCTCCCTTTCTCAAGAGCTAAAAGTAGAAGATACTTGGAAACCGTGCTACTTTCCATCTCTGCTTGTGACTCTGCAAGCACGTCTGGCCACAAATGACTCTACACACTATGAGGAGTCATGGTTGTCTTCGTTCAGGACAGGCTAGGAATCCATTCTCACTTCTCATTCCGTGGTATTAAGCGCTGGTAACTGCACTCATTTTTAATGTTCTGCACATGACCTAATGTAGTTTCCGTTGTGCTACACTCAGAGGAAACGGAAATCTTCACGCTCTTAGACAGTGAGTTTTTGTGTTCACGTTATAACATTAGTCTATTTTGAATATATTGGCCCAGATTTATCATGCCTTGGAGAGTGATAAATTGTATGGTGATAAAGTACCAACCAATCAGCCCCTAATACCGCTTTCAGATCGCAAAACCACATCGTTGGCTTATTGGAGAGAGGTGCTTTGTCGGTGACTATCAATAGTGTAATGGCAGGGTACAATCCAACACCATACATAATAACACTCTTCTGATCTCCTTTTACTTATTCCTCATGCTTTACTGTCCCTTTCTTACACCTGTGCATTTGTAAAGGTGATTCATGCACAGTACCTTGATTGTAGTAGAGTGGAACAGGAAAGCAGCCTATAGGCCAGGGGTTTCCCAATCTCTATCCTCGATTATGCATAGATGATATAATCAATCTGCCGGAATAATTAAGTCACTTGTGCTTAGACATAGATATCCTTAAAACCTGGATTGTTAGGGTGCCTTCAGGACTTACTTTGAGAACCACTGATAGACAACAATTACCAGCCCCTGACCTCCATAGCTCTCAGCGTTTCTTCTAACCAAATGCTAGGAGGATGTGCTCAGTATTGCGCTGCTAGCTATGTCCTGTGAGATACAGACATCCTATTCTCTGACTGTTTCAGTTGGTATCCGGATGATAGGTTGACAGTTGAAAGATCGACAAGCAATATGTTGTCACCAAATGGTCGACATGGACAAAAGTTCTACATGTTTGAATTGTCAAATGGTCGACACAGCATACGGTCAACTTGCTCTTTTTAGTTTTTGTGACTTTTTAATACTTTACCATCTACATGGACTACAGCTGAGAAGCATGGCGAGCGGAGCGGTGCACTAATTAGTGGTCCACGTGCCGTTAGGGAAATTTTGGCACAATTAAAAAAAAACAACAACAACAACACATGTCGACCTTTTCATGTGTCGACCATTTCCATGCTAAGTCAGTGTAGGAATGCTGAAGTGAAACTGGTGGTGGTTGGAGGGGTGATGGGTTAGGGAGGTACTGTATGATTTAAAATATCTTGTATTATTTAATTTCTCACTGCAACTCCACTTTGCGCAGTCTTGCTTCGAACAACTGCACCGATAGTAATGTTGGCCACATCCGCATTAATTTTTCTGAGCTAATTATTACATTTTAGCAATAACATGAATATTTAACTATGAATCAGATCATCTTTAATAAGATCATAAGTAAAACAATTTTTATCTAAATTATAATTGTCTCTAAAAGTTCAGAAACCTTTTGTGCTATTGCAGTACACAGACGTCAATCCAATTGCTATAGACTAATGCCGTGTACACACTAGACGACATGCTCATGATATGCTGTCGCTCACTATTTCCCTTAAACTCCCGGACAAACTATATATTGTGTGAACTACCTGCACTATTTTCAAATGACCAAACGATATATGTGAATCATTTGACACTACTAAATTGTTGGGTTTCAGCCTAATTTAACATAATGTTCGTCGTTGGTAGCTTACACACTGCGCGATTTGCTCCTATACTTACTCCCTGGAACTCCCTGCCGGAGATTTGGAACTCCCTGCCGGAGAGGGTAATAATGGCAGACTCTATAAATGTATTTAAAAACGGATTGGACAAATTCCTAATAGGTAAATGTATCCAGGGCTATAGCTTTTAACATATGGACATTACATTATCTGGGAGTGGTAAGAATCATTGTTTTCATTTGGTACTAAGCCATTACTTCAGCAGGCACATAATAATATGTATAGATTAACACAGAATACAGGTTGAACTTGATGGGCAGTTTGCCTCTTTTCAACCTCACTGACTATGTAACTATGTTAGAGACATTTTAGAAATTGATGTGTATGTACTGATGACTGAGGAAGGTCTCTAGTGATCCGCAGGAGCGCGTATCGCTAGCGATATAGGGGGTCATTCAGATCCGATCACTGGGCTGCTAATTTTGCTGTACTGCATTCAGATAGTCGCCGCGTCCAGGGTGAGTGTATATTCGCCATGCAAGTGTGCGATGATGTATACGCCGAGCTGCTAAAATCCACTTTGTGCAGTCTCTACGCAGCCCAGGACTTGCTCCTCCAGTGCGATCACATCAGGCTGATTGGGTCCGGAGCTGGCGTCAGACACCCTCTCTGAAAACGCTTGGTCAGTTGCCACCCACAAACGGCTTCCTCCTGTCAATCACCTTGCGAACACCCGTGCAAATTGAATTTTCGCTCATCGCTGACCGGCGATGCTCGTTGGTGTTGGCCGACGCGCGTGCGCATTGAGGTGCATACGCATGCGCAGTTAGTACCTGATTGCACAGCAGCGATCAGATGTGAATGACGCCCATAGTGCGTACACATTGAACGGTTTTAAGAATTTTCGGAATGAATAGCCATTATCAGCAAATTTGTTTAAAATGTCGTCTAGTGTCGTCTGCTTAACATTTCCACCAAAATCTATCCAACTGCATTTTTTTATTGAATGTATTGTCAACCAGATGATTCAATATTAAACAATTAGACTGAATGATCGGATTGTAAAGTGTGACCATTTTAAGACTCCTATGTGTGGAAGAGAGATGTCTCTGGCAGAGTGAAATAGATGGGAAGTCTTCCATAGCATTTGAACATCACATGGTAGAACATGAAATTGAAAGGAGCACAGTTAGTCACTGTTAGGAGATGGTAGAATGAATCTATGATTATCAATAGGAGTTGACAAGTCTGCTAATGTGGTATTTGGCACTATACAGACCCTTCCTGGCAACCGTTGAACAGAACGCAATAGGTCTAGTCTGGGTTTCAATTTGGACCCCCGAAAGTTTGTATATCTGCAGGATGGACACCATTCATGAGGACCTGTCCTGTTAGCAGTTTTGAAAAAGAAAACCACAATAATACAGAGTGAGTAAAGTCTAATTGGAGTGTAAAGTTATTACAATACATTGGAAAAATAAGCTATGCATTTGTTTCTGTCTGCAGTGTCCTGCAGGAAGGCCAGAGGCAGTGTTTACATTGGCTGTAACATTGATCTGAAGATCCTGTAACAGGAACTTCATGCGATCACTGAGAAGTAGTCTTGGGAGATACAACAGGTCCTAGCGTTTGTTGTCGCAGGATGTTTCTGAGGAGTTACACTCCAGCAAGTGCATGGGATGGTCATTCTCATGAATACTTAAGTATATCTATAGCTTCCCGATAGGTACATACATACATACATACATACATACATACATACATACATACATACATACAGTCATGTCAAGTGTATGTAAAGGAAACATACAGCTATAATACATCTAACAGGCACCGGCATATCTATAATGGGTGCAGGGCGTGTGGTGCTGCCCGGCGCTGTCTGCAGAGCTCTAGAAATCTGCAAATGAATCCTGTTGGTTCACGCATGCAAAATCACCGGAAATACGGAGCAGGCCCAGGCTTTTGGGAACGGGAGCCATGTTCCTGGAGATGTATGCATGCGCAATAGACTCTGGCACAATGCAAGTCTACTGCACCGCCGTAGAGGAGGAGCCCAGTCGGAGCCTGCACACGGGCCCCATCCTCTCTTAAAGCGCCTTGGTTATATGTTTTCTGTTCACTTGTTGTAATGAATGTGTGCATAGTTATTCATTTTGCAGAAACATGCACACAACACCTCCACAAACATTCCGATTCTCTATACTATTTGATATGCATCCCTGAATTGTATACTAGTTTCAGAATGGATTTCAAAACTGGTCAAACATGGGCTAATCTTGGCCCATTCAGCAACCAACAGGATTTATTTGCAGTTTGGCTATTTCCGATAAAATTAAACCGATCACACAAGCCCACGCCCAAAAGTGATCACCTTGCACTGTTCCTAGATAAAATTGGGACATAGTGTGTTTACTGTGTCCCACACAAAGGTGGCTTGGTTGGGGGTGTAACACATGACCGGCGGTCAGCATCCCAACGATGGGATCCCGGCCGCAGAATGCCGGCGGGGGGAGGCAGGGTGTCATGCCACAGGTTCTATTCCCACTCTATGGGTGTTGGGAACACCCACGAGTGGGAATAGTCCTTGTTGGTCAGCATGCCAACAGTCAGGATAGTGAGTGTGCGGGAAGTAGGGGGAGGTGTTGTGACCGCCGCTCACATAACTGCAACCCACTTGGTCATTCCATGTAGCCCATGCCATATACTATGGGAGTATATTGAATACCTCAAGTGTTAATTCTTTCCCAATGCATCTCAGGAGCAAATCAGGATTTATGGAGGGGGATTTCTTTTTCATCCACTAGGGGTCACTGGAGTACTCTTGGGATATGGACGGCCTCCATAGGAACAGGGCACTGAATATTTAAATTTAGAACACTCCACCCCTCCATATCCCAGAGTACCTCAGTGTTTTTTCTGTGCTCAAGTAGCAACAAGGTCTGTGGCTTAGTCCACAATTATTTTGAAGATTTTTTGATTTTTTTAAGTTAATATTTTTTTCTTTTTCATACACATCCCTTTCCCCCTTCCAAAAGGCAGGGTCAGGGATAGTGCAAGCTGCTACTAGCAGCTGTGGCGTGTCGGTCCTCAATAAATGAGCACCCTCACAGCCATACAGACATCCTGCAGACTGGCTGGCCGGCGCTTACAGAGAAGCCCCGTCGGAGCCTCACCACAGGAGCGGGAGTCAAGGTATGTTGGTCGGGGCGGTCAGCTCACGCTGCCGCCCCGCTGTGTGGGGACAAGGTTTTCTTTAACACTGATGGCGCTGGGATCCCTCTACAGTCCGCCCGGCCGCCGCCGCTGCTCCGGCCGCCGCCGCTGCTCAGAGCACTTCAGGACGCGCTCCCCGCTGTCTGTTTCCAGCGTGTCCTGCTACCCGGCTCCCGCTGGCGGCCCCGCACGCTGCCCGCCCCGCATACTGCATCCGCAACGGAGCATACAGGGGGGTGGGGGCATTACACGCTGCAAGCAGAGGGTACAATCAGCGGCACGAGGGGGGATAAACTGCAGCAACAGCAGTATGCTAGGCTGCAGGGATGATTACACAGGATTTTCATACAGAGTTATATATCAGTTTATAAGCTTGTAACCTGTACTGTGACTATGATTTTAAGCATGGCAGCCATTTTAACCATGCTTCCTGTGTCTTCCTGTTGTGATTCCAGAACGTTCCAGTACTACATCTCTACTCCACCGGAGGCGCAGGGGTGTTAGTGGGAATTTGGGATCACATTTCATAGTACTGGCCACGTGTACTGCACTTGGCCAGATATATATATATATATATATATATATATATATATATATAGACACCTTCGTACTATTTTACTGAGTCGTGCAAGTGTCTGTTTTTTTGTGTATTGTATTGTATTGTCTGTCTCCATAATGAGTAAGGCACCAGCAAAAATTAAAAAGCATCACTGCAAAGTCTGTAGCAGTGTGTTACCGGATGGATCTACCACATGTACAGTATGTTTTGTGGATTCGGTTCCGAATACAATTTCTGCTCCGGTTTTAAAGCCAATTTCCTCCCCGGACCCTCCATGGGAAATGCTAGCCAATGTACTGGCTGGGTTGCAATCAGAATTGACCGCCGCTCGACAAGAGCGGGAAGCGGCAAGATCTGAGTCTAGGGTGAGACCGCCAGAACTACCGGAGGCGTCTCCGCCTTGCGAAAGGTCCAAATCCATTTTGGGTAGACGGGATAAATTTCATATGTCTTATGATTTACCAGTTTCTGCTATGTTGCATTCTGACGATTCCATGCCAGACCTCACGGCACAAGATGAGGGTGAGGAGGGCGAAGTGGAGTCAGATAGTGAGGATTTTAACAGCTTAGGCATTGATAATCTCATCAGAGCGTTGCGTCAGTCTCTGAAGTTTACAGAAACTGAGGAGCCTCTGACAAATGATCAGGTCGTATTTACTAAACGACAGAGAACTCCAATGTGTTTTCCTGTTTCGGAGTCTCTTAATAAGATGTTAGTAGAAACACGACAGACTCCAGATAAACGGTTTTCTATACCTCGCAGATTTAAGTCTAGTTACCCGTTTCCAGACTCTGTGACATGTACATGGGAGAATCCACCAATAGTTGATTCGTCAGTGTCGAAGCTTACAAAGAAATTAACCATACCAGTGCCAGCTGCTACTACGCTTAAAGACCCTTCAGATCGCAAAATAGAAACTATGCTAAAGTTCATATATGTAGCAGCAGGAGTGCTGCTGAGACCTGGCTTGGTTGGTATCTGGGTCACTAAGGCGCTCATAGTATGGATAACAGAACTCAAGTCTGCCCTACATGACGAACACCTTATGCTTCTTGCTGATCAAATGTGTGAGGCTGCGGAGTATCTCTGTACAGCTTCAACTGACGTCTGTCAGCTCACTTCTCGCCTTTCATCATCGCTAGTTACGGCACGACGAGCACTCTGGCTGCGTTCTTGGCAAGCGGAGGCAGAGGTCAAAAGAAGTATAGAGGCGTTACCTTACGGTGGCAAGAAGTTGTTTGGTCCTGAATTGGACACATGGATTTCTGAGGCCACGGGAGGAAAGTCGGTTTTCTTACCATTGCCTCCACCGGTAACAAGACGGAGGTACTCTGGACCTGCGTTCAAATCCTTTAGACCTCAGTCCTTTCGCGGACGTGGCAGAGGAACAGCCACGCCTGGTAGACGGGGTCGTGGATGTGGTTTCCAACAAACCAACACAAGTCGTCAGGACGCTAAGGTCACCGACAAGCCAGTGGCATGACGGGCTACCAGCCCATCTAGGTTCTCCGATTGTGGGAGCACGCCTTCAGATGTTCCATTTGGCGTGGTTCCAGACATCCGCGGATGGGTGGATCCGCAATTTAGTGTTAAAAGGTTACAAAATAGAGTTCGACTGTCTTCCGCCACTGCGGTTTTTCAAGACAGGATTGCCTCTGTCGGACGACAAGAGGGCGGTTCTGCAAATTGCCATTCAGTCCCTACTGGATTCAGCCGTTTTGATTCCGGTCCCTGTACACCAACAGGGTCAGGGTTATTATTCCAGTTTGTTTGTGGTACCGAAGCCGGATGGCTCAGTCAGGCCAATATTGAACTTAAAGGGTCTCAATTGGTACATAACTTACTACAGATTCAAGATGGAATCTCTGCGCTCAGTGATTGCGGGTTTAGAGCCAAAGGAATTCATGATTGCGCTAGATCTCAAGGATGCGTACTTACACATTCCGATTTGGCAGCCTCATCAGAGATTCTTGCGGTTTGCCATACGCCAGAACCATTACCAGTTTCAGGCTCTACTGTTTGGCCTCTCATCAGGGCCTCGGGTATTCACCAAAGTGATGTCTGTGATGATAGCTCATCTCAGATCCCTGGGAGTGACAATAGTTCCGTATTTAGACGATCTGCTAATCAAAGCCCCGTCTCAACAGATGCTTCTCCAACATGCGCTGCTAACGTACAATGTACTGGTTCACCACGGTTGGATTGTCAACTTCAAGAAATCACATCTAATTCCGAAAAACGCCTTCAATTCCTAGGTATGATTTTCAATACGGTCAATCAAAGAATTTACCTACCACAACAGAAAGTACAGATTATTCGCCATCTGGTACAATTAGTGCTCAAGCCACGCACAGTCTTGGTACATTTGTGCATTCGCCTCTTAGGAACAATGGTGGCGGCTTTCGAAGCGCTTCAGTTCGGAAGATTTCACTCACGTCCATTTCAACTGGATGTGCTCGCACAGTGGTCGGGCTCGCATCTGCAGATTCACCACAGGGTGAGGTTGTCGCCAAGGGCAAGGGTGTCTCTACTCTGGTGGCTCAAGAAACACAACTTAACCACAGGGAAACTGTTCGGCGGCTGGAATTGGATAATTCTAACGACGGACGCGAGTCTCAGAGGTCGGGGAGCTGTAGTTCAAAATTGTCAACTCCAGGGTCTCTGGGCGGATCACGAAAGATTGCTGTCTATAAATGTCCTGGAACTCCGCGCAATTTACAATGCAGTACACATGCTTCGCTCTCAGACTGTCCAAGTGCAGTCAGACAACGCAACGGCAGTCGCATACATCAACAAACAAGGAGGAACGAGAAGCCGCATGGGAATGCGGGAAGTAGCTCGAATCCTCAATTGGGCAGAATACCACCAGGTGATATTGTCGGCAGTGTTCATTCCGGGAGTGGACAACTGGGAGGCGGATTATCTCAGCCGTCGGGATTTTCATCCAGGAGAATGGGCATTAAATCCAGAGGTGTTTCACATGTTGGTTCAGCGGTGGGGTTACCCTCAGGTGGACCTGATGGCGTCTCGCCACAATCACCAAACGCTCCAGTATGTGTCCAGAATGAGAGATCCAAAGGCAGTGGCGGTGGATGCTCTCACAATCGCGTGGCCGTACAGCCTAGTGTATCTGTTTCCGCTGCTCCCTCTGGTGCTAAAACGGATCAAAAGAGAGTCTGTCACAGTCATACTAGTGGCTCCTCATTGGCCTCGAAGAGCTTGGTTCTCGGATCTCCACGGACTACTCGCAGACTATCCTTGGCCGCTCCCTCTACGTCCGAACTTGTTACAACAGGGTCCGTTCCTTTACCCCGATTTAGCGCGGCTGCGTTTGACGGGATGGCTGTTGAGACCGCCCTCTTGAGAAGAGAGGGCATTCCGGAATCAGTTATACCAACCATGTTACGTGCTAGGAAGCCAGTTACGCAGCTCATTATTACAGAATTTGGCGTGCCTATATAGGTTGGTGTGAAGCTCGGAAGTTTCCGACATCAGCTTTCAAGTTATCCCGTCTTTTGTTATTTTTACAGACGGGGTTAGATGGAGGACTGCGTTTATCTACACTAAAGGTGCAGGTATCTGCGTTGTCAATTTATTTTCAAAGACGATTGGCTCTATTGCCGTCGGTACACACTTTTCTGCAAGGTGTCCTCAGAGTACAGCCTCCATTTATTCCACCTACAGCGCCATGGGACTTGAATCTGGTTTTAGATTTTACAGTCTTCATATTTTGAACCCTTACAGCAAGTGGATATAAAGTTTCTCACTTGGAAAACAATTTTTCTTCTAGCCTTAGCTTCGGCAAGGCGTGTTTCAGATTTGGGTGCCTTGTCATGCAAGCCACCGTATTTGGTGTTTCATGATGACAGAGCGGAACTTCGGACGAATCCCGCTTTCTTACCAAAGGTAGTGTCATCTTTTCACATCAATCAACCAATAGTAGTTCCTGTGTTAACAGCACATTCTGGAACTCTGGATGTGGTACGCGCTTTACGCGTTTATGTATCCCGAACGTCTACAGTTCGTAAGACGGATACGTTGTTTGTTCTCTTTAATGCTGCCAAGATGGGTTGGCCAGCGTCTAAGCAGACCTTATCCAGATGGATAAAACTGACCATACGTCAGGCTTACCTTCATGCTAGGTTACAGCCGCCTACATCAGTAACAGCTCATTCCACACGTTCTGTGGGAACTTCATGGGCAGCTGGTCGGGGAGCTTCAACGACGCAGCTTTGCCGTGCGGCTACATGGTCTTCAGTGCACACGTTTGTGCGCTTTTACAAGTTTGATACGTTTGCGGCATCAGCATCTAGCTTTGGCCGCCTAGTGTTACAGGTGCCAAACAGCTCTCCCGCCCACGGGGGAATCTTTGGTACGTCCCAAGAGTACTCCAGTGACCCCTAGTGGATGAAAAAGAAAATAGGATTTTGGTACTTACCAGGTAAATCCTTTTCTTTGAATCCATAGGGGGCACTGGAGTACTCTTGGGATATGGACAGCCTCCATAGGAACAGGGCACTGAATATTTAAATTTAGAACACCCCACCCCTCCATATCCCAGAGTACCTCAGTGTTTTTTACTGAGCCGAACAGGAGCTAGAGAGAGGTTGACAATGGAGTATTACATATAACATAACGGACAACAATGAAGTTGACACATAACGTTACTGACAACTAAACAGTTGACACCATAACCAGCACTTGATAATTTGAACCAGTCGGTGAGAGTGTGTTACCATAAGATCCCCTGAACATACCACAAACCAGGTAAAACTGCTCTGGGAGGGCGTCCAGTGCCCCCTATGGATTCAAAGAAAAGGATTTACTTGGTAAGTACCAAAATCCTATTTTCTTTTTCATCCACTAGGGGTCACTGGAGTACTCTTGGGACGTACCAAAGCTTCCCCCGTGGGCGGGAGAGCTGTTTGGCACCTGTAACACTAGGCGGCCAAAGCTAGATGCTGATGCATCTAAATTTAAATATTCAGTGCCCTGTTCCTATGGAGGCCGTCCATATCCCAAGAGTACTCCAGTGCCCCCTATGGATTCAAAGAAAAGGATTTACCTGGTAAGTACCAAAATCCTATTTTCCATGGGTGGAATTCTGGCAGGCACCCACTAGATGGCATTGAATGGAGCAATTCTAATGTAGCTCCGTCTGGGCGCGATCGGCTGCTGGCATCTACATTTCAGCTTGCACCCACCGATGAGCTGAAATGTGTGATAAGTGATCTACCTAAACAGCACTTTTCCCGATCGCGCCCATTAGTTTTGTCGAGTTTAATGACTCACGGGGGCATGCCACAAGTCTGGGGCGTGGACTCGCAGCACACCCCCATATTTCTAAGAGAGAGACAATTCAGGCAGTGGGAGGGGACAACCAGAGAGTCGTGAGCTGCGCTGCGTGCGTCCTTTCCGATTCTCTGTGTGACCGGACGAGCCCATCTGCCCTTCTGACATTTGCCGGAAGTGCCAGATGGGCAGTCCAGCCCTGAGGAGTGCTATTACGTAGCTTAGCCTAGGGTTCCTAGCAACCTTGCACCAGCCGTGACTGACACACAAGTTACAATATTTAAATGTCAATTAATTGACTTGGACTCCCCTTTCATCAGGATAGAACATCCAATATGTTTTGCCCTAAATACAGATTAATAAAGAGGATAAATACAGATTAATAAAGAGGATTAATACAATGAGAATACTTTGGTATGGTCTGCTACCAGGAACCAGGCTGCCGCTTTGGAAGTAACAGTGCATTCACTGGTTGTTTGAGTATGTTGGATGTAAAAGCCGCATATAAATGTACAATAGGAATACTGGCCAGGTGTTCTATTTTTCTGCAGCTGAACAGAAATGTATGGAAATGACTGTATGACTTGTGTAAAGAAGACTTGCATAAAGGTAATCCTAGAATTATATTTGTCATTTAGCAAATTGTAAAACTTTGCAAGTAGTTTTCAAGTTCTATTTCAGGCACACAAACAATGTAGCTGTGTATTCAGATGCAGGCTGTGTATAGAGTTTATTTCTTTTTATTATTCAGTCCTGCTTGAGGGTGTGGACCCTGTTTTTATGGAGGGAAAAGAAGACTAATGTTTGTTGAAGGGGATGGTGCAATCTGGGTAGGGGGAATGTGTGTTGTCATGTGGTCAGTTTAGGAATGACTGGAAAGTGCTTGTATTAAGAAAACATGGGGGATGAGCTCACGTATTAAGAAGCCAAGAGAACAGCAGATGTTAGAATGATGCAGTTTGGTTCTTTAGTTATTGTGTTTTAGTTTTTTGTTTGTCTGTCAATTCTGATGTTTATACTGTGCTTAAAGGGATGCCCTAATGAAGAAGAATGTTACTTTCTGAGGTCTTTTGGAGGTATCCGTACTCCAGGTCGACACACCTTAGGTCGACGCCAATTGGTCGACATGGACAAAAGGTCGATAGGAACAAGGTCGACATGGAAAAAGGTCGACATGAGTTTTTCACGATTTTTTTTCTTTTTTGGAACCTTTTCATACTGACTACGATTGGAATGGTAATCTGCCGAGCGAGGCGGTAGCGGAGCGAAGGCACCATGCCCGAAGCTGCGAGGGGACGCGGTGCACTAATTGGGGCTCCCGGTCACACTACGAAGAAAACGACACCAAAAAAACCATAAAAAACTCATGTCGACCTTTTTCCATGTCGTCCTTGTTCCTGTCGACCTTTTGTCCATGTCGACCTATGGTGTGTCGACCAATTGGCGTCGACCTAAGGTGTGTTGACCTTTTTGTTGTCGACCCGGAGTCCCAGACCCCTTTTGGAGCCTGTAAGTGAAAAGGTCCACTGTACTGCATACAGCAGATTGGGATGGAAAACCAACTCGGGGCATTTCTGGAAGCAGCCCTGATGGGGGTTGGGATCTGTTGAGGGGGGCGGGATCCCTTCACATAGGGCCTGATTGTACATAATTGTGGCCTTCCTTGCGCCTTTTGCTGCAGTTGTGCCTGAGACCAGGGGCGGATTGGTAACTAAAAGTGGCCCTGTCAAATTTTGTAGAAGTGGCCGACATGGGCAGCACAAGAGGTATAACATACTGTGTAGCCATGGCAGCATCACTGGATGGCAGAGTTGCGGTACTGCAGAGATGGAATTACAATGAATGGGGACAATACAGTGGGCTGCCTGTCATGTGGGGGGTTGGGGCCACATGACAACACAAAAAATAGGCTCTATGAACATGTCAGCCTACCAGGAATCTTCCTGATGAGCCCTATGGCCAATCCTCCCCTGACTGCATAGCCAAATGAGCCCCTCTCAGCAGGCAGGTCTCACCTGGTGATATATTGTGCTCCATTTACTTTATTAGCATAGGTAAGGATACCAAGCCTACTGGCCATGTGCTAGTTGTACCCCTTTTCCACCTCTAAGCACGGGTCGCAGCCGGGAGCCTGACATGTGTGCTAGCCGGCTGCGGCCCGTGCTCAGCCCCCTTTCCCACTGCGCTCACCAACCCGGCATATTGCCGGGTTGCTGACGCTAGTAGATCTGGGAGATCACATGGGAACACATGATCTCCCAGCACCGCCCTTCCATAGACTGTGAACGGGACATGGCTTACGTTTACACTGCACAGCTTACCAGGTTGAACTCTGTAGGATTCCCGGATCACTTGATCCGGGTTGACCCTTTTCCACTAGCTAAAAACACGGGTAAATGCACGCCCCCGTGCATTTACCCGTGTTTTTTGAGCTAGTGGAAAAGGGGTATAAGTGATAAAGCAGCTTCTAGTTGCTTTCAGCATAGCGTGAAGAAATAGCTGTTGTGGCTGAGTGATGAAACTATAATAATGAAAGCTACAGCTTTCAACAACAAAACCACAGGAAGTGATTTTTTTTTTTTCCAGAGTGGCACAAAAATCACTGTGTGCATTGCACACTTTAGCAGGTGTATATGTATGCAAATATATTTGGATCATATGATATTATAAAAATATTATATTGAACTCTGGGACAATGTATTAAGGGATGTTTGCTCTATGGTTACTTTCCATATGTTATCTGTAGTTTATTTGGTTACCTTCAGGGAATATGAGGAGTCATGCGTGCTTTATTCCTTATTTTTGGACGCCTGATCTCCCAAAGGTGAATGCACACAGCAGATCCTACTTAGAAGCTTCACAGATGTCCACATTCGTGACACTCGGAGATATTCACAGGGTACTATGGCAAATGTGATCACTGGGAGGCTTAACTGATGGCTACCAAGAAAAACTGAAAGGACCTTTTATACAGCCTTCAACTGGCTCAAGTCTTTTGCAACTTTAAGTGTAAAATTTTCCAAGTGACATAGTAAGGGCCCATACACACTAGGCAACTTTGGTCTCAAAATCGTTCATTTTTACCGTTTTTAATGATTTTGAGGTCAAAGTCTACCAGTGTGTATGGGATAGCGACAAACAACTGGCGATGATGCGCGCTCCCGCATCATCGCCAGCGAGATGCTCCGACGACTGGTTTGACCAGCATGTTTGAAGATGATGGTTCCTTTTCCAGCCATCATCGCTCAGTGTGTACGGCTGCGAGTGATGATGGCTGGAAGAAGAATCATCATCTACCCACCGGACCCGCCCTGCTCTCGCCCGAAGTCCCACCTGCTCCGGCGCTGCAGTCCCTCCTGCTCCTTCCTGCTCAGCCTGCTCCCTCCTCCAGCCCGTGACCGCACAGGGAGGCAGCGGCACAGATCAGAAGTGAGTTGCTGGCGCTGCTACAAGTTGTGACCCTGGGTTATATACATTGCTGGCATAGGCCAGCAATGTATATACAGTACCACTGCCCACCAATGTTAATGTATAATATCTACATAATATATAAATTGTGGGCCCCATTTATACACATTACGGCAGCAGTCCCCCTTTTTTCACGGCAGAGAACCCTTTTTCTCTGACGTCCTAGTGGATGCTGGGAACTTCCTAAGGACCATGGGGATTAGCGGCTCCGCAGGAGACTGGGCACAAAAGTAAAACTTTAGGACTGCCTGGTGTGCACTGGCTCCTCCCCCTATGACCCTCCTCCAAGCCTCAGTTAGATTTTTGTGCCCGGCCGAGAAGGGTGCACACTAGGGGCTCTCCTGAGCTTCTTAGTGAAAGTTTAGTTTTAGGTTTTTTATTTTCAGTGAGACCTGCTGGCAACAGGCTCACTGCATCGAGGGACTAAGGGGAGAAGAAGCGAACTCACCTGCGTGCAGAGTGGATTGGGCTTCTTAGGCTACTGGACACCATTAGCTCCAGAGGGACCGAACACAGGCCCAGCCTCGGAGCTCGGTCCCAGAGCCGCGCCGCCGGCCCCCTTACAGAGCCAGAAGCAAGAAGAGGTCCGGAAAAATCGGCGGCAGAAGACATCCTGTCTTCACCAAGGTAGCGCACAGCACTGCAGCTGTGCGCCATTGCTCCTCAGCACACTTCGGTCACTGAGGGGGCAGGGCGCTAGGGGGGGGCGCCCTGAGCAGCAATAAAAACACCTTGGCTGGCGAAAATACATCACATATAGCCCCCAGGGCTATATGGATGAATTTTAATCCCTGCCAGATTCCACAGAAAAACGGGAGAAAAGGCAGCCGAGAAGGGGGCGGAGCCTATCTCCTCAGCACACTGGCGCCATTTTCTCTCACAGCTCCGTTGGAGGGAAGCTCCCTGGCTCTCCCCTGCAGTTACTACACTACAGAAAGGGGTTAAAAAAGAGAGGGGGGCACTAATTAGGCGCAGTATAACAATACAGCAGCTATAAGGGGAAAAACACTTATATAAGGTTATCCCTGCATATATATATATAGCGCTCTGGTGTGTGCTGGCATACTCTCCCTCTGTCTCCCCAAAGGGCTAGTGGGGTCCTGTCCTCTATCAGAGCATTCCCTGTGTGTGTGCTGTGTGTCGGTACGTTGTGTCGACATGTATGAGGAGGAAAATGAGGTGGAGGCGGAGCAATTGCCTGTAACAGAGATGTCACCCCCTAGGGAGTCGACACCTGAGTGGATGAGCTTATGGAAGGAATTATGTGACAGTGTCAGCTCTTTACAAAAGATTGATGACATGAGACAGCCGGCGACTCAGCCTGTGCCTGTCCAGGTGTCTCAAAAGCCATCTGGGGCTCTAAAACGCCCGTTACCGCAGATGGCAGATACAGACGCCGACACGGATACTGACTCCAGTGTCGACGATTAAGAGACGAATGTGACTTCCAGTAGGGCCACACGTTACATGATTGAGGCTATGGAAAATGTTTTTACACATTTCTGATAATACCAGTACCACTAAAAAGGGTATTAGGTTGGGTGAGAAAAAACTGCCTGTAGTTTTTCCTGCATCTGAGGAATTAAATGAAGTGTGTGATGATGCGTGGGTTTCCCCCGATAAAGACTGTTAATTCCTAAAAAGTTATTAGCATCATACCCCTTCCCGCCAGAGGATAGGGCACGTTGGGAAACACCCCTTAGGGTGAATAAAGCGCTCACACGCTTGTCTAAACAGGTGGCACTACCGTCCCCGGATACGGCCGCCCTTAAGGAACCTGCTGACAGAAAGCAGTAAAATATCCTAAAATGTATATACACTCACACGGGTGTGATACTGCGACCAGCAATCGCCTCAGCCTGGATGTGCAGTGCTGGGGTGGCTTGGTCGGATTCCCTGACTGACAATATTGATACCCTAGATAGGGACAGTATATTACTAACTATAGAGCATTTAAAAGATGCATTTCTATATATGCGTGATGCACAGAGGGATATTTGCCGACTGGCATCAAGAGTAAGTGCGCTGTCCATTTCTGCCAGAAGAGGGTTATGGACAAGACAGTGGTCAGGTGATGATGATTCCAAAAGGCATATGGAAGTATCGCCTTATAAAAGGGAGGAGTTATTTGGGGTAGGTCTAACAGACCTGGTGGCCACTGGAAACAGCCAATTCCCAGGAACAAAAGCCCTCTCCCGCCTCCGCAAAGTCCTCAGCATGACGCTGGGGCTTTACAAGCGGTCTCAGGCACGGTGGGGGCCCGTCTCAAGAAATTCGAGACGTCTCCCCCTCGCCGTTTCATAAAGTCTGCTTTACCGACGTCTCCCTCCGACAGGGAGACAGTATTGCAAGCCATTCACAGGCTGTATTCCCAGCAGGTGAAAATCAAGGTACCCCTCCTGCAACAGGGAAAGGGGTACTATTCCACACTATTTGTGGTACCGAAGCCGGACGGCTCGGTGAGACCATTTTTAAATTTAAAATCCTTGAACACTTACATACAAAGGTTCAAATTCAAGATGGAGTCACTCAGAGCAGTGATTGCAAACCTGGAAGAAGGGGACTATATGGTCTCTCTGGACATCAAAGATGCTTGCCTACATGTCCCAATTTACCCTTTTCACCAAGGGTACCTCAGGTTTGTGGTACAGAACTGTCACTATCAGTTTCAGACGCTGCCGTTTGGATTGTCCACGGCACCCAGGGTCTTTACCAAGGTAATGGCCGAAATGATGATACTCCTTCGAAGGAAGGGAGTTTTAGTTATCCCTTACTTGGACGATCTCCTGATAAGGGCAAGATCCAGGGAACAGTTGGAAGTCGGGGTAGCACTATCTCAGATAGTGCTGCGCCAGCACGGTTGGATTCTCAATATTCCAAAAATCACAGCTGATCCCGACGACACGACTTCTATTCCTAGGGATGATCCTGGACACAGTCCAGAAAAAGGTGTTTCTCCCGGAGGAGAAAGCCAGGGAGTTATCCGAACTAGTCAGAAACCTCCTAAAACCAGGCCAGGTGTCAGTGCATCAGTGCACAAGGGTCCTGGGAAAAATGGTGGCTTCCTACGAAGCAATTCCATTCGGCAGATTCCACGCAAGAACTTTCCAGTGGGACCTGCTGGACAAATGGTCCGGATCGCATCTTCCGATGCATCAGCGGATAACCCTGTCACCAAAGACAAGGGTGTCTCTCCTGTGGTGGTTGCAGAGGGCTCATCTTCTAGAGGGCCGCAGATTCGGCATTCAGGACTGGGTCCTGGTGACCACGGATGCCAGCCTGAGAGGCTGGGGAGCAGTCACACAGGGAAAAAATTTCCAGGGCTTGTGGTCAAGCCTGGAGACATCACTTCACATAAATATTTTGGAGCTAAGGGCCATTTACAATGCCCTAAGCCAAGCAAGACCTCTGCTTCAAGGTCAGCCGGTGCTGATCCAGTCGGACAATATCACGGCAGTCGCCCACGTAAACAGACAGGGCGGCACAAGAAGCAGGAGGGCAATGGCAGAAGCTGCAAGGATTTTTCGCTGGGCGGAAAATCATGTGATAGCACTGTCAGCAGTGTTCATTCCGGGAGTGGACAACTGGGAAGCAGACTTCCTCAGCAGGCACGACCTCCACCCGGGAGAGTGGGGACTTCACCCAGAAGTCTTCCACATGATTGTAAACCATTGGGAAAAACCAAAGGTGGACATGATGGCGTCCCGCCTAAACAAAAAATTGGACAGGTATTGCGCCAGGTCAAGGGACCCTCAGGCAATAGCTGTGGACGCTCTGGTAACACCGTGGGTGTACCAGTCAGTGTATGTGTTCCCTCCTCTTCCTCTCATACCAAAAAGTACTGAGAATTATAAGACGGAGGGAAGTAAGAACTATACTCGTGGCTCCGGATTGGCCAAGAAGGACTTGGTACCCGGAACTTCAAGAGATGCTCACGGAGGACCCGTGGCCTCTACCTCTAAGAAGGAACCTGCTCCAGCAAGGACCCTGTCTATTCCAAGACTTACCGCGGCTGCGTTTGACGGCAGGGCGGTTGAACGCCGGATCCTGAAGGAAAAAGGCATTCCGGATGAAGTCATCCCTACCCTGGTCAAGCCAGGAAGGATGTAACCGCAAAGCATTATCACCGCATTTGGCGAAAATATGTTGCGTGGTGCGAGGCCAGTAAGGCCCCGATGGAGGAATTTCAACTAGGTCGATTCCTGCATTTTCCTGTAAACAGGAGTGTCTATGGGCCTAAAATTGGGGTACATTAAGGTTCAAATTTCGGCCCTATCAATTTTCTTCCAGAAAGAACTAGCTTCACTACCTGAAGTTCAGACGTCTGTAAAAGGGGTACTGCATATACAGCCTCTTTTGGTGCCTCCAGTGGCACTTTGGGATCTCAATGTAGTTTTGGGGTTCCTAAAGTCACATTGGTTTGAACCACTTGAATCTGTGGAGTTAAAATATCTCACATGGAAAGTGGTCATGTTGTTGGCCCTGGCCTCGGCCAGGCACGTGTCAGAATTGGGGGCTTTATCCTGTAAAAGCCCTTATCTGATCTTCCATTCAGACAGGGCGGAATTGAGGACTCGTCCTCATTTTCTCCCTAAGGTGGTTTCAGTGTTTCATCTGAACCAACCTATTTTGATACCTACGGCTACTAGTGACTTGGAGGACTCCAAGTTGTTGGACGTAGTCAGGGCCTTGAAAATATATGTTTCCAGGACGGCTGGAGTCAGGAAATCTGACTCGCTGTTATCCTGTATGCACCCAACAAGCTGGGTGCTCCTGCTTCTAAGCAGACTATTGCTCGTTGGATTTGTAGTACAATTCAGCTTGCACATTCTGTGGCAGGCCTGCCACAGCCAAAATCTGTAAAAGCCCATTCCACAAGGAAGGTGGGCTCATCTTGGGCGGCTGCCCGAGGGGTCTCGGCGTTACAACTTTGCCGAGCAGCTACTTGGTCAGGGGCAAACACGTTTGCTAAATTCTACAAATTTGATACCCTGGCTGAGGAGGACCTGGAGTTCTCTCATTCGGTGCTGCAGAGTCATCCGCACTCTCCCGCCCGTTTAGGAGCTTTGGTATAATCCCCATGGTCATTACGGAGTTCCCAGCATCCACTAGGACGTCAGAGAAAATAAGAATTTACTTACCGATAATTCTATTTCTCATAGTCCGTAGTGGATGCTGGGCGCCCATCCCAAGTGCGGATTGTCTGCAATACTTGTACATAGTTATTGTTACAAAAATCGGGTTATTATTGTTGTGAGCCATCTTTTCAGAGGCTCCTCTATTATCATGCTGTTAACTGGGTTCAGATCACAGGTTGTACGGTGTGATTGGTATGAGTCTTACCCGGGATTCAAAATCCTTCCTTATTGTGTACGCTCGTCCGGGCACAGTATCCTAACTGAGGCTTGGAGGAGGGTCATAGGGGGAGGAGCCAGTGCACACCAGGTAGTCCTAAAGCTTTACTTTTGTGCCCAGTCTCCTGCGGAGCCGCTAATCCCCATGGTCCTTACGGAGTTCCCAGCATCCACTACGGACTATGAGAAATAGAATTATCGGTAAGTAAATTCTTATTTTTACACTGCAGAAGTCCCCCTTTTTACACGGCAGCAGTCCCCCTTTTTACAATGGCCCATGCTCCCACCCTTGGAATTCAAACTCAGCCCATTATGTAAATAGCCTTTCTAATGAAAGATTTTCAGCAGTCTTTCGCCTCCTGAAAATCTCTTGCTCTTTGTGAAAAGAGCTCAGTGTGTATGCACTACTTTGTGTGAAAGATATATCTTTCACAGATGTTGTCAAAGTCTATTGAAATGAAAATCTCCTAGTGTGTATGGGCCTTTAAGGTGTGTACACACGGTGAGATCCTTGCTATGCCCGATTTTCACTTTGCGATTTCCCCTGAATTCCCCGGAGCCCAGCACCACCGATTTTGACTAACTTTTCTTGAGATATGGACTATGTGTGCTTACGATTTTGGTTTATGTGAGATTTTGGCTTATGTGAGATTTAATTGACATGTGAGATGAACTAGATAGTACACCGATCTAGCAAGGATTGACTTGCCTGCACAGTCTATCTTTTCTTGGGATGCCGACCCCGTGGGAGTGCGCATCGGGATCGAATCGGAATCCAAGCGGCATAACACCTTGCGATTTGCACTAACTTTTCTTGCGATTTAGAATATATAGTCAAAATCGAAAGAAAATATCTCACCGTGTGTACACACCTTCAGTCTTCTGTATCATGATTTATTTATTTATTTATTTATTTTATTTATTTAGAAACCTTTACTGGCTTATTTACTATAAAGTAACATTAACAAAGACTTTCTATCATTGCAATAAATGATCTGTTAAGGCGGGTACACACTTCCCGATGTTTAAATGCCGGCGGTGAGCGACTACATTGTTGAACGATATAGCGTTCAACATTATAGTGCGTACACACTGAACGTTATCTTTCAACAATGTCACCGCCGGCATTCCCGAACATGCAGCTCAGCCCAACATTGACAGGTTGAGCTGAATGTCAGCTCAATATTGATGAACACTGAACGACGTGCGGGAGCGAGCATCGTTCACTAATATCACCCCCATACACACCGGACGATTTCAGGCTAAAAATAAACGATATCAACATAAATGTTATCTTTTATTTTTTAGCCAGAAATCGCCTAGAGATGCAATTTACTTATTGCGGAGTTATACAATATTGGTTGGTAGTGGCAGGAGAAGTCTTAAACTTTGAATTAACGCATGCATTACCCTGCTGGATCATATGTGTGCAGAGGAACCGTAAGTTGGGTTCCTTTTGCTTTTCACAGGGATGGCTATCATTGGAGATAGTGGATGAATCTAGAGATAGCATGGTGGCATGGGCTAAATATAGGGCCATATGGGCCTGAAAATGATCAAGGCCCTCTAATGAGAAGCAGAGGAGGTGTGGCCAGTGCCATGTGGGCATGTACACTACACCCCCTACACGGTCAGCCTCAGTGTCTTCCTAAATATGTAAAAGCAATTGTAACATAATTTTGGGCGGTATCCGGACTCCAGGTTGACAACAAAACTGTCGACACACCTTAGGTTGCCGCCAATTGGTCGATACACCTTAGGTCGACATGGACAAAAGGTCGACATGGACAGAAGATCGACAGGAACAAGGTCGACATGGAAAAAAGGTTGACATGAGTTTTTCACAATTTTTTTCTTTTTTGGAACCTTTTCATACTTAACGGTCCACGTGGACTACGATTGGAAAGGTAATCTGTGCCGAGCGGAGCGAAGGCACCATGCCTGAAGCATGGCGAGCGAAGCGGTGCACTAATTGGGGTTCTCTGTCACTCTACGAAGAAAACGACACCAAAAAAACATAAAAAACTCATGTCGACCTTTTCCCATGTCGACCTTGTTCCTGTCGACCTTTTGTCCATGACGACCTAAGGCGTGTCGACCAATTGGTGTCGACCTTTTTGTTGTCGACCTGGAGTCCCAGACCCCTCACTGTCTACCCCTTCTGTGTGGGATACGGTCAATAGGTCGACACAGCTTAGGTTGACCACTGAAGGTCGATATGTACTAGATCGACAGGTCAAAAGGTCGACATGAGTTTTTCACTTTTATTTTGTTTATTTTCCCATACTTAACGATCCACATGGACTACGATTGGAACGGGAACCCGTGCCGAGCGAAGCGGGCGCGGAGCAAGGAACCTTGCCCGAAGCATGGCGAGCGGACACGGTGCACTAATTGGGGTTCCCCGTCAGTTTACGAAGAAAACGACACAAAAAACAGTCCAAAACTACATGTCGACCTGTCGACTTAGTACACGTCAACTTAATTTCCATGTCGACCTAATGCCTATGTCGACCTAATGACTGTCGACCTAAGTTGGGTCAACCTAACGACCCATACCCTTCTGTGTCACCCCGGTCTGTTAGCCCCTCACCTTTTAGATTGTAAGCTCACAAGAGCAGGGACTTCTTTTCTCGTGTGCCTTTCCTTTTTTTACTTACTCTATCTTATACTCCATACTCCCTTTGATGGCACGTAAACCCTGGTTTTCTATACCTGTCCTATATTGTCTTTAACTATAAGTTGCTGTTTTCATGTTTGCTCATTTGATTATGTACTGTGTGTGTGCTGCAGATCCCTTGTGGCGCCATATAAATAAAGGATAATAATAATAATAATAATTTTATGATCTCTGACTCCATACACTAAAATGGGCATTCTTGTTTTTTAGTCTTTCATTTTAAACGGTACCATGCCTGATGCCTGAACCTTTGTGGCAGGAAACTCCTCCTTCCTTTACACTGCTGTGAAGCACTAGCGAGATCATTACAAAATGACTGAAAATTAGCTGCTATCTCCTGGAAATGTAGCGTAGAGCCTACATTGGATCTGTTATTTGAGGGTATTAGCGCAGGGAAGATGGGTTATCAGCGGTTGCATTGGAAAGGCAGAGCTAATTATAAAGGCGGTACACCCGTCGCGATTCGGGCTCAGCGCGATGTGTGCTGAGCCCGATGTGGGCTTAGCACACATCGCAGCGGGTGTCTGTACAGACGCTACGATGTGTTAGCTAGCCTAATCCTAACTAGACCGCAGGGCTCAATGAGGGCCTTGCGATTTAGCCAGATCTTGACTGCATGCAGTAAAGATCTGAGCCGGCGTTAGCGAAGTGCGGGGCCGCGCAGCGCTATTGCTATGGGGCATACCCACGGAGCAATGTGTGCTTCATTTCTAAGCAATCTAGTCAAATTGCTTAGAAATGAAGCAAAAATCGCTATGTGTGTACCCCTATTAAGCATAACTCCGTGCAACTTATATCCTTTGTATTTCTCTAGCATCCATAAGGGATATTAGGGGAAACTAGTACGATGGGGTATAGACGGGGTCCAAAGGAGCCAGTGCACTTTAAATTTCTTCAACTGGGTGTGCTGGCTCCTCCCCTCCATGCCCCCTCCCACAGGCAGTTTAGAAAAAAGTGCCCTCAGGAGAGGATGCACAGCACCAGAGAGCTTTCTTCATTTTCTTTAAACTTTTATCATTTTCGGTATGCTGTCTGGGCAACAGCTTACCTGCACCGTGGGAGCTGGGGGGTGGGGCTGTCACCAGCCTTACGAAGTGCAGAACCACTTCCCCGCTGCAGGACCAACTGAGGGGAGTTGTTCTCAGCGGGGCACTGCGCCTTGGCTGTCACAGCCGCAGCGCGCCGCACACCCCTAACGCTGCCTGAAGGTGACATCGGTGGTGAGTACAAAGTGTGGCTGACCACGAGCGCGGCATATGGGACCCTCCCAGGGGGGTCCCGCTAAGATCCTCCATGTAGAACTGCCACAAATGGCTTGACTAGCACTTGTGTGATGTTTTAAGCTAACTAGGAGACTTTGCCAGTGTGTGTGTATGTATGTATATATATATATTGATAAAGCTAAATATTTATCTTATATAAAACCCTTTATGAGGTCTAAGAACACTGTACGCTATTTACGTATGGAGTACCGTAAGGGTACGCTCGTTGCGTAACAATCGCTTAGCCGTGGTCGAGACGCTCAAGCGTCACGTTCGCTCACGGCAAAGAGATCACAGGCAGGCACGCTATTGGCTGGTGACTAACGTAATGGTTCACTATAGCGTAACGGACGCTGTATCGGGAGCGGGCTGCTCGAGCGATACAGACGCTCACAAGAATACGCTGTTGGTATCGGGCACACTTATAGGTGAGCGACTACCGTAATGCTACGCTATCAGCGTAGCGGACGCTCGAGACCACGAGGAGATCACGAGCGGCGCAGACGCTCACAATGTTAAACCTTTATATCTAAACCATAAACAATGTAATATGCTGTGAAACCTTAGTGTAGAGATAGGGTGTAGATGCAACACAGTGTAACCTTATTAACTTAAAAGCTGTTTGAGCGTCACCGACGCTCTGTGAATACTTAACACTATAAGAAATACACAGATACCGTGCTTAGGGTCCAACGCCTAATATATATATATTATGAATGTTATACTTGCAAAAGAATTATTACAATACAAGTCATACACTACAATATAACATAGACTACCTAACCAGATAACTACACATGAAATACAATACAATACTATTACGTTTAAGAGAATACGAGAGAAAGAGGAGAAGAGAGATATGGCCCACAACAACAAGAAAGACAATATGATTGCGGAGAAAACTTACGCACAAAGGAAACGATCGCATGCGCCTCTGGACATCCAGCTCCCGATTTTCAGCAATGATAACCGTTGAAGAGTGAGAGCTGGATGTGATCGGCTTGTCTATTTATGCCCCACACACAATACAATTCAATGGTCCCTACAATCTCATTGTTCATTGGACATAGGAATTCCTCCTCGCATTATAACAAAAGGTCATAGGTTGATTCATACAGGTGGGCTGTGACGATTTCCAACTGCTCAGGTGGGTGGGAAACTAGGTTTCCCGCCGCATGGATAAGTAAGTGCAAATAATAGTAAATGGACATAAACTTCTTATGTCCATAACTATTCGCACGAGCGATTAATCCGCTTCAAACCAACACCGGAATTTTGCTAATTAAATACTCTTCCGATGGATACTAAACACCACTGTATTACTCCTGTCTGACCCTTCGTATCAAACAAAGGGGGATTTCTCTGTTCATGAACATTCTACATTAACCAAACTTTCAGATTCTATCAAAGGGACCATGATCTACAAAATACATTATATGGTGAAAATATGTAACGATTGAGTCGCACGCTACGAACACATGAACCCTACCGTAAATGCACATACCGCGCGCCCGCGGGTGCCCGCAACAGCGACTATGCGCACGCACGGGAGAGTGCACGCATGCGCAGCGCAGACCTGTATGAGGTGCAAATATGGCAGTGTGCATCGTGATATTTTTCTGACTTTGACAATATATATATATATATATATATATATGTGTGTGTGTGTGTGTAACTCCGGCCTCATTGGAGTGGGCGGAGCTACCTTAGAGCGGGACCTGAAGCGTTTTGGCGCCTTCTTCTGCTTACTGCAGCCATATACAGCACACACAGCACTTCTGGACTCCTCGGTCACGCTGGATATCTGGTACAGGGTGTAGCAAAGGGGGAGAGCCGCTTGTATACACTATCCTGATCCTATTTAGGACTAAAATTGTTAGTGTTTACTGTATTTTAGGGAGCTGACAGCCTCAGTGTGGCAGTGTAGCTCAGGGTGCGCTGGTGTCCTCTCTCTGTGTCTCCTCTCACATACAGTAGGGCAGGCTTACTTTATAACTGTCTATGTGTATGTTATTGTGCTTACTGTGAAACATGGGTAAACACAAGCTGTGCAGTGTATGTCACACTAGATTCTCTCCATTATCATCTGATTCTGTTTCATGTGAGCAATGCAGTCAATATTCTTAAATCAGTGAATGGGCTGGGGGAGAGGGTCCAGAGCACCACTGGTTAGGGTCTCTTAAGACTATGATGTCTGATATGTCGTCCCAGCTCACTGCTAATGTGCAGAAAACTCAGATACTACAACAAGCTTTTGCTGATTTAGCTGCTAGGGCAGATGCACAACCCCCCCTCCCCCCCCCCCCCCCCTTCTCTCATGCAGGACCACAGAAGCGTGGGTTACCTGCTCTACTATCTGATACAGATGATGATATACATGAGGATGGGAATGACCTGGATCCGTTAGTGGGGATCCCGATTCTGCTCAGGGTATTGAACCTCTCGTTTTGGCTATAAGGCACGTGTTAAAGCTCCCTCTAGAGGACGCTGCGTCACACCAGTCGTTTTTCTTTGTACAGAACAAGCCTAATGTCCCTTTCCCTGACTCTACAGAGTTAGATGACTTATTCAAACAGGCATGGAAAAATCCAGACAAAAAATTCCAAGTGTCTAAAAAGTTTATGCACACTTTCCCATTTTCTCCTGAAAGTCGAAAATTTTGGGAGGATCCCCCTGGGGTGGATGTTTGTCTCTCGCCTGTTTAAAAAGGCGGTGCTGCCTGCTCCGGGCTCCTTTACCATGAAGGATCCTGGGGATAGGAAGGTAGAGACTACCCTAAAATCTATATAAACAGCAGCCGGTATATCACAAAGACCAGTCATTGCGGATTGCTGGATGATGCCATTCATTCCTGGGCCACTCAAATTCAAGGGGGCCTCTCGGAAGATATGCCCTTGGTTACTATGGTAACCCTCCTGAAGCACATTTAGGACACTACCCGTGTCCTTTGTGATTACCTCAAGGAGATGGGGAATATTAATGCTCAGACTTCTGCCATGGCAGTGTCAGTGCGCAGGGCCTTGTGGTTACATCAGTAGATTGTGGACGCAGAATCCAAACGTAGTGTGGAATCCCTCCTCTTTTCTGGGGAATGGCTTTTTGGGGACGAATTGGATGCCTGGATTTCCAAAGTTACAGCTGGAAAATCCACATTTCTCCCCTCTGGGGCCCCGCCGGCGAGACGCTCCTATCCAGGGCCGTCTGTCCAGTCCTTTCGGTCTCACAGATTTAGATGGAAGGCCAGAGGTGCCTCAAGTGCGGCTGGAGGCACCAGAGGTAAGTCCAGGAAACCTGGAAGCACCAGTTCTGAGGAACAGTCCACCAGTTCTGCTTCCACTAAGGCCTCAGCATGACGGTGCTCACCCACCCCGAGTGGATCTCGAGGTGGGAGCTCGACTGCGTCACTTCAGCCGTGTCTAGGGGACTTCCTGCTAGGATACCTGGGTCAGAGAGCTCGTTTCTCAGGGCTACAAGCTGGAGTTAGACAGTACTCCCCCCCCCCCCCCCCCCCCCCCCCCCCAACGATTTTTCGAATCAAGCTTACCAGCTTTGGAGGCTATACAAGTTACGTTGCAACAGGCTATCCGAAAGTTGGTCCAGTCCCACGTCATTGTTCCAGTACCACTACCGCAACGCGCAAGGGGTTTTGCTCAAACCTGTTTGTGGTGCCGAAGCCGGTCGGTTTGGTCAGACCCATTCTGAATCTGAAATCCTTGAATCCTTATTTGAGGGTGTTCAAGTTCAGAATGGAATCCCTGCAAGCAGTGCTTGCGGGCCTAGAAGAACAGGAATTTATGGTCTCTTTGGATATCAAGGACGCCTATCTGCATATTCAGATTTGGCCATCTCATCAGGAGTACCTGCGGTTTGCCCTGCTGAACGATCACTTCCAATTCCAGGCACTGCCCTTCGGCCTGTCTACAGCCCAGGGGATATTCACGAAGTTGATGGCGGAGATGATGCTTCAACTCCGGGTCCAGGGGGTCGATGTGGTCCCTTTTATCTGGACAATCTTCTGATAAAGGCAAGATCCAGGGAGCTTTTGTTGCTCCATATCGACCGCCCCATCTATTTTCTGTCAGATCATGGGTCGATCCTCAATTTCTCTATCGTCCTAGTGGATGCTGGGGTTCCTGAAAGGACCATGGGGAATAGCGGCTCCGCAGGAGACAGGGCACAAAAAGTAAAGCTTTTCCAGATCAGGTGGTGTGTACTGGCTCCTCCCCCTATGACCCTCCTCCAGACTCCAGTTAGATTTTTGTGCCCGGCCGAGAAGGGTGCAATCTAGGTGGCTCTCCTAAAGAGCTGCTTAGAAAAAGTTTAGCTTAGGTTTTTTATTTTACAGTGAGTCCTGCTGGCAACAGGATCACTGCAACGAGGGACTGAGGGGAGAAGAAGTGAACTCACCTGCGTGCAGGATGGATTGGCTTCTTGGCTACTGGACATCAGCTCCAGAGGGACGATCACAGGTACAGCCTGGATGGTCACCGGAGCCGCGCCGCCGGCCCCCTTGCAGATGCTGAAGTCAGAAGAGGTCCAGAATCGGCGGCTGAAGACTCCTGCAGTCTTCTAAAGGTAGCGCACAGCACTGCAGCTGTGCGCCATTTTCCTCTCAGCACACTTCACACGCAGTCACTGAGGGTGCAGGGCGCTGGGGGGGGGCGCCCTGGGAGGCAAATGTAACCTATATAAAGGCTAAAAATACCTCACATATAGCCCCCAGAGGCTATATGGAGATATTTAACCCCTGCCTGGATTCACTAAATAGCGGGAGACGAGCCCGCCGGAAAAGGGGCGGGGCCTATCTCCTCAGCACACGGCGCCATTTCCTCTCACAGCTCCGCTGGTCAGGACGGCTCCCAGGTCTCTCCCCTGCACTGCACTACAGAAACAGGGTAAAACAGAGAGGGGGGGCAAATTTATGGCGATATTTTGATATATATAAAGCAGCTATAAGGGAGCACTTATTATAAGGCTATCCCTGTTATATATAGCGCTTTTGGTGTGTGCTGGCAAACTCTCCCTCTGTCTCCCCAAAGGGCTAGTGGGTCCTGTCTTCGTTAGGAGCATTCCCTGTGTGTCTGCTGTGTGTCGGTACGTGTGTGTCGACATGTATGAGGACGATATTGGTGTGGAGGCGGAGCAATTGCCAAATATGAGGATGTCACCCCCTAGGGAGTCGACACCAGAATGGATGCCTTTATTTATGGAACTACGGGATAGTGTCAACACGCTAAAGCAGTCGTTTGACGACATGAGACGGCCGGACAATCAATTAGTGCCTGTCCAGGCGACTCAAACACCGTCAGGGGCTGTGAAACGCCCTTTGCCTCAGTCGGTCGACACAGACCCAGACACAGGCACTGACTCCAGTGGTGACGGTGACGAATCAACCGTATTTTCCAGTAGGGCCACACGTTATATGATTTTGGCAATGAAGGAGGCGTTACATTTAGCTGATACTACAGGTACCACTAAACAGGGTATTATGTGGGGTGTGAAAAAACTACCTATAGTTTTTCCTGAATCAGAAGAATTAAATGACGTGTGTAATGAAGCGTGGGTTGCCCCTGATAAAAAGCTGATAATTTCAAAGAAATTATTGGCATTATACCCTTTCCCGCCAGAGGTTAGGGAGCGCTGGGAAACACCTCCTAGGGTGGACAAGGCGCTAACACGCTTATCTAAACAAGTGGCGTTACCCTCTCCTGAGACGGCCGCACTTAAAGATCCATCAGATAGGAGGATGGAAAATATCCAAAAAAGTATATACACACATGCAGGTGTTATACTACGACCAGCTATAGCGACTGCCTGGATGTGCAGTGCTGGGGTAGTTTGGTCAGAATCCCTGATTGAAAATATTGATACCCTGGACAGGGACAATATTTTACTGTCGTTAGAACAAATAAAGGATGCATTTCTTTATATGCGTGATGCACAGAGGGATATCTGCACACTGGCATCACGGGTAAGTGCTATGTCCATTTCGGCCAGAAGAGCTTTATGGACGCGACAGTGGACAGGCGATGCGGATTCAAAACGACATATGGAAGTTTTGCCGTATAAAGGGGAGGAGTTATTTGGAGTCGGTCTATCAGATTTGGTGGCCACGGCTACAGCCGGGAAATCCACCTTTCTACCTCAAGTCACTCCCCAACAGAAAAAGGCACCGACTTTTCAACCGCAGCCCTTTCGTTCCTTTAAAAATAAGAGAGCAAAGGGCTATTCATATCTGCCACGAGGCAGAGGTCGAGGGAAGAGACAGCAACAGGCAGCTCCTTCCCAGGAACAGAAGCCTTCCCCGGCTTCTACAAAAGCCTCAGCATGACGCTGGGGCTTCTCAAGCGGACTCGGGGACGGTGGGTGGTCGTCTCAAAAATTACAGCGCGCAGTGGGCTCACTCGCAGGTAGATCCCTGGATCCTGCAGATAATCTCAGGGGTACAGGTTGGAATTAGAGACAGATCCACCTCGCCGTTTCCTGAAGGCTGCTTTACCAACGTCCCCCTCCGAAAGGGAGACGGTTTTGGAAGCCATTCACAAGCTGTACTCTCAGCAGGTGATAGTCAAGGTACCTCTTCTACAACAAGGGAAGGGGTATTATTCCACTCTTTTTGTGGTACCGAAGCCGGATGGCTCGGTAAGGCCTATTCTAAATCTGAAGTCCTTGAACCTGTACATAAAGAAGTTCAAGTTCAAGATGGAGTCACTCAGAGCAGTGATAGCGAACCTGGACCAGGGGTACCTCAGGTTCGTTGTACAAAACTGTCACTATCAGTTTCAGACGCTGCCGTTCGGATTGTCCACGGCACCTCGGGTCTTTACAAAGGTAATGGCCGAGATGATGATTCTTCTTCGAAGAAAAGGCATATTAATTATCCCATACTTGGACGATCTCCTAATAAGGGCAAGGTCCAGAGAACAGCTAGAGATGGGATTAGCACTGTCGCAAGAAGTGCTAAAACAGCACGGGTGGATTCTGAATATTCCAAAATCCCAGTTAATGCCGACAACTCGTCTGCTGTTCCTAGGGATGATTCTGGACACGGTTCAGAAAAAGGTTTTTCTCCCGGAGGAAAAAGCCAAGGAGTTATCCGAGCTTGTCAGGAACCTCCAAAAACCAGGAAAGGTGTCTGTACATCAATGCACAAGAGTCCTGGGAAAAATGGTGGCTTCTTACGAAGCAATTCCATTCGGCAGATTCCACGCAAGAATTTTCCAAAGGGATCTGTTGGACAAATGGTCAGGGTCGCATCTTCAGATGCACCTGCGGATAACCCTGTCTCCAAGGACAAGGGTGTCTCTTCTGTGGTGGTTGCAGAGTGCTCATCTATTGGAGGGCCGCAGATTCGGCATACAGGATTGGATCCTGGTGACCACGGACGCCAGCCTGAGAGGCTGGGGAGCAGTCACACAAGGAAGAAACTTCCAGGGAGTATGGACGAGCCTGGAAACGTCTCTTCACATAAACATTCTGGAACTAAGAGCAATATACAATGCTCTAAGCCAGGCAGAACCTCTGCTTCAGGAAAAACCGGTGTTGATCCAGTCGGACAACATCACGGCAGTCGCCCATGTGAACAGACAGGGCGGCACAAGAAGCAGGAGTGCAATGGCAGAAGCTGCAAGGATTCTTCGCTGGGCAGAGAATCATGTGATAGCACTGTCAGCAGTGTTCATCCCGGGAGTGGACAACTGGGAAGCAGACTTCCTCAGCAGACACGATCTTCACCCGGGAGAGTGGGGACTTCATCCAGAAGTCTTCCACTTGCTGGTAACCCGTTGGGAAAGACCAATGGTGGACATGATGGCGTCTCGCCTCAACAAAAAACTGGACAGGTATTGCGCCAGGTCAAGAGATCCGCAGGCAATAGCTGTGGACGCGCTGGTAACGCCTTGGGTGTACCAGTCGGTGTATGTGTTTCCTCCTCTGCCTCTCATACCAAAAGTATTGAGAATTATACGGCAAAGAGGCGTAAGGACGATACTAGTGGTTCCGGATTGGCCAAGAAGGACTTGGTACCCGGAACTTCAAGAGATGATCACGGAAGATCCGTGGCCTCTACCTCTAAGGAGGGACTTGCTTCAGCAGGGTCCCTGTCTGTTTCAAGACTTACCGCGGCTGCGTTTGACGGCATGGCGGTTGAACGCCGGATCCTAAAGGAAAAAGGCATGCCGGAAGAAGTCATTCCTACTTTGATTAAAGCAAGGAAGGAAGTAACCGTGCAACATTATCACCGAATTTGGCGAAAATATGTTGCGTGGTGCGAAGATCGGAGTGCTCCGACGGAGGAATTTCAACTGGGTCGATTCCTACATTTCCTGCAATCAGGATTGTCTATGGGTCTCAAATTGGGATCTATTAAGGTTCAAATTTCGGCCCTGTCGATTTTCTTTCAAAAAGAATTGGCTTCAGTCCCTGAAGTCCAGACCTTTGTTAAGGGAGTGCTACATATACAGCCTCCTGTGGTGCCTCCAGTGGCACCGTGAGATCTCAATGTGGTTTTGGACTTTCTAAAATCTCATTGGTTTGAACCACTAAAGAAGGTGGATTTGAAATATCTCACATGGAAAGTGACCATGCTTCTAGCCCTGGCTTCGGCCAGGAGAGTGTCAGAACTGGCAGCTTTATCTTACAAAAGCCCATATCTGATTTTCCATTCGGACAGGGCAGAACTGCGGACTCGTCCGCATTTTCTCCCTAAGGTGGTGTCAGCATTTCATCTGAACCAGCCTATTGTAGTGCCTGCGGCTACAAGTGACTTGGAGGACTCCAAGTTACTGGACGTTGTCAGAGCATTAAAAATATATATTGCAAGGACAGCTGGAGTCAGAAAATCTGACTCGTTGTTCATATTGTATGCACCCAACAAGATGGGTGCTCCTGCGTCTAAGCAGACGATTGCTCGTTGGATCTGTAGCACAATCCAACTTGCACATTCTGTGGCAGGCCTGCCACAGCCTAAATCTGTAAAGGCCCACTCCACAAGGAAGGTGGGCTCATCTTGGGCGGCTGCCCGAGGGGTCTCGGCATTACAACTTTGCCGAGCAGCTACGTGGTCAGGGGAGAACACGTTTGTAAAATTTTACAAATTTGATACTCTGGCTAAGGAGGACCTGGAGTTCTCTCATTCGGTGCTGCAGAGTCATCCGCACTCTCCCGCCCGTTTGGGAGCTTTGGTATAATCCCCATGGTCCTTTCAGGAACCCCAGCATCCACTAGGACGATAGAGAAAATAAGATTTTACTTACCGATAAATCTATTTCTCGGAGTCCGTAGTGGATGCTGGGCGCCCATCCCAAGTGCGGATTATCTGCAATAATTGTACATAGTTATTGTTAACTAATTCGGGTTATTGTTGAAGGAAGCCATCTTCCAGAGGCTCCGCTGTTATCATACTGTTAACTGGGTTTAGATCACAAGTTGTACGGTGTGATTGGTGTGGCTGGTATGAGTCTTACCCGGGATTCAAAATCCTCCCTTATTGTGTACGCTCGTCCGGGCACAGTACCTAACTGGAGTCTGGAGGAGGGTCATAGGGGGAGGAGCCAGTACACACCACCTGATCTGGAAAAGCTTTACTTTTTGTGCCCTGTCTCCTGCGGAGCCGCTATTCCCCATGGTCCTTTCAGGAACCCCAGCATCCACTACGGACTCCGAGAAATAGATTTATCGGTAAGTAAAATCTTATTTTAAATTAGTCCCACCTGGAGCCAACGCAGAGGCTCCTGTTCATGGGGATGTTGCTGGATACTGTGGCCCAGAAGGTGTTTCTACCAGAGGATAAGGTGAACACACTTCAGGAGATGGTCCGCATGGTGCTCCGACCTACTCGAGTGTCCGTACATCTTTGCATAAGATTGTTGGGAAAGATGGTTGCCTCATATGAGGCGATCCAATATGGGAGGTTCCATGCCAAAATGTTTCAGTTGGATCTCCTGAGCAAGTGGTCTGGCTCACATCTACAGATGCACCGGATGATTCAGCTCACCTCAGGCCAGGATTTCCCTCCTGTGGTGGCTACAGTCCTCCAATCTCCTGGAAGGCCGGAGTTTCGAGATTCAGGATTGGACCCTCCTCACGACGGATGCGAGTCTGAGAGGATGGGGAGCTGTCACCAAAGGAGCTATGTAAATTTCAACACCTTTTGTTACCATGTTCCTTCTCTTATATATGTCCTTTCTCCTTCAGGCACATTTTTACCTATAACTGCCTGTGGGAGGGGGTATAGAGCCAGCACACCCAGTTGAAGAAATCTAAAGTGCACTGGCTCCTTTGGACCCAGTCTATACGCCCCATCATACTAGTTTCCCCCAGTATCCCTTATGGACTACGAGAAAAGGATTTACCGGTAGGTATTAAAATCCTATTTTTTGTGCATTTAGCTTACTTTTTAATGTTGCCAAATAACAAGTATAAGGTTCATTTTTTAATAGATTATAACCTTTCTTTAAGTTTTCTTCTTATTTAAAAACTGGAGAATAAAACATTGTGTTGGTTTGTTTTTGCTTCTCTCATTCTTGATAATTTTAGTTAGTGAATGGAAAGTCAGAGCATTTTTTCTATAGAGCAAGAAACTCATACAAACTGTCATCACCGACCAGGGAACGACAGTCTGCTTGGCTCCTGCCATTAACTGGCTCATAAACATCAAAGAAAACTTGTCCTTTGAAGTTACCATTCTCCGTGAAATTGTATCTTTTTTAGACTCATTGAAACGTTATTGTTGTACTAATATGTTTACATGGATGTGTCGCTGTCAGAGACTGTTTAGGCTGCACATTATATTTCTAAATGTAGAAACAAATGTGTGTGTATTTAGATGACGCAATGTAAGATGTGATGTATGTACATGTTGAGCTTGTTATCCCCTTGAGGCCAGATTTGAAATAATGCTGTTCTACGTGTCTCTTATACGGCTTTATTAATCGTAGCTTGTATTGAGCTTGATACCACCTACTTTCACATCAATAAATCTTAGGGGTATATTTACGAAGCAGTTTATTTTCAGAACTCTCATTTTTTTGCAGAATTTGGGGTCTATTCATGGAGTGGAGAAGTGAGCCAGTGGAGAGGTTGGTTGCCGTGGGCAATCAGTGTTGAGGTAACATTTCTAAAGCGCATTCTATAAAATTATACATAGCAGCTGATTGGTTGCCATGGGCAACTTCTCCACTTGCTCACTTTTCCACACTTTTCACTGCATGAATAAACCCTTTGGATACCAGATTTAAAAGGGCAATAATATTTAATGGAAACAAGCCTGATTTTGCATTTACTTATTGCACTTTTTAAATATAGAAACACAGGGCGGAATTCAAATGATTTGCGCCCTTGATCTCCCGTCTAAAGTGAGGGGGAGATCCTGGGGTCCTTTTTTTTTTTTTTTGTGGGTGTGTGCGGCTGCCATGTAAAGCTGCTAAACCCGACCAATGTGCGGTGCGCAATTGCAAACAGTGCCGTTTGGCGACCAAACAGGTCATGTTCCGCAACCCCAACCCCGGAGGGTGCAAGCGGAAATGCAGACACCGTGCCCGAATGGCAGGCTTGAACTGGCCCACAGGGTTACAGTGGAGACCACCGGTGGGCCCCACTGCCTGGGGGCCCACCTTCTGCTGTAAGGATCATATTCCAGATTGTGCTCTTGAATTATACATTATACATATGTTACCTTATACTAGACTATGGTTTATTTTCTACAGTGCATTGCTGTTATTAATCTGATACAGTAATTCAGATGCTGCATGCATGATAATGTATTTATTTATGAAGTGGCCCAGACATTGCACTCTCTAATGGTTAGTCAATCCAATGAGGTGGCAGGCCACACACCCTCAGCACACTGGCCACACCCCTAAACATGGGCCCTTACCACTGCATTCCCCCCGGTGGGCCCTACATGCCCCAGTCCGACACTGCCGAACGGAGCGAAAATGTAATAGCTCCATTTGGGAGCCAACTAGTGGCTGCTGGTGGAATAAGATTTGAATTTTGCCATAGAATTTGATGGAATGGCAGGCAGATCTGCAGAAATCGTGGGTTTTGAAAATCAATTTCTTATTAATTATACACTTTTATATTTTGTGCAATCTGCTGATATCCAAACTTTGGACATGAGTAGCCGCAAAAAAAGGTTTAATTAATCACTAAATAATTAATGAAAATATGCGAGGAGGCATCATTTATAAAATGGGAGTACAGTAAGTCCAACTATAAAATAGTACAATTATGTCTGCAGCTATTTTTCTTAATAGTAGAAATTGATTATTAGTATATATTCAAATAATATGTGACGCTAAGCTCATTCTTTTCTTAACAGCACATTTGTCTTTTGCTATTGTTAATAATATTCAAAAAGAGACTGTACAAACCATTGCATAGTAAGTCTTTGATCTATTACATGGCTTGTGAATTCTAGCTTCAGGCAAAGGATTACAAGCCCCGTGCCTGCTTACTATGGCATTCGTAATAGAGGATAAATTCGAAGGCATTCCTGGCTCCCATTTCCTGTGTAGACAGCACCCCACTTCCCGGCCTAGTCTGATTATGGCTTCTGATGGGACTAGTTTTCCTGGCTGATTTCCTGTTTCTTCAAGTGAGGGCTGTAAAGATCAAACACTTTTCTATATGTTTACTGAAATGCCAGGTTTTCTTAACACCTCCACTGCTGAAAACAGATTTCGATGTCTTGTGGATTTGAAAATGTTATTGTTGTTGTAACTTTCATTAATGATATAGTAATGTAACCATTTAAGTATCATGGCAACATTAATGTATACAGTAAAAAAAAAATAATCCCTTATATGTAACTATTTGGTGACGTGAAACTTTGCTTCATTCTTGGGGCACAGCTGCAGTCCGTAGAATTAGGTGTACTAGGTCTATTTCTTTATGTTTTTTTCTCTAACGTCCTAGTGGATGCTGGGGACTCCGTCAGGACCATGGGGAATAGCGGCTCCGCAGGAGACAGGGCACAAAAGCAAGCTTTTAGGATCACATGGTGTGTACTGGCTCCTCCCCCTATGACCCTCCTCCAAGCCTCAGTTAGGTTTTTGTGCCCGTCCGAGCAGGGTGCAATCTAGGTGGCTCTCCTAAAGAGCTGCTTAGAAAAAGTTTTTAGGTTTATTATTTTCAGTGAGTCCTGCTGGCAACAGGCTCACTGCATCGAGGGACTTTGGGGAGAGATTTTCAACTCACCTGCGTGCAGGATGGATTGGAGTCTTAGGCTACTGGACATAGCTTCAGAGGGAGTCGGAACACAGGTCACCCTGGGGTTCGTCCCGGAGCCGCGCCGCCGATCCCCCTTACAGATGCTGAAGATCGAGGGTCCGGAAACAGGCGGCAGAAGGCTCTTCAGCCTTCATGAAGGTAGCGCACAGCACTGCAGCTGTGCGCCATTGTTGCTACACACTTCACACTGAACGGTCACGGAGGGTGCAGGGCGCTGCTGGGGGCGCCCTGGGCAGCAATATTTAATACCTTTGATGGCAAAGAATACATCACATATAGCCATTGAGGCTATATGTATGTATTTAACCCAGGCCAGATATCTCAAAACCCGGGAGAAAAGCCCGCCGAAAAGGGGGCGGGGCTTATTCTCCTCAGCACACAGCGCCATTTTCCTGCTCAGCTCCGCTGTGAGGAAGGCTCCCAGGACTCTCCCCTGCACTGCACTACAGAAACAGGGTAACAAAGAGAAGGGGGGCATATTTTGGCGATATTTATATATTTAAAGCGCATATAACAAAAACAACACCTTTTAGGGTTGTTTATATACATTTTATAGCGCTTTTGGTGTGTGCTGGCAAACTCTCCCTCTGTCTCCCCAAAGGGCTAGTGGGGTCCTGTCTTCGATAAGAGCATTCCCTGTGTGTCTGCTGTGTGTCGGTACGTGTGTGTCGACATGTATGAGGACGATGTTGGTGTGGAGGCGGAGCAATTGCCGGTAATGGTGATGTCACCCCCTAGGGAGTCGACACCGGAATGGATGGCTTTAATTATGGAATTACGTGATAATGTTAGTACATTACAAAAGTCAGTTGACGAAATGAGACGGCCGGAAAACCAGTTAGTACCTGCTCAGGCGTCTCAGACACCGTCAGGGGCTGTAAAACGTCCCTTACCTCAGTCAGTCGACACAGGTACCGACACAGATGAATCTAGTGTCGACGGTGAAGAAACAAACGTATTTTCCAATAGGGCCACACGTTATATGATCACGGCAATGAAGGAGGCTTTGCAGATCTCTGATACTGCAGGTACCTCAAAAAGGGGTATTATGTGGGGGGTGAAAAAACTACCTGTAGCTTTTCCAGAATCAGAGGAATTGAATGACGTGTGTGATGAAGCGTGGGTTAACCCAGATAGAAAACTGCTAATTTCTAAGAAGTTATTGGCATTATACCCTTTCCCACCAGAGGTTAGGGCGCGCTGGGAAACACCCCCTAGGGTGGATAAAGCGCTCACACGTTTATCAAAACAAGTGGCGTTGCCATCTCCAGATACGGCCGCCCTCAAGGATCCAGCAGATAGGAGGCTGGAAACTACCCTGAAGAGTATATACACGCATACTGGTGTTATACTCCGACCAGCAATAGCCTCAGCCTGGATGTGCAGTGCTGGGGTAGTGTGGTTGGATTCCCTGACTGAAAATATTGATACCCTGGATAGGGACAGTATTTTATTGACTCTAGAGCAATTAAAAGATGCGTTTCTTTATATGCGAGATGCTCAGAGGGATGTTTGCACTCTGGCATCGAGAGTAAGTGCGATGTCCATATCTGCCAGAAGAAGTTTATGGACGCGACAGTGGTCAGGTGATGCGGATTCCAAAAGGCATATGGAAGTATTGCCATATAAAGGAGAGGAATTATTTGGGGTTGGTCTATCGGATCTGGTGGCCACGGCAACTGCCGGCAAATCCACTTTTTTACCTCAGACCCCCTCCCAACAGAAAAAGACACCGTCTTTTCAGCCGCAGTCCTTTCGCTCCTATAAAAACAAGCGGGCAAAAGGACAGTCTTATCTGCCACGAGGCAGAGGAAAGGGTAAGAGAGGGCAGCAAGCAGCCCCTGCCCAGGACCAGAAGCCCGCCCCGGGTTCTACAAAGCCATCAGCATGACGCTGGGGCTTTACAAGCGGACTCAGGAGCGGTGGGGGGTCGACTAAAGATTTTCAGCAATAAGTGGGCTCGCTCACAGGTGGACCCGTGGATCCTGCAGATAGTATCTCAGGGTTACATGTTGGAATTCGAAAGATCTCCCCCTCGCCGTTTCCTAAAGTCTGCTTTACCAACGTCTCCCTCAGAAAGGGCGACGGTATTGGAAGCCATTCACAAGCTGTATTCTCAGCAGGTGATAGTCAAGGTACCCCTCCTACAACAGGGAAAGGGGTATTATTCCACACTATTTGTGGTACCGAAGCCGGACGGTTCGGTAAGACCTATTCTAAATCTGAAATCCTTGAACCTGTACATACAGAAATTCAAGTTCAAGATGGAGTCACTAAGAGCAGTGATAGCGAATCTGGAAGAAGGGGACTTCATGGTGTCCCTGGACATAAAAGATGCTTATCTGCATGTCCCAATTTACCCCTCACACCAAGGGTATCTCAGGTTCGTGATACAAGACTGTCATTATCAGTTTCAAACGCTGCCGTTTGGGTTGTCCACGGCACCTCGGGTCTTTACCAAGGTAATGACCGAAATGATGGTTCTTCTACGAAGAAAAGGCGTATTAATTATCCCTTACTTGGACGATCTCCTGATAAGGGCAAAGTCCAGAGAACAGCTGGAAGTCGGTGTAGCACTAACCCAAGTAGTGCTTCAACAACACGGGTGGATTCTGAATCTTCCAAAATCTCAATTGTCCCCGACAACACGTCTGCTGTTCCTGGGAATGATTCTGGACACGGTTCAGAAAAAGGTGTTTCTCCCGGAGGAGAAAGCAAGGGAGTTATCCGAACTTGTCAGGAACCTCCTAAAACCAGGAAATGTGTCAGTACATCAATGCACAAGAGTCCTGGGAAAGATGGTGGCTTCTTACGAAGCAATTCCATTCGGCAGATTCCATGCACGAATATTTCAGTGGGATCTGCTGGACAAATGGTCCGGATCGCATCTGCACATGCATCAGCGGATAACACTGTCACCAAGGACAAGGTTGTCTCTCCTGTGGTGGTTGCAGAGTGCCCATCTGTTAGAGGGCCGCAGGTTCGGCATACAGGACTGGGTCCTGGTGACTACGGATGCCAGCCTACGGGGCTGGGGAGCAGTCACACAGGGAAGAAACTTCCAGGGTGTATGGTCAAACCTGGAGACGTCTCTTCACATAAATATACTAGAGCTAAGAGCAATCTACAATGCTCTAAGCTTGGCGAAACCGCTGCTTCAGGGTCAGCCGGTGTTGATCCAGTCGGACAACATCACGGCAGTCGCCCACGTAAACAGACAAGGCGGCACGAGAAGCAGAAGAGCAATGACAGAAGCTGCAAGGATTCTTCGCTGGGCGGAAAATCATGTCATAGCACTGTCAGCAGTGTTCATCCCGGGAGTGGACAACTGGGAAGCAGACTTCCTCAGCAGACACGACCTTCACCCGGGAGAGTGGGGACTTCATCCGGAAGTTTTCCACATGATTGTGAACCATTGGGAAAAACCAAAGGTGGACATGATGGCGTCTCGCCTCAACAAAAAACTGGACAGATATTGCGCCAGGTCAAGAGACCCTCAGGCAATAGCTGTGGACGCTCTGGTAACACCGTGGGTGTACCAGTCAGTGTATGTGTTTCCTCCTCTGCCTCTCATACCAAAGGTACTGAGAATTATACGGAAAAGGGGAGTAAGAACAATACTAGTGGCTCCGGATTGGCCAAGAAGAACTTGGTATCCGGAACTTCAAGAGATGCTCACGGAAGATCCGTGGCCTCTACCTCTAAGAAGGGATCTGCTTCAGCAGGGACCTTGTATGTTCCAAGACTTACCGCGACTGCGTTTGACGGCATGGCGGTTGAACGCCGGATTCTAAAAGAAAAGGGCATTCCAGAGGAAGTTATTCCTACCTTGATTAAAGCTAGGAAGGAAGTGACCGCACAACATTATCACCGCATTTGGAGAAAATATGTTGCGTGGTGTGAGGCCAAGAAGGCCCCAACGGAAGAATTTCAATTGGGTCGATTCCTACATTTCCTGCAGGCAGGATTGTCTATGGGCCTCAAATTGGGGTCTATTAAAGTTCAAATTTCGGCCTTATCAATCTTCTTCCAGAAAGAATTGGCTTCAGTGCCTGAAGTACAAACTTTTGTCAAGGGTGTACTACATATACAACCCCCAATTGTGCCTCCAGTGGCACCGTGGGATCTAAACGTAGTTTTGGAATTTCTCAAATCTCATTGGTTTGAGCCTCTCAAATCGGTAGATTTGAAGTATCTTACATGGAAAGTAACCATGCTATTGGCCCTGGCTTCAGCCAGGAGAGTTTCAGAGTTGGCGGCTTTATCGTACAAAAGCCCATATCTGATTTTCCATTCGGACAGGGCAGAACTGCGGACACGTCCTCATTTTCTCCCTAAGGTGGTTTCGGCTTTTCACTTGAACCAGCCTATTGTGGTGCCTGCGGCTACTAGCGACTTGGAGGACTCCAAGTTACTGGACGTTGTCAGAGCATTGAAAATATATATTTCAAGGACAGCTGGAGTCAGAAAATCTGACTCGTTGTTTATCTTGTATGCACCCAACAAGATGGGTGCTCCTGCGTCTAAGCAGACGATTGCTCGTTGGATCTGTAGCACAATTCAACTTGCACATTCTGTGGCAGGCCTGCCACAGCCTAAAACTGTAAAAGCCCACTCCACAAGGAAGGTGGGCTCATCTTGGGCGGCTGCCCGAGGGGTCTCGGCATTACAACTTTGCCGAGCAGCTACGTGGTCAGGGGAGAACACGTTTGTAAAATTTTACAAATTTGATACTCTGGCTAAAGAGGACTTGGAGTTCTCTCATTCGGTGCTGCAGAGTCATCCGCACTCTCCCGCCCGTTTGGGAGCTTTGGTATAATCCCCATGGTCCTGACGGAGTCCCCAGCATCCACTAGGACGTTAGAGAAAATAAGAATTTACTTACCGATAATTCTATTTCTCGTAGTCCGTAGTGGATGCTGGGCGCCCATCCCAAGTGCGGATTGTCTGCATTACTTGTACATAGTTATTGTTACAAAAATCGGGTTATTATTGTTGTGAGCCATCTTTTTTAAGAGGCTACTTCTTTGTTATCATACTGTTAACTGGGTTCAGATCACAAGTTGTACGGTGTGATTGGTGTGGCTGGTATGAGTCTTACCCGGGATTCAAGATCCTTCCTTATTGTGTACGCTCGTCCGGGCACAGTACCTAACTGAGGCTTGGAGGAGGGTCATAGGGGGAGGAGCCAGTACACACCATGTGATCCTAAAAGCTTGCTTTTGTGCCCTGTCTCCTGCGGAGCCGCTATTCCCCATGGTCCTGACGGAGTCCCCAGCATCCACTACGGACTACGAGAAATAGAATTATCGGTAAGTAAATTCTTATTTTTTTTTTTTTTAAATCTTAAGCAGCTACATCAAATGGGGTTTGTAGCAGAGCAAAATGGCTGCATCTCTCTGTAGCGCTGATAGCACTCTCAGCCTATCTATAGGACCAGAGCTCACGGAGAATTGGCAGGGATACAGCCAGGCCCAGCGCTACCCGCTCAGCGAAGGGATGCAGTGCAGGGAGGCGCTGGGGCAGAGAGGCGCTCCCCCTGCTCTGCATCCCTTCCCTGCTGCTGCCAGCTGCTGTACCTGTCACTGTATGACAGGCAGTGGCGGCGGCAGCATGAAAAGCCTCCTCCCCTCCCCTGTATGACAGCGACTGTGTACGGCTCAGGGGAGGGGGCGGAGCTACACGGGACGGAAAGGGGCGGAGCTGGATGGGAGGGGCAGAGCTACATTTGCCAGGCTGCTGTACAGAGAGAGGCAGAGTAATTGCAGTGACGGCCAGCCAGACTTAGGTAAGTGAAGGGTGAGAGAGAAATGTATGTGTGTGTGTGTGTGTGTATATGTATGTATGTGTGTGTATGTGTATATATATATATATATATATATATATATATATATATATATAATATGTGCGTGTGAGGTATGTCTGTGTGCGCGCGCATTATGGACGCTACTGCTGGGGAGGGCATTACATGTAAGGACGCTACTACTATAGGGGGGGCATTACGTAGAACGACGCTACTACTGGGGGGGCCATTATGTATAAGGACGCTACTATTACTGGGGGGGGGCATTACGCATAACAATACTACTACTACTACTGGGGGGTGCACTACGTATAAGGACGCTTCTACTACTGGGGGTGCACTACGTATAAGGACGCTACTACTACGGGGGGCATTATGTATAAGGACGATACTACTCCTAGGGGGGCATTACGTATAAGGACGCTTCTACTACTGGGGGTGCACTACGTATAAGGACGCTACTACTACTGGGGGGGCATTACGTATAAGGACGCTTCTACTACTGGGGGGTGCACTACGTATAAGAACGCTACTACTACTGGGGGGGCATTACGTATAAGGACGCTTCTACTACTGGGGGTGCATTACGTATAAGGACTCTACTACTACTGGGGGGGCATTACGTATAAGGATGCTACTACTACCGGGGGGGCATTGTGTATAAGGATGCTACTACTACTGAGGGCGCATTGTGTATAAGGATGCTACTGCTACTGGGGTCCATTACATATAAGAACGCTACTACTATGGGTGGGGCATTACGTATAAGATGAATAAGATTGTGCTACTGTGTGGCGTAATTTTAAATGGCGGTACTATTGTGTGGCCATGCCCCTTACTTGTGAGACCACACACCTTTTCCCAGCACACGCCAAAGGCGCGTGCTGACCCTTTGTGGAATATTGGAGGGCACAAATTTATAGTTTGCAGGGGGGCGCTGAACACCCTAGCACCGGCCCTGGATACAGCTACGCTGTGATTCAGCCAACTGCATCATACAGAATTGGTATTCACCGGAGGGTCCCATCTCACAGTCCAGCAGCAGTGATGGGTGTACCGTAGCTTGCTGCAGCGCAGGCTGAGCAGTACCAGGCAGGGGCCACCCTTTCCCCTATTGCAGGTGTTGGCAGGGCTCCTAGGACAGAGCTGATTAACTCTGCAGCAGCTGGTGCGCCGCAGAGCTACGTTGGAAGAGCAAAGGTCATACTTGGATTCCGCGGCTAACCTCACAGGTGCTGCTGTAGATGCAGGTGCCCCTTCAGGACTTGGAGCCCGGAGGCAGGCGTCTCCATTGCCTCTGGGAGTTATGCCCAAGGCAACAGGGCACAAAGTAAGACCTGCAACAGTGGATATTGTAATTATGTGGAACTTGTCACCTGCATTATTGAGGCTGTAGTCAGTAGTCTGGCTATGCCTCATTATTGTGTTGAATAGTATTAGTACAAACCACAATATGGCAGTCCCCATTGTGAATAGATTTGCTTCAGTTTTAAGGGCATATGCATATAGCTGCAGAGTTAGCTCCAGGGTTTAATGCCCAGAGTTATTAAATCATTCTGCCTTTTCCCCATGCAATAAACCCGTGGGTAATGCGCACTAACCCATAGATTCCGTGTAAAGTTCTGGAATCTATGGGTTTCCCTGCGCATTAAATCCCAGCAGGTGCATTTACCGCAGATTTTTCCTTCTTGCTAATCATGGGGCAGCTGGACCCAGTTAATTAGGTCATGCCCAATAATTAGCCACAAGGTTAATCCTTGGCTAATTGATATGCCCCCCTAGGCCGGGTACACATCAGAACGATGTGTTCCCAGCCTGTATGCTGGCCGATAAGCTGACATTGTATTGGCCATACACACCAAAATTACGGTATGTAATGAACAACAGAACAATCCCTTGTTCCGTCCTTCATTAAACTGCACCAGGTCGCATGTGATATCTTCTGATGTTGTGCAGCACAGCCAACCATGTGCCGATATATGCGTAGTGCAGAGGTTCCCAAACGCGGTCCTCAAGGCACCCCAATAGTCCAGGTTTTAAATGTATCCATGCTTGGCCACAGGTGACTTAATTACTGTAGATCCTCAGTCAATTTGATTTAACCATCTGTGCTGAGCCATGGATATACCTAAATCCTGGACTGTTGGGGTGCCTTGAGGACCGCGTTTGGGAACCTCTGGCGTAGTGTGTACCCACTCTTAGTGTGTTTATCGATCTACCGCTTTACAACTCATCTGCAGTAACTGTTCTGTCCACATTGTACACTGCCACGTGTTAGCAAGGGCTATGGGCCCTAAGCAAGACACAGCTTTATACCTCCTTTTCCTCCCTTTGTCAAAAAATGTTTGGGAATATTTTAGAGTCTCTGTTTATCGGCTTGCGCTCCTGCATCGGCACTGCATACACACAGATACGGGGGCTAATTCAGATCTGATTGCCGCTGTGTGATCAGGTCTGAAATGCGTATGCACCACAATGCGCAGGCACGACGAACCGCAGCAAGGGGGATGGTGCGAAAAATCCAAACGCACCGGCGATCGCAAGGAGATTGACAGGAAGAGGGTGTTTGTGGGTGGCAATTGACCGTTTTCAAGGAGTGTCCGGAAAAATGCAGGAGGGACCAGGCGTTTGGAGGGAGGTTTGCTGACGTCGGCTCCGGCCCGATCATCGGACGGGAAGAGTAAGTCCTGGGCTGTGCAGAGACTGCACAAAATTAGTTTGTGCAGCTCTGCTACACAGCCAAACGCACACTTGCACAGTGAATTCCCCCTCCCCCTGTAGGCGGCGACTACCTGATCGCAGGGATGCAAAAAACGCACCCTAGCGATCAGGTAGGAATTACCCCCACAATCGATTGTATCCATATACCCAGTTTTTGACAAGCAACTAATTGTTTTTTTTACAATGTTTGGATCTTTGAGTCATTTACATTCGGTTGTTTCTTGTGTTAATAATATGAGAACCCTCCTCACCACCACGATCATTTTGAAAAGATGGCTCTTATTCTTCAGTATTAATAGGATTCAATGCTTCTTTTAATTTGCTTTGAAAGTGAAAAGGGGATGTAGTCATTTTACCAACTGTCGAAATCACGGTGTTCAGGAGACCGATGCCAGAATCCCGACACCTGCCGAGAAACCGACTGAATCCTGACACCGGGCAGGTATTTCCAGTGGGTTAGTGGATCCACGCCACCAACTGAGCGGGAATAGAACTTGTGGCGAGTTGACAGCTGGCATCCCGGTTGCCGGGATATCGTATGTATCCTGTTAAAGGACACCCTCTCTAGCACATGCCGGTCAGATATAAGTTGTATGCATCTCAAAGTACACCCCGTATCCAAGAGATCAGAATGGACCGCTGTGAAAATGGATGGCATATTGCTTCCCTTCATGTCCTGAGAAGAAAACATGGAGAGCCAATTGTCAAGATTAAAATTTACTTTAGAAGACCGAAATCTGAAACTTACACACTAACTAGAAAAAGTAGTAAATAAGTCACACACTGCAGCATAAATAAAAAATCCAGTAGACATTAGGAATGGAAACTAAACAAAGGAAAGAAGAAAAAAATGCTGAAAAGTTTAATGAGTAAGAGACTGTGTTTATTTTTGTTTAATGGACAAGGAGCGCTACTTATTAAAAAGATGAAAAAAATAAGTGCTACTAAAAATAGCCTGTGTTGGCAGTGTCTACCCGCACCCCCTGCTGCCTGTGCCTCATCCTTGCTATGGGAAGTCCCTATTAATTGTAAATGCCTGAGCGAATACAGCAATACAGTCAGTGAAGGCACGCAATGCAGCTGAGGATAGATGCGGCTGAGATTGGCTGTTGGCCTGCAGTCCACTGCAGACTGGTTCTGTACTGCCAGCCTGAACCATAATTACCAAATGCAGGAGACTCTCCTCACATGTCTGGTAGTATATAGGCAACTGCAGAAATCTGGGTTACCTTATTGTATTTGTGAGATCTGATAAAGTATCAAATGAAAGAAAAAATCCCTCTAAGAAACTGTAGCACAAATAGAGAAGGAAATGAAATAATACATAATCCGGGCTGGTGATCAGGTTACCTCCCTATACCCCATCATCCATATAAATTGTTGTATCCCCCCCCCCCCCCCCCCCCCCCCTTGTTTCTGGAGTTGTAGAATCAGGGTGTGCACCTACAACTTGTTATAGTCTGGTACTAGCACTTTATTGTAATATACTGCAGGCTGTGCTGGTGGCATGTTGCCACGTGGAATGGGTACTTGTGACTTTGGTGTAAACAACCAACTGCAGTTTGACGTGCAGTTCTGTATTTACCATGTACGCCAGCTGGGTACATGCCAAGGGGAGCATTGATCTTCTCATCTTTTATATCAATTCACGTAATAGTTAAAAATGTCCATCTGTATTTTATGGAAAAATATAATAGGATATGGTAATAATTATTACATTTACCAATTAGATCATTAAAATGAAGCAGGGAAAACTGCCAAATCCGCTCCATTGCTTTGTTGTGCAGGCTGCATCTGCTGGAGCTGTGTGAAATGACTTGTGCTGCCTTTCAAATAGTTGTAAATTCCTTGCAAAGACAGATTAGGGTATGATTTGCCAGCAATAATCACTTGTACACCTATTCTGTTGTCTACCTTGCTGCTTACTGCAATGATGCCTGATGCATGGGACAGTAATTGCAACTTAATTTGTCCTTTGTGGTTAGCCATCGAAATGTAATTTTGTTTTTGTAAAGCTGTGCCAGTTTATGCGCTTATTTTTATAAAGACTAGTCTCTACTGTAGGTACATCTTATGTAATGTTTATTCTATCTGTTGTGTTTAGCTAATAGCAGCATAATTGCTAAGTAATTCTGGAAAACACATGCTTATAGGACAGTGGTATGTTGGATATTAGAGAATAATGGCATGAACTTTCTATAGCATTCCGTTGTCAGAGGAAAACTTGGTTTACATATAATCTGTGTTTCTCATACGTCCTAGAGGATGCTGGGGACTCCAAAAGGACCATGGGGTATAGAAGGATCCGCAGGAGCCTGGGCACACTATAAAGACTTAAACTGGGTGTGAACTGGCTCCTCCCTCTATGCCCCTCCTCCAGACCTCAGTTAGACTTTGTGCCCAGAAGTGATGGGTCACACACTAGGGGAGATCTGAGTTTCTCTAAAGACTTTATTGTTAGGTTTTTTATTTTCAGGCAGACCTGCTGGCTACAGGCTCCCTGCATCGTGGGAGTGAGGGGAGAGAAGCAGGACCCACTTCTTAGTTTAAGGGCTCTGCTTCTCGGCTAGTGGACACCATTAGCTCCAGAGGGTTCGATCACTTGGTGCGCCTAGCTGCTTGTTCCCGGAGCCACGCCGTCAATCTCCTCACAAAAGCCGGAAGAAAGAAGCCGGGTGAGTATTGGAAGAAAAGAAGACTTCAGTAACGGAGGTAACAGCAGCAGTAGGGCTGCGCTCCATGCTCCCACACACCAACGTCTCTGGCTGGGGGGGAGCGCCCTGGGGGCATGTTGCTGATGGTCTATAATGCTGGCGGGGGACATATTACGGTGCACAGCGTATGTTCACCCCGCCAGCGTGTCGCAGGGGGGAGAGACAGCGGTAGCGCTGCGCTCCCGGCTCCCGCGCTTTCCATCACCTGCAGGGTGCAGGGCGCTGGAGGGGAGCGCCCTGGGCAGCATATAATAAAATCTGTAATATCACTGGCGGGGGGACATACTTCGGTGCCCACCCCGCCAGTGCGCCGTGAACGGGAGGGAACAGCAGCGGTAGCGCTGCGCTCCCGCACTCCACCAGGCCTGCAGGGTGCAGGGCGCTGGGGCGGAGCGCCCTGGGCAACATTTAAAAAATGTAATCACTGGCGGGGGGGGGGGGACATGCTTCGGCGCCAGTGCGCCGTGAACGGGAGGGAGAGGCAGCGGTAGCGCTGTGCTCTCTGCTCCCGCTCCCCGTCGGCCTCCAGGGTGCAGGGCGCTGGGGGAGCGCCCTGGGCGGCATTGATAAAAGGATCCCGGGCGGGGGAACATACCCGGACACCGGGTGTCTTCGCCCCGCCGGGAGACCGCAGCGTGCACGCTGCGGTCCATAGCTCCCACACACCAACGGCTTCCGTGGGTGCAGGGCGCAGGAGGGGCGCCCTGGGCTGCGTTGGGACAAAAAAGAAAGTTATACAGGGGGTTACCCCCTGTATATAGGATCCCCAGTTTTTAGGGGGTTATATATTTATATATTTATTTAATTGAGCGGGCTTAAGTGCGCCGGGAGGGGGCGGAGCTTAGCCCTCACAGAGGAGTCAGCACCATTTTCCTCAGGTCTCCACCAGGATTTACTGTATAGTAAGAAGGAGGGGGTGCACAGAGTGTTTAATGCTATATGGGTGTCATATAGCATTATGTTTAATAATGGACGCATAATCCTTGTTGTGATACATAAACTCACTGTTTCCCTGTTTTTTACCCACTATCGGTTAGTCGACATATGTCGACAGGTGTTAGGGCTTTGTCACAAGCTGCTGTGGGGATAACTGTCGGCTTCGCCGACGCTTGGCGGTACTTGATTAAAAAAAATTAAGTATTAGCAGGTTGGTTTTGTGTGCTTGAAAACAAGTCAACGCGCTAGGGGAGACACAGTTGTTTGTGGATGCCCTGTCGGCATCAACGGTATTTCCGGGGTAGAAAAATTAACAGGCTGTTATTGCCTTGTACCTGTATTGGGGTATATATATATATATATATATATATATATATATATATATATATATATATATATATATATATATATATATATATATATATATATATATATATTTATAGGTATATGTGGGGGGAGTGTTATTGATATTGTATATGTATACTTCCCTCAGACCCCTCTGGGTACTAAGATTATTATTATTTTTTTGCCCGCTTACTACTCCTTGCTGTTGACATTTACTCAGTTTCTGTCGACCATAACGTTCCTGGTAGAACGACATCGGGGGCACGTCAGTACATGGTCATACACATTCACAACACATTGCTGGGACCTGACGGGTCTGGACAATCCACTTGCGTATAGGTTATATCTATATGTATAAATATGTAGATATATAGTTATATATGCGTGGTTAGGATATGTGTGTTTTATTGTGTATTACATTATGTATATCCATGAATGCTAAGATAATGGTATTCTTCTCATGTGCTGATCGCTCTGTTGATTAAGCTCTAGATTGGCCGTGACGAGTTGGTTTTCGATCCTCTCAAGGAGTCCGATTATTATTCTCTTCCCGACGCGGAGAGAACATTACGGCAGTCAACTCCTGGTCGACGCAGGGCCCGGTTGCAAAGGATCATACACAGGAAGCTAAGTGATCTTTTATTTCTATACTTTGGCCTTATTTGCATTGCATGCACATGAGGGAGGGATGTATTCGAGTAGGCATCCGATAGAATTACCCTACCCAGAGTGGGTAAGCTTGCTTATGTTGATTCTACTTATAACATTGCAGCAGGCTGCCGCGTGACAGCAGGAGGTGTAGCCGGGAAAATGCTGAGGTTGTCTCCGAGAGATACTCGGGGGAGGTAGACAGCTGTTTGGTGAGCCCTCTGTTCAGTCACTCTCTGCGGATACACCTGGTAAGTCTACCTTCGTGAGTTAGCCATTCTTTTGTGGGATGCAGTCGTTTTAACCGGTTCGATACCGTTCTTTTTTCCTTTTCTCTGCAGACAGTGGAAGGTTGGAAGGTAAGAGTTCTGCAGCCTTGGTAGGTTCGCAGAAGTGGATGTCGTTTTCTGTTCCAACACATCCACCACTTGTCGCTGAGTCTATCTGGCTAGTTCCCACTCCGGTGAGCGCTCGTCTAATAATTTCAGTTAGTCCAGGAATAGACTAAGACTTGTGAGTTATTTATAGAATCAAAAGGGGGAGCATTCTGAGTTACGGTTGTTCCCCTTACTGGTTTTTCTAATGGATCTTGCCGTTCCCCTCTGGTTGGGGAGGTAGTACGCTACGTCATACAGAGGTGCGTCAGGTTCAGGACATTGTCCGGTTGTCCCTGTATAAAGGTGCAAATCGTTGTTTCTCTCTGACTGTTCTTCGACACAGGGATTGGCTGTTGTGCCCACCGACACAGTTGTCGGAGGTGGGTTTCAGAGTAGATACTGCCCGGTTAATGTTCGGGGTTTTTTCCTGTGGAAAGAGGTCTGAGGATACATAGTTGGATCAGCTTTGCTGGGACACTTCATCAATATGTTCTGTTACTAAAACAGATGGGTGCGGCCTACGAGGCCTGTTTTGGTGAGCAGGTCTACTGCCAGAGTGGCTTTCAAGGGGCCAGTTGAAATTGTGGTCCGCGTTTCACCTGCACATGCACCGGAATATACTCCTAAAGGCCAGGACATCACCTGTGGTGTCTGCTCGGTTCTCTCCTTCTAGAGGGATGAAGGTTCGGGATCCAAGGTTAGATCTTGGTATCCGTGCATAAGGATCTCCGAGGCTGGGGAGCAGGCCTTGCAAGGGACATATTTCCAGAGGTTAAGGTTAAGTTGGAAAGCTTGTCTGCAATAAGCTTTCTTGATGTAAGAGATATTTTCGACGAACGTATTCGTGTTCGGCCCATGTTAGTTCTGCCAGACCACTTATCAGCAATGGCGTGAGTAAGCTGCTATGACGGAACAAGGAGCAAAGCGGCAATGGCAGAAGATGCACAGTTTTGCCGTGGGGCAAAAAGTCTGGTAGTATTCGTTCCGGTGGTTAGCGAAGGAGAAATAGATTTCCTCTGCTGACGCGATCTCCATCCGGGGGAAAAATTCAGTCATCGTCGAGAAGTTTTCACAGACGTGACAACTTTTGTGGAGGGTCGCAATTGGTCATGTTGGTGTCTCCTATTTCATTTTTTCGGAAGGTGATAAACGTAAGAAGAACATAGGTTCAGGCGATCCTCTCGGATCTGATTTAGCCAAGGAGTTTTTGCTATCCAGTTTTTCATGATTTGCTCACGGGAGTTTCCTGCCCTCTTCCTTTACGTGAGGAACTGTTACAACTAGATCAGGGCGTGTATCAAGACTTACCGCGACTGCGTCTGACGGCATGGCGGTTGAATGCCATATTCTAAGCCGGAAGGATGTTCTCAGTGAAGCCGTTTCCTCAATGTTTCAGGCTAGGACAGAAGTAACGGCAAAGCCTTTCCGCCGTGGTTGGCGTTTTTCTGTGTCTTGGTGTGAATCCAGGATGGTTCCTATGGAAGACTTTCTGCTAGGTCGTTCTTATCCATACTTACAAGCCATTGTGGATGCAGGCCTACAGTTAGGCTCCATTTCGGTGCAGTATGGCCTTATTATTTTCTCTTGGAAAGTGGTCATGCTATTGGCTTTGGCGTCCGTATGGTTGGTGTCGGACGTGGTGGGTTTGTCTCACAAGATACTTGTTTGATCTTCCAGGTAGACAGAGAGGACTTGTGAACTCGGATTGTAGTTCTACCAAAGAGTGGTTTCTGGGTTTCGCAGAGAACAGTCTATTTTTTATGCCGGTGGTTCCTTCGGCATTAGCTGATTCAAAGTCTTTCGGTGTTACCGGGGATTTGAATATTTAGGTTGCCAATTTGGCTCAGTTTGGAGAAATAGAGGCTCTGTTTCTCCGGTATGCTCCCAACATGCTTGGGGCGACTGCAGTATGCAGTCTGTTACACGCTGAATTTGTGATACTATTTGGCATGTTGTTCGATGGTTGGATTGCCGTGACCGAAGTAGGTGGAGGTCCATTCTTCTGGGAAGATGGGCTTATCTTGGGCGGATGCCCGAGGAGTCTAGGCGGTTCAACTTTGCCGAGCGGATTATTGGTCGGGATCAAACGCTTTTGCTATGCTCTACGAGTTTGATACCATGATTGTTGGGGACCTTTTGTTTGCTCATTCGGTGCTGCAGAGTTGTCCACACTCTGCCGCCCGTTTTGGAGCTTTGGTATAAACCCCATGGTCCTTTTGGAGTCCCCAGCATCCTCTAGGACGTATGAGAAAATAGGATTTTGGTACCTACTGGTAAATCCTTTTCTCTTAGTCCGTAGAGGATGCTGGGCGCCCGTCCCAGTGCGTACGGTGTCTGCAGTTAGTGTTTTTGGTTACACCCTGGTGGTGTGTCTTCTCTGTCAGGGCGGTTGTTACCATTTTTTTCATGCCATGGCATGCGGGGTCTTATTTTTGCTTATGTGGACACACGGTGTGTGTTACATATTCTCTCAGCATATGGCTGTGTTTTGTTCATGCTGTGGGCTGGTATTCTACTGAATGCCACATTCTACGGTGTGTTTGAGGTTTGAGCTGGTAGGACACTCACCGTGTTTATAACAATAAATTCTTTCCTCGAAATGTCCATCTCTCCTTGGCACAGTTTTCTGAGGTCTGGAGGAGGGGCATAGAGGGAGGAGCCAGTTCACACCCAGTTTAAGTCTTTATAGTGTGCCCAGGCTCCTGCGAATCCGTCTATACCCCATGGTCCTTTTGGAGTGCCCAGCATCTTATACGGACTAAGAGAAAAGGATTTACCGGTAGGTACCAAAATCCTAATTTTTTTTTTTATTGCATGGTAAAACCTTAGGGGGTATTCAGTTTCGGAGCTATTGAATTCACCCCCCTGCATATTCAATTGTGGGACATTTTTAAGGCATTTTCGCAAAAGCCTTTTCAATTCTTTTTTTTTTTTTTGTGAAAAGGCATTTTGCGAAAAATGCCTCAAAATCCATTTTCGCCGGCACAGGTGCGAAAACACGTGGATTCGCCGATCCACATGTTTTTCGCTCCTGCTGAATTTTTTGCCTAGGCGAAAAAACATCCCTGCTATTGCATAGGACGAATCCCCATTCGCCCTTAAAAAATAGCGGAAAGTGCCGTTTTGTCGCCTACGCAAAAAAAGGCACTATTTGAATAACCCCCTTAGTATTATATTTAGCATTATTTGCCATTTTTCTTCATTAATAGACTGCTAATTTTGCCACTTTTACAGCATAATGTCCCCTATATATATCAATATTTCAACCGCTGGAGAGGGTTTGTGCTAAGTCACCCCTCAGGCGATTTGAATTCCTATCCCCAAGTCAGAAAGGCCACAAGACCAGGAGTGGAGTGAGACTAGCAGCCTCCAGGAGAAGAAGGAGGAAGTTTCTTCCTTGATGATTCTCCTCTTTGGTAGCAGGTAAGAATGCACAACTCTATCCTTTTGCTGTTTTTAGAGTTTTTCCCCAGTTTTCATCGCTTGACAGCAGACTATGGAATTGTTGGGGGGTTTTTTTTTGGGGGGGGAAGGGGACTGTACTGAAAAAATGATTCCACAGTTTGCCTCTTTAGTGAATTTAGGGTGGTTACAATAAGGGGTTCACTACGGGTGGCCGGCGGTCGGGCTCCCGGCGACCAGCATCCCGGCGCCGGGAGGCCGACCGCCGGCTTACCGACAGCTTGGCGAGCGCAAATGAACCCCTTGCGGGCTCGCTGCGCTCGCCACGCTACGGGCACGGTGGCGCGCTACGCGCGCCACACTATTTTATTCTCCCTCTATGGGGGTCGTGGACCCCCACGAGGGAAAATAAGTGTCGGTAAGCCGGCGGTCGGGCTCCCGGCGCCGGTATACTGAGCGCCGGGAGCCCGACCGCCGGCAAACAGAAGACCACCCACAATAAGACCTTGTGGTGAGCACTTTGAAAAAACAACGTATGTCCTTTTGATAAATTGACAATTTAGGTTCAATTCTCTACACACAGCAATATCTTGCTAGAAGTATAGCAGAGTCCGTAACATTCTAAAGTTACGGATATCGTGATGGCGGCAATCATGCAACTATTATCTTACCAAACAACATTGCAACTTGGGAAATAAGGGCAGGGTGACTACTGACAAATGAGGTGGGGATATGCTAGGGCGAGCTCAAGGTGAATTGAAATCTCATGTGGAGCAGAAGAGCAAGTCACATCCTTCATCCAACGCCCTAACCAAGCTCTTCACTACAACAACAACAACAACAACAACAAAAAATGGTACATCTGCGGGCACCTTCATTTACATGAAAAACATACTATAGTACCACAGTATGTCAGTGCAAAATCTTCTTGGTTCTATTAAGTGCCAAAAAGCCTTCTCTCTCTGCGAGTGCTGGAAATAACTCTGGGCCAACCCTGCCCCTGTACAAGATCCGTACTGCTGCTATATCATCCTTTTTAGGGTGGTAGTGGTAGTAGAGTAAAAAAAAAAAAAAAAAGACCCAATGCTTCACTTATTTTAATAAATTATTTTTTTCAATTGTAAATAGTATTACATAGATTTTATTTGAATATAGATTTTAATGGCAACAGGAATAAGCGCAGGCCTCCTGGCCCTCAATAGCTCCCTAGCATACTGACCTCTAACTGGCTTTCCCAACCCCATTTGGGCAGGATACACAGGCCACAGCCTGTCCTGACTGAAGAGTCTTCCAGACTGACGCTCCTCTACAGCCGAGTGGTCTTCAGTATGCCGGCTGTCGGGATCCCGGCGCCGGAATCCCGACAGCCGGCATACCGACACTTATTCTCCCTCGTGGGGGGCCACGACCCCCCTTGTCGGGAGCCCGACCGCCGGCATACCATACCACACCCTACAGCCATTAGTGGTGCTCACAACTGCCTTCTCTTCCCTGTGTGGGCGGATCCCTCCTGCACGTCTCACTGCAATTTACCCTCATAATATATATATATATATATATATATATATATATATAGGTAGTGGAAGAAGGCGGCACTCAAGCAGACGTATATTGCAGTATAAAAATGGTCAGTTTATTCCGACATGTTTCGGGGTAATCACCCCGTCCTCAGGGTCATCATAGCCCAAACTGAACCAAACAACATACATAAATACACATAACAATTAACATCAAGTCTCTAATCCTACTCACCTGCTTCCCCACGCCGTTCTGAACCGCCGGACGCTCAGCCACGCTTCCGCGTCGCTCCCCGGTGACGTCATCGAGTCGCGCCTGGATCCGGTTGCTATGGAGACCACCAAGCCGGCTCTCGGTACACTCAGGATGCGAGAGCAGACTCCACGCCGCCAGTCCGTTACGGCATCAGACTGCGCTGGTGCAGGAAGATGTCTAAAGCAACAAAAACAAACTTTATTCAATCAAAGACATTAACACATACAGTGCCACTGAAAACCAATGAAATCCCCACCCCTACCTGGCCAGAGTCATATACCTTGCTAATGACAATAGTATAAACTAATGTGCAATAATATGCTGCACAATAGTAGGGTGCACAATAATGTGGTGCTAACCGAATCACTTACCAACTATTGCTGTTGATAGCTATGGAAGGTTTACATAAAACAATGTAGCCCCAAGTTTTCATTAAGACCCCTAGGTGATAGAGTTCCCAACTTAAAGATCCATCTGGATTCTCTCTCTAGAAGAGCTCTATCACGGTTCCCCCCTCTCAGGCTCTTGGGGACTTGGTCAATTAAAATAGCCCTTATGCTAGGAACTCCATGTTTCAACAATAGACAATGTCGTGCAAAAGGTTGATCACTATGACCCTTTTCAAACGCCTTTTTTATGGCACTTCTATGTAGTGCCATGCGCTCACGAAACTGACGAACTGTTTTGCCCACATAGGCTAGGCCACATGGGCAGGTCAGTAAATACACTACATGAGTGGATGTGCAAGTTAATCGATGCCGGATGGGCAATTTCTTGCCCGTATGAGGGTGGTTGAAAGTATTACCTGTCATAAGAGTGTTGCACGTGGCACACCCCAGGCATCTAAAGCACCCCAATTTAGTACGTAAGAAATGGGTTTCTTGTGTAGCTGTCATACTGGAGACATCTAATTTGACAATGTGATCACCAATATTACGTCCCCTAGTGTGGCTAGGAAGAAGGGACGTATTAGCTAAAGATGACAATGCCCCCTCAGTCTGAATAATGGGCCATAGTGCTTTTGCCCGGCGTACCCTCCTGGTGCTAGCGACATTGTATCTGTTGACCCAAGGGAGTTTGGGGCCACTATTGGAGTGTCTACGAGTTAAAGGGTCAAGTGCCTCAGCTCTTGAGATACTGAGGGCCTTGGCCCTGGCCTGATGTAACACGCCTAGTGGATAGCCCCGTTCAGCAAATTTGACCTGCATGGCGTCCAACGCCACCTCGGTTTCCTTTAGGGTCCGACGTTATGCGCCTAACACGCATAAACTGGGAAAAGGGTAAGCCCCTTCGCAATGGGGCCGGATGAAAGCTAGAGTGGTCGAGCAACATATTCCTATCAGTGTTTTTGATATGTATGGAAGTGGACACTTGTCCCTCCAGGACAGTAATCTTAACATCCAAATAATTGATGGAAAAACTATCTACAGTATAAGTGAACTGCACTGGGTGTTGGGTGGCATTATGATCCTCCCACAAAGCTATCAGGTCATCTCGAGTCCCTGTCCACAGGACTAGTAAATCATCTATATATCTTCTATAGTAAAGTACCCTAGGCATGATAGCAGGGTCAAGGTAAAACATGTGCTTCTCTAACTGATACATGAAGGCGTTGGCATACGACGGCGCCACAGCGGACCCCATCGCACACCCCGCCAATTGGAGCATAAAGCGACCATTGAAAACAAAATAATTGCGAGTAAGCACTTTTTCCAATAGTCTCAAAAAGATCGAGATCTCAGGCCCTTGGTAGGAATCATTACCCTCAAGCAAGCATCTGACCGCTTCAATGCCTGCCACATGAGGAATACACGTGTACAAACTGGTGACATCAGAACTACACAGTAACGTGCCCACCGGTATATTACCTAAGAGTTGGAGCTGTTGTAGCAAGGAAGTGGTGTCCTTAAGGTAAGAGGGAAGGGATTGAATGCAGGGATTCAAGAAGGCATCAAGGTACACAGACACTGGATGGTACAGTGACCCCCTGGCAGACACAATGGGCCTGCCAGGAGGGTCTACCAGTGTCTTGTGGACCTTAGGGACTGTATAAAATAGTGGGGCCCTAGGATGTTCAATGGTGAGTGCTAGAACCACTTCACTGGATATAGTGCCTGCTGTATTAGCCTCTTGTAGCATTATATCAAGCTCGATCTTATATTCTTTAGTGGGGTCCCTGGTGAGTTTTTTATAAACCCGAGTATCATTTAGCTGCCTTTCGCATTCTCTAACATAATCAGTTAAATTCAAAACCACAATGGCCCCACCCTTATCAGCCTTGCGTATGATAATATCAGTGCGGGCCGACAATGCTTTTAAAGTGGCTAATTCAACTTTAGATAAGTTAGGGTATATACAGTCCGACCTAGCGGTGTAATCTTCTGCCTCCAGCATCCGTAGAAAAGTCCGTATGGATGGATTGAGGCTTGGGGGATCAAACTGGGACCGCGGGGCTATGCGCCGCAGCTGTGCAGGAACATCTGTGGTTGAACCATCTGACGTAGAGCTGTTAAAGTGTTCCTGCCATCTTAGTGATCGTCCCAAGCGGTGTACCTCAACTTTCCACTCCAAAGGGTCTGCCGGGACTGTGGGGACAAAAGAGAGGCCCCTCGCCAACAGTCTATACTCTTGATCCGTAAGGGGAACTGAAGACAGATTAAACACCAATTCTCTCAGGCTCTGGGCGGTTTTGGTGCGGGCAATTCTTTGATTCTGCCGCGACCTCCGCGTCCTCTCCCTCATCTTGCATGGGGGGTGCGGTTCGAGCGAGTGCGAACGCCCGATGGGCCTTGGCCTAAAGGGAAGTTACCATCTGATTGTGGTAGGGACCCAGATGCTCCTTCAGAATCACTTGCTGAGGTACTAACCCCTGACTGAGGTTCTCGTCTTCTCCGGGATTTAGAACGCCAATTGGGTTGTTGATGGTCCCTGGGTGTCCTTGTACCTCCTAACCAGGGGTACACCTCACGTTGTTGATAGTCTCTTTGGACTGTGGCCAGTTTCTCTTTCTTAAACCGTACCAGGTCTTGGCGGTATTGCTCAATCTGAGTGGTGAGTTTAATTACCCATTCATTCTGAGTATCCTGCTGTAACGTGGGTTTATGTATTGCCTCAAACTGTTGAATTTGCTCCCGCACCAAATTCAGCTCCCGTGTCGACTCCTCCACCACCAGGAGCAATAGGTCCATGGAGCATTTGTTGAGAATTGCTACCCAACGTCGACAGAAAGTGGTATTAAATCGACCTATAGTTGTCGAATTCCGAATCCTAAATCCCCTAGGGATTAGGTTAGTCCGGTAATAGTCGGATAGAGAGATGCCATGGTAGAGGAAATCTACCTCCCTTTGTTTCATTCTCAACCACTTTCTGTAAAGTTCCTCATTGGTGTTAACTATAGGATCATCATCTAGTCGTTGTCCCACAAGTATGGCATTGGCTTCAAGATCAGAGAAACTGAGGCGTTCGCTGGCATCACGCTGGATCAGATCCAAGGTTACCTCACTAGCATTCATCGCTTCCATGGCAGAGAAACTCTATAGCCTCATAAGATGGGGCAAGGTAATCAAACTACCAGTCAAAGGTGGAGATGGGGCGTGCTCAAAACACCATACACATAAGGCTGACAGTAAGTGCAGCTGCCGCCTTTAGAATGAGTCCTTGGTGATGTATTAAACAGCCGGTGCCTTAGCGTGGAGAGACCGTATGATGCAGTGGTGCTAGCTAGGAGCCACCGACTGAACAGTCTGTCCAAAATACGTTTTAAATGCTGTGTGCTCGGCACTCACACTGATAAGATGGTATATGCTGCGGTGCCCTCCTGGAGGCGAAGACCTCTATGCATAGGTAGTGGAAGAAGGCGGCACTCAAGCAGACGTATATTGCAGTATAAAAATGGTCCGTTTATTCCGACATGTTTCGGGGTAATCACCCCGTCCTCAGGGTCATCATAGCCCAAACTGAACCAAACAACATACATAAATACACATAACAATTAACATCAAGTCTCTAATCCTACTCACCTGCTTCCCCACGCCGTTCTGAACCGCCGGACGCTCAGCCACGCTTCCGCGTCGCTCCCCGGTGACGTCATCGAGTCGCGCCTGGATCCGGTTGCTATGGAGACCACCAAGCCGGCTCTCGGTACACTCAGGATGCGAGAGCAGACTCCACGCCGCCAGTCCGTTACGGCATCAGACTGCGCTGGTGCAGGAAGATGTCTAAAGCAACAAAATTGCTATTACTATTGTCATTAGCAAGGTATATGACTCTTGCCAGGTGGGGGTGGGGATTTCATTGGTTTTCAGTGGCACTGTATGTGTTAATGTCTTTGATTGAATAAAGTTTGTTTTTGTTGCTTTAGACATCTTCCTGCACCAGCGCAGTCTGATGCCGTAACGGACTGGCGGCGTGGAGTCTGCTCTCGCATCCTGAGTGTACCGAGAGCCGGCTTGGTGGTCTCCATAGCAACCGGATCCAGGCGCGACTCGATGACGTCACCGGGGAGCGACGCGGAAGCGTGGCTGAGCGTCCGGCGGTTCAGAACGGCGTGGGGAAGCAGGTGAGTAGGATTAGAGACTTGATGTTAATTGTTATGTGTATTTATGTATGTTGTTTGGTTCAGTTTGGGCTATGATGACCCTGAGGACGGGGTAATTACCCCGAAACATGTCGGAATAAACTGACCATTTTTATACTGCAATATACGTCTGCTTGAGTGCCGCCTTCTTCCACTACCTATGCATAGAGGTCTTCGCCTCCAGGAGGGCACCGCAGCATATACCATCTTATCAGTGTGAGTGCCGAGCACACAGCATTTAAAACGTATTTTGGACAGACTGTTCAGTCGGTGGCTCCTAGCTAGCACCACTGCACCATACGGTCTCTCCACGCTAAGGCACCGGCTGTTTAATACATCACCAAGGACTCATTCTAAAGGCGGCAGCTGCACTTACTGTCAGCCTTATGTGTATGGTGTTTTGAGCACGCCCCATCTCCACCTTTGACTGGTAGTTTGATTACCTTGCCCCATCTTATGAGGCTATAGAGTTTCTCTGCCATGGAAGCGATGAATGCTAGTGAGGTAACCTTGGATCTGATCCAGCGTGATGCCAGCGAACGCCTCAGTTTCTCTGATCTTGAAGCCAATGCCATACTTGTGGGACAACGACTAGATGATGATCCTATAGTTAACACCAATGAGGAACTTTACAGAAAGTGGTTGAGAATGAAACAAAGGGAGGTAGATTTCCTCTACCATGGCATCTCTCTATCCGACTATTACCGGACTAACCTAATCCCTAGGGGATTTAGGATTCGGAATTCGCCAACTATAGGTCGATTTAATACCACTTTCTGTCGACGTTGGGTAGCAATTCTCAACAAATGCTCCATGGACCTATTGCTCCTGGTGGTGGAGGAGTCGACACGGGAGCTGAATTTGGTGCTGGAGCAAATTCAACAGTTTGAGGCAATACATAAACCCACGTTACAGCAGGATACTCAATGAATGGGTAATTAAACTCACCACTCAGATTGAGCAATACCGCCAAGACCTGGTACGGTTTAAGAAAGAGAAACTGGCCACAGTCCAAAGAGACTATCAACAACGTGAGGTGTACCCCTGGTTAGGAGGTACAAGGACACCCAGGGACCATCAACAACCCAATTGGCGTTCTAAATCCCGGAGAAGACGAGAACCTCAGTCAGGGGTTAGTACCTCAGCAAGTGATTCTGAAGGAGCATCTGGGTCCCTATCACAATCAGATGGTAACTTCCCTTTAGGCCAAGGCCCATCGGGCGTTCGCACTCGCTCGAACCGCACCCCCCATGCAAGACGAGGGAGAGGACGCGGAGGTCGCGGCAGAATCAAAGAATTGCCCGCACCAAAACCGCCCAGAGCCTGAGAGAATTGGTGTTTAATCTGTCTTCAGTTCCCCTTACGGATCAAGAGTATAGACTGTTGGCGAGGGGCCTCTCTTTTGTCCCCACAGTCCCGGCAGACCCTTTGGAGTGGAAAGTTGAGGTACACCGCTTGGGACGATCACTAAGACGGCAGGAACACTTTAACAGCTCTACGTCAGATGGTTCAACCACAGATGTTCCTGCACAGCTGCGGCGCATAGCCCCGCGGTCCCAGTTTGATCCCCCAAGCCTCAATCCATCCATACAGACTTTTCTACGGATGCTGGAGGCAGAAGATTACACCGCTAGGTCGGACTGTATATACCCTAACTTATCTAAAGTTGAATTAGCCACTTTAAAAGCATTGTCGGCCCGCACTGATATTATCATACGCAAGGCTGATAAGGGTGGGGCCATTGTGGTTTTGAATTTAACTGATTATGTTAGAGAATGCGAAAGGCAGCTAAATGATACTCGGGTTTATAAAAAACTCACCAGGGACCCCACTAAAGAATATAAGATCGAGCTTGATATAATGCTACAAGAGGCTAATACAGCAGGCACTATATCCAGTGAAGTGGTTCTAGCACTCACCATTGAACATCCTAGGGCCCCACTATTTTATACAGTCCCTAAGGTCCACAAGACACTGGTGGACCCTCCTGGCAGGCCCATTGTGTCTGCCAGGGGGGTCACTGTACCATCCAGTGTCTGTGTACCTTGATGCCTTATTGAATCCCTGCATTCAATCCCTTCCTTCTTACCTTAAGGACACCACTTCCTTGCTACAACAGCTCCAACTCTTAGGTAATATACCGGTGGGCACGTTACTGTGTAGTTCTGATGTCACCAGTTTGTACACGTGTATTCCTCATGTGGCAGGCATTGAAGCGGTCAGATGCTTGCTTGAGGGTAATGATTCCTACCAAGGGCCTGAGATCTCGATCTTTTTGAGACTATTGGAAAAAGTGCTTACTCGCAATTATTTTGTTTTCAATGGTCGCTTTATGCTCCAATTGGCGGGGTGTGCGATGGGGTCCGCTGTGGCGCCGTCGTATGCCAACGCCTTCATGTATCAGTTAGAGAAGCACATGTTTTACCTTGACCCTGCTATCATGCCTAGGGTACTTTACTATAGAAGATATATAGATGATTTACTAGTCCTGTGGACAGGGACTCGAGATGACCTGATAGCTTTGTGGGAGGATCATAATGCCACCCAACACCCAGTGCAGTTCACTTATACTGTAGATAGTTTTTCCATCAATTATTTGGATGTTAAGATTACTGTCCTGGAGGGACAAGTGTCCACTTCCATACATATCAAAAACACTGATAGGAATATGTTGCTCGACCACTCTAGCTTTCATCCGGCCCCATTGCGAAGGGGCTTACCCTTTTCCCAGTTTATGCGTGTTAGGCGCATAACGTCGGACCCTAAGGAAACCGAGGTGGCGTTGGACGCCATGCAGGTCAAATTTGCTGAACGGGGCTATCCACTAGGCGTGTTACATCAGGCCAGGGCCAAGGCCCTCAGTATCTCAAGAGCTGAGGCACTTGACCCTTTAACTCGTAGACACTCCAATAGTGGCCCCAAACTCCCTTGGGTCAACAGATACAATGTCGCTAGCACCAGGAGGGTACGCCGGGCAAAAGCACTATGGCCCATTATTCAGACTGAGGGGGCATTGTCATCTTTAGCTAATACGTCCCTTCTTCCTAGCCACACTAGGGGACGTAATATTGGTGATCACATTGTCAAATTAGATGTCTCCAGTATGACAGCTACACAAGAAACCCATTTCTTACGTACTAAATTGGGGTGCTTTAGATGCCTGGGGTGTGCCACGTGCAACACTCTTATGACAGGTAATACTTTCAACCACCCTCATACGGGCAAGAAATTGCCCATCCGGCATCGATTAACTTGCACATCCACTCATGTAGTGTATTTACTGACCTGCCCATGTGGCCTAGCCTATGTGGGCAAAACAGTTCGTCAGTTTCGTGAGCGCATGGCACTACATAGAAGTGCCATAAAAAAGGCGTTTGAAAAGGGTCATAGTGATCAACCTTTTGCACGACATTGTCTATTGTTGAAACATGGAGTTCCTAGCATAAGGGCTATTTTAATTGACCAAGTCCCCAAGAGCCTGAGAGGGGGGAACCGTGATAGAGCTCTTCTACAGAGAGAATCCAGATGGATCTTTAAGTTGGGAACTCTATCACCTAGGGGTCTTAATGAAAACTTGGGGCTACATTGTTTTATGTAAACCTTCCATAGCTATCAACAGCAATAGTTGGTAAGTGATTCGGTTAGCACCACATTATTGTGCACCCTACTATTGTGCAGCATATTATTGCACATTAGTTTATACTATTGTCATTAGCAAGGTATATGACTCTGGCCAGGTAGGGGTGGGGATTTCATTGGTTTTCAGTGGCACTGTATGTGTTAATGTCTTTGATTGAATAAAGTTTGTTTTTGTTGCTTTAGACATCTTCCTGCACCAGCGCAGTCTGATGCCGTAACGGACTGGCGGCGTGGAGTCTGCTCTCGCATCCTGAGTGTACCGAGAGCCGGCTTGGTGGTCTCCATAGCAACCGGATCCAGGCGCGACTCGATGACGTCACCGGGGAGCGACGCGGAAGCGTGGCTGAGCGTCCGGCGGTTCAGAACGGCGTGGGGAAGCAGGTGAGTAGGATTAGAGACTTGATGTTAATTGTTATGTGTATTTATGTATGTTGTTTGGTTCAGTTTGGGCTATGATGACCCTGAGGACGGGGTGATTACCCCGAAACATGTCGGAATAAACTGACCATTTTTATACTGCAATATACATCTGCTTGAGTGCCGCCTTCTTCCACTACCTATGCATAGAGGTCTTCGCCTCCAGGAGGGCACCGCAGCATATACCATCTTATCAGTGTGAGTGCCGAGCACACAGCATTTAATATATATATATATATATATATATATATATATATATATATATATATATATATTGGTGTCCACACAGGTGGCGGGTGCACTCTCACAAATGTACTCAGATTCTGTAGTTGATATCAATTGTTCTTTATTATAGCCTCATAAATCCGACGTTTCGACCCTTCCACAGGGTCTTTTTCAAGACAGGCAATATGATATCTTTATTTCATAATGTGCGTAGTTTAAACAATGCCTAAAAAGAATACAGAGAATGAAAAAAGACTCAGCCTCCCAGGCCCCTTAAAGTTGGCAGAAGAACCAATGTGAACTGGGCCTCAAGTACCCTGTTCATATGGTGACTATGGTGTAAAATAGGATATACTTCCAAAAAACCACCTTTAACCTAGGTGTAGTAAATCACCAAAGCAGTATTCAAAAGAGCCACCTTAATCCCCATAACACGAGGGATACCACTGATCCACCAGATAGTGCTTAATTTCTCCCTTTCAACCACTGGTGGAAACCACACCAATCTATTTCTCATAAACAACAGAACAGAATGATTACTTACACATGTTCTTAAAAACGTGATCGCAATGTGCATAGCCTGTAGATAGCCAACATTGCATGTGGTCCAATAGTAGCTGCATAAGAGTTAGCTGTTAGACTACGGTATAACATACCCTCCAACCTTTCAAAACATGGTGCTATTAACAGTGTGCCGTTACCTATAGCAATAGCTGTACGGATGTGAAGCATCCTGAGGTCATATTTTCACTGCAGCAGCTCAAACAGACCTGCTGGAAGAAAAGTGTACTCTTCAAAATGGACAAGTCTCACAACTTACATCAGCAAATCTTAGCAGACCCCGCTTACCATGTACTGGAACCTGCCATGTATTCCCAGGACGCTTGCTGGAGCCTGTCTGATTACGGAGGTATTTATACCCCCATACCGGAAGTACCTCCTAACGAACGAATCACTTCAAAACCAAACAAGCCAGTTCTATGTGTGGAAAGAATCTACCAACCTCAGACACCTATGAAATGATAACTCACACCCAGGCAAGCTCCGTTCCCAGCGGGCAGCTAATTCTGAGCCTGCATTCGGAATCGCGTCTTGCGTTCCACGGCACCGGAAGCAAGACGCGATGCGTTCCAATACACCGGAAGTGGAAGCCGCGTGTCTCCAATGCGGCCGACACTCCTCCGTCTTTCGAGCCCGCCCTGGTGCAATCATTGGTGGTGATCATGCGTTCCACTTGACACATCCATAGACAACTCTGCACAGGGCTGGTTTACAAAAATATGCGTATGTCTAACAGCATCTCAATTCTCATGTGAACTAATAGATATTAATCTGGTGTGTGGTACTTGACTCACTAGACTAAGTGGGTCAGAGTGTGGCCCGGTCTCATAGCATCATATCCCTTCTTATAATCAATTTTAAACTCATGCCATCAGGGACCTGGGAGGATGGGCTAACTTATGTTATACATAAAAAGACAACAAACAATATTATACAAATGACACTTCATCTCTATAAAAACACCCCATAGGGGTTGTTTTCATTTAATCCTCGCGGGGACACCGTATCCAAGTGGCTGATCCAGAAGCATTCCCTCTGTTTCAGTTTTCTGGTCCGGTCTCCACCAGTAACACTCGGGGGCACCCAATCTATGATTTTACATTTTAAACTGGCTACCTGGTGTCGAGCCTCAATGAAATGTCGAGCCACCGGCTTATCTGATTTGCCGCTGTTTAATGCGACATGTATAGATGAGCGGTGGTTCGCCATTCGGTCCCTGAAAGTGCGGGTAGTTAGCCCTACATAAACCAATCCACAGGGGCATTTTAAAATATAAATTACAAAATCTGATCTGCAATGCAAATGATATTTGAGCTTGATGATAGAACCAGTGTGTGGGTGGGAGAATGTCGGGCCCACCATCATTGAGCGACAGGTGGTACAGCTCCCACAGGAGTAACAACCCGGCTTTTGCTGCAACAACTGAGTAGTAGACATAGGCGCATTAGGATATACTACGGGTCTCATAAGCATTTGCTTTAAATTCGGTCCCCTCCGATAAGCTAACATAGGAGTCTTCATACGTGTGAAGGGTAATGCTGGATCAGTATTGACAATTGGCCAGTATTTCTTAAGGACCTTGTTAAGATGCCCCGAGTGGTTATCATATCGTGTTGCAAAAACAAGACGATTGTCAGATCTATCTTTATTTTTGGGCTGTTTCCCTGCCACAATATCATGGGCCTTGGACAAACAGTGAGAAAGTGTTTTATGTGTGTACCCACGTTCTAAAAAACGCTCTTTGACCTCTTCGAGTTGAATTTCAATGTTCTGTGGATCTGAATTAATTCTCAACACTCTTAAGAATTGAGACACAGGCAAGTTTTCCTTTAGTGCAGGGGGATGATGACTTGTCGCATGTAGCGTCAAATTTCTGTCGGTTGGTTTTCTATAGACAGAAGTGGCAAAAGAATCCCCAGCTTTGCTAATGTGTACATCAAGGAAGTTAATTTCAGAACTCGAGATACTAGAGGTGAACTTTATAGGGTTATCCAACTGATTGAGATTATTGACCATAGTGTGGAAAGATGACTCTGAACCAAGCCACAACAAGAAAACGTCATCGATAAATCGACGATAGAATAAAATTTGGTGGCCATATTGTGGAAAAATCTGGGTAGTCTCGTAATTGGTCATGTATAAGTTGGCGTACGACGGGGCCAAATTAGACCCCATCGCTGTCCCCGCTAGTTGTATATAGTATTTGTCTTTATACATAAAATGATTTGAACGTAAAACCATTTCAGTAAGTTCAATAATACATTCAGTGGGTACAATACCAGAGGGATGTGACATTAGTGCAGCTCGCACTGTTTCTAATCCACCATCATGTGGAATCACTGTATACAGTGAATTAACGTCCATTGTGGCCAACAGGCAAGACGTTAGTTTACAATCAACTTTTTTCAACTGTGAAAGGAAATCACCCGTATCTTTTATATAACTCAAACTTTTAACCACAATGGGCTGAAGGATGCTATCCACAAATTTAGCCAACGGTTGCAACAGGGAACCTTCCGCCGCTATGATTGGTCGTCCAGGCGGTTGTACCAAGGTTTTATGCACCTTCGGTAAAGTGTATAATATCGGACAACGGGGGTGCTCAACCGTTAAAAAGAAAAATAAATCATCCTCAAACCAGCCATTGTTTCGCCCTCGTCTGAGACACTCGTCTATAGTGCGTTTGATCCCGGGGACAGGGTTGGATTCAACTTGTTTATAAGTCTCTCGGTCAGATAGCTGGCGCATGATCTCTCGATCATAATCCTGCCAGTCTTGAATGACCACTGCCCCGCCTTTATCTGCGGGGCGTATAACAATATTGTGGTCAGCTCGCAATTTGTTAAGGGATTTCCTTTCAAGGGGAGATAAGTTGTCAAATTGTCTAGGTGGGGAAAAATTACTGGTGTCCCTCTGGACCACCCTCAGAAATGTTTTTAAGCTGGCGTTTTGTGTAGGTGGATCAAATGTAGAGCTTTTTTTAAAAGGAGTTGGCACGTTCCTACTAGTTTTATCTGAAAAAAACTCTTTAAGTCTTAATTGCCGACCAAATTTGAATTGGTCAATGTTACTCTCAAAGCGATTATGATGGCACGTGGGAACAAAGGACAAACCATGTGTTAAAAGCGACAAATCAGCTTCATCCAGTTGAGTACTCGATAGATTGAAGACAACATTCATGTCTTTTTTGGTCTTCCTCTTCTTCGAGTACCAACTTCGTCTGGGATGTGGTCTGCACTGCCTTTTTTGTTTCCCGCCATTGTTGTAGATTCGGGGCCCTGGTCCAAAAAACGTCTCTGTTGGCTGCCCTCATTGGGATCGGTGTCAGACGTTGAATTCGAGGAGACTAGCTCCCTTGTGTACCTGGGGGCTCGTCTTCTTCTCGGGAACCTACCCGTCTGGTTGCTCGGATTTTGGGTGTTGCCTAATAGCCATCTGTACACTAAATGATTTTTATAATCACTGGTGACAGTGGCTAATTTTTTACGTTTAAAAGAGACAAGGTCTCGGTGATAAGTATCGATCTGTGTTTGAAGCTTATCAATCCATTTTTGAGATTTATCCTCTGTTAATAATGGTATTGCTGTTATATTGGCAGCTTCAATTTCAATCTTTATGGTCTTTAGCTCAAAACCTACTTCCTCTATAACTAAAGCCATGAGATCGAAGGAACATTTGTTAAGGATTCCGCACCACCGACTACAAAATTTAGGATTACTCCTCCCCAATGTCGGTGTGTTAGTGATGCGGAATCCTCTGGGGATCTGCCGTCGTCGGTGATATTCCGAAAGGAATTGGCCATGCAGTTTTAAATCAACTTCTTTTTGGCGTTGCTTAACCAGTTTGTAAAAAACATCGACCGGTGTGTCTGCTGGCAGAGACTCGAAATCAATTTTTTCGAAAAGAAACTTTTCAACCTCCTCATCAGTAAATGAGATGGTTCCCTGTTCTGCCAACGACAATAGCCCGTCATCTAACAAATATGCTCCTTCCTGTGTCATATTGAGGGAATTAAATCACTTCTCAGATATTACTCTAAATAGACTGAATCAATAGTATCACCGTTTTACAAAACTAACATAGAGTAAGCAAACAAATAACTAAATTAATACATAAATACATACATAAAACGAATACAACTTAGCCCATAAACAGTCAATTGTCACTTGTATGCAGATTAGCGCAGATGGGTATCAGGAAACCAGAGAACAAAATCCCCGGCAATATCTAAGCAGAAGAAAGTCCTGTACTCGCATCCAATTTCCCAGGGTGGGTGCTATCCCAACAGAACAGGGTCCGCTGAATATATTGGTGTCCACACAGGTGGCGGGTGCACTCTCACAAATGTACTCAGATTCTGTAGTTGATATCAATTGTTCTTTATTATAGCCTCATAAATCCGACGTTTCGACCCTTCCACAGGGTCTTTTTCAAGACAGGCAATATGATATCTTTATTTCATAATGTGCGTAGTTTAAACAATGCCTAAAAAGAATACAGAGAATGAAAAAAGACTCAGCCTCCCAGGCCCCTTAAAGTTGGCAGAAGAACCAATGTGAACTGGGCCTCAAGTACCCTGTTCATATGGTGACTATGGTGTAAAATAGGATATACTTCCAAAAAACCACCTTTAACCTAGGTGTAGTAAATCACCAAAGCAGTATTCAAAAGAGCCACCTTAATCCCCATAACACGAGGGATACCACTGATCCACCAGATAGTGCTTAATTTCTCCCTTTCAACCACTGGTGGAAACCACACCAATCTATTTCTCATAAACAACAGAACAGAATGATTACTTACACATGTTCTTAAAAACGTGATCGCAATGTGCATAGCCTGTAGATAGCCAACATTGCATGTGGTCCAATAGTAGCTGCATAAGAGTTAGCTGTTAGACTACGGTATAACATACCCTCCAACCTTTCAAAACATGGTGCTATTAACAGTGTGCCGTTACCTATAGCAATAGCTGTACGGATGTGAAGCATCCTGAGGTCATATTTTCACTGCAGCAGCTCAAACAGACCTGCTGGAAGAAAAGTGTACTCTTCAAAATGGACAAGTCTCACAACTTACATCAGCAAATCTTAGCAGACCCCGCTTACCATGTACTGGAACCTGCCATGTATTCCCAGGACGCTTGCTGGAGCCTGTCTGATTACGGAGGTATTTATACCCCCATACCGGAAGTACCTCCTAACGAACGAATCACTTCAAAACCATTATGGGGATTAAGGTGGCTCTTTTGAATACTGCTTTGGTGATTTACTACACCTAGGTTAAAGGTGGTTTTTTGGAAGTATATCCTATTTTACACCATAGTCACCATATGAACAGGGTACTTGAGGCCCAGTTCACATTGGTTCTTCTGCCAACTTTAAGGGGCCTGGGAGGCTGAGTCTTTTTTCATTCTCTGTATTCTTTTTAGGCATTGTTTAAACTACGCACATTATGAAATAAAGATATTATATTGCCTGTCTTGAAAAAGACCCTGTGGAAGGGTCGAAACGTCGGATTTATGAGGCTATAATAAAGAACAATTGATATCAACTACAGAATCTGAGTACATTTGTGAGAGTGCACCCGCCACCTGTGTGGACACCAATATATTCAGCGGACCCTGTTCTGTTGGGATAGCACCCACCCTGGGAAATTGGATGCGAGTACAGGACTTTCTTCTGCTTAGATATTGCCGGGGATTTTGTTCTCTGGTTTCCTGATACCCATCTGCGCTAATCTGCATACAAGTGACAATTGACTGTTTATGGGCTAAGTTGTATTCGTTTTATGTATGTATTTATGTATTAATTTAGTTATTTGTTTGCTTACTCTATGTTAGTTTTGTAAAACGGTGATACTATTGATTCAGTCTATTTAGAGTAATATCTGAGAAGTGATTTAATTCCCTCAATATGACACAGGAAGGAGCATATTTGTTAGATGACGGGCTATTGTCGTTGGCAGAACAGGGAACCATCTCATTTACTGATGAGGAGGTTGAAAAGTTTCTTTTCGAAAAAATTGATTTCGAGTCTCTGCCAGCAGACACACCGGTCGATGTTTTTTACAAACTGGTTAAGCAACGCCAAAAAGAAGTTGATTTAAAACTGCATGGCCAATTCCTTTCGGAATATCACCGACGACGGCAGATCCCCAGAGGATTCCGCATCACTAACACACCGACATTGGGGAGGAGTAATCCTAAATTTTGTAGTCGGTGGTGCGGAATCCTTAACAAATGTTCCTTCGATCTCATGGCTTTAGTTATAGAGGAAGTAGGTTTTGAGCTAAAGACCATAAAGATTGAAATTGAAGCTGCCAATATAACAGCAATACCATTATTAACAGAGGATAAATCTCAAAAATGGATTGATAAGCTTCAAACACAGATCGATACTTATCACCGAGACCTTGTCTCTTTTAAACGTAAAAAATTAGCCACTGTCACCAGTGATTATAAAAATCATTTAGTGTACAGATGGCTATTAGGCAACACCCAAAATCCGAGCAACCAGACGGGTAGGTTCCCGAGAAGAAGACGAGCCCCCAGGTACACAAGGGAGCTAGTCTCCTCGAATTCAACGTCTGACACCGATCCCAATGAGGGCAGCCAACAGAGACGTTTTTTGGACCAGGGCCCCGAATCTACAACAATGGCGGGAAACAAAAAAGGCAGTGCAGACCACATCCCAGACGAAGTTGGTACTCGAAGAAGAGGAAGACCAAAAAAGACATGAATGTTGTCTTCAATCTATCGAGTACTCAACTGGATGAAGCTGATTTGTCGCTTTTAACACATGGTTTGTCCTTTGTTCCCACGTGCCATCATAATCGCTTTGAGAGTAACATTGACCAATTCAAATTTGGTCGGCAATTAAGACTTAAAGAGTTTTTTTCAGATAAAACTAGTAGGAACGTGCCAACTCCTTTTAAAAAAAGCTCTACATTTGATCCACCTACACAAAACGCCAGCTTAAAAACATTTCTGAGGGTGGTCCAGAGGGACACCAGTAATTTTTCCCCACCTAGACAATTTGACAACTTATCTCCCCTTGAAAGGAAATCCCTTAACAAATTGCGAGCTGACCACAATATTGTTATACGCCCCGCAGATAAAGGCGGGGCAGTGGTCATTCAAGACTGGCAGGATTATGATCGAGAGATCATGCGCCAGCTATCTGACCGAGAGACTTATAAACAAGTTGAATCCAACCCTGTCCCCGGGATCAAACGCACTATAGACGAGTGTCTCAGACGAGGGCGAAACAATGGCTGGTTTGAGGATGATTTATTTTTCTTTTTAACGGTTGAGCACCCCCGTTGTCCGATATTATACACTTTACCGAAGGTGCATAAAACCTTGGTACAACCGCCTGGACGACCAATCATAGCGGCGGAAGGTTCCCTGTTGCAACCGTTGGCTAAATTTGTGGATAGCATCCTTCAGCCCATTGTGGTTAAAAGTTTGAGTTATATAAAAGATACGGGTGATTTCCTTTCACAGTTGAAAAAAGTTGATTGTAAACTAACGTCTTGCCTGTTGGCCACAATGGACGTTAATTCACTGTATACAGTGATTCCACATGATGGTGGATTAGAAACAGTGCGAGCTGCACTAATGTCACATCCCTCTGGTATTGTACCCACTGAATGTATTATTGAACTTACTGAAATGGTTTTACGTTCAAATCATTTTATGTATAAAGACAAATACTATATACAACTAGCGGGGACAGCGATGGGGTCTAATTTGGCCCCGTCGTACGCCAACTTATACATGACCAATTACGAGACTACCCAGATTTTTCCACAATATGGCCACCAAATTTTATTCTATCGTCGATTTATCGATGACGTTTTCTTGTTGTGGCTTGGTTCAGAGTCATCTTTCCACACTATGGTCAATAATCTCAATCAGTTGGATAACCCTATAAAGTTCACCTCTAGTATCTCGAGTTCTGAAATTAACTTCCTTGATGTACACATTAGCAAAGCTGGGGATTCTTTTGCCACTTCTGTCTATAGAAAACCAACCGACAGAAATTTGACGCTACATGCGACAAGTCATCATCCCCCTGCACTAAAGGAAAACTTGCCTGTGTCTCAATTCTTAAGAGTGTTGAGAATTAATTCAGATCCACAGAACATTGAAATTCAACTCGAAGAGGTCAAAGAGCGTTTTTTAGAACGTGGGTACACACATAAAACACTTTCTCACTGTTTGTCCAAGGCCCATGATATTGTGGCAGGGAAACAGCCCAAAAATAAAGATAGATCTGACAATCGTCTTGTTTTTGCAACACGATATGATAACCACTCGGGGCATCTTAACAAGGTACTTAAGAAATACTGGCCAATTGTCAATACTGATCCAGCATTACCCTTCACACGTATGAAGACTCCTATGTTAGCTTATCGGAGGGGACCGAATTTAAAGCAAATGCTTATGAGACCCGTAGTATATCCTAATGCGCCTATGTCTACTACTCAGTTGTTGCAGCAAAAGCCGGGTTGTTACTCCTGTGGGAGCTGTACCACCTGTCGCTCAATGATGGTGGGCCCGACATTCTCCCACCCACACACTGGTTCTATCATCAAGCTCAAATATCATTTGCATTGCAGATCAGATTTTGTAATTTATATTTTAAAATGCCCCTGTGGATTGGTTTATGTAGGGCTAACTACCCGCACTTTCAGGGACCGAATGGCGAACCACCGCTCATCTATACATGTCGCATTAAACAGCGGCAAATCAGATAAGCCGGTGGCTCGACATTTCATTGAGGCTCGACACCAGGTAGCCAGTTTAAAATGTAAAATCATAGATTGGGTGCCCCCGAGTGTTACTGGTGGAGACCGGACCAGAAAACTGAAACAGAGGGAATGCTTCTGGATCAGCCACTTGGATACGGTGTCCCCGCGAGGATTAAATGAAAACAACCCCTATGGGGTGTTTTTATAGAGATGAAGTGTCATTTGTATAATATTGTTTGTTGTCTTTTTATGTATAACATAAGTTAGCCCATCCTCCCAGGTCCCTGATGGCATGAGTTTAAAATTGATTATAAGAAGGGATATGATGCTATGAGACCGGGCCACACTCTGACCCACTTAGTCTAGTGAGTCAAGTACCACACACCAGATTAATATCTATTAGTTCACATGAGAATTGAGATGCTGTTAGACATACGCATATTTTTGTAAACCAGCCCTGTGCAGAGTTGTCTATGGATGTGTCAAGTGGAACGCATGATCACCACCAATGATTGCACCAGGGCGGGCTCGAAAGACGGAGGAGTGTCGGCCGCATTGGAGACACGCGGCTTCCACTTCCGGTGTATTGGAACGCATCGCGTCTTGCTTCCGGTGCCGTGGAACGCAAGACGCGATTCCGAATGCAGGCTCAGAATTAGCTGCCCGCTGGGAACGGAGCTTGCCTGGGTGTGAGTTATCATTTCATAGGTGTCTGAGGTTGGTAGATTCTTTCCACACATAGAACTGGCTTGTTTGGTTTTGAAGTGATTCGTTCGTTAGGAGGTACTTCCGGTATGGGGGTATAAATACCTCCGTAATCAGACAGGCTCCAGCAAGCGTCCTGGGAATACATGGCAGGTTCCAGTACATGGTAAGCGGGGTCTGCTAAGATTTGCTGATGTAAGTTGTGAGACTTGTCCATTTTGAAGAGTACACTTTTCTTCCAGCAGGTCTGTTTGAGCTGCTGCAGTGAAAATATGACCTCAGGATGCTTCACATCCGTACAGCTATTGCTATAGGTAACGGCACACTGTTAATAGCACCATGTTTTGAAAGGTTGGAGGGTATGTTATACCGTAGTCTAACAGCTAACTCTTATGCAGCTACTATTGGACCACATGCAATGTTGGCTATCTACAGGCTATGCACATTGCGATCACGTTTTTAAGAACATGTGTAAGTAATCATTCTGTTCTGTTGTTTATGAGAAATAGATTGGTGTGGTTTCCACCAGTGGTTGAAAGGGAGAAATTAAGCACTATCTGGTGGATCAGTGGTATCCCTCGTGTTATGGGGATTAAGGTGGCTCTTTTGAATACTGCTTTGGTGATTTACTACACCTAGGTTAAAGGTGGTTTTTTGGAAGTATATCCTATTTTACACCATAGTCACCATATGAACAGGGTACTTGAGGCCCAGTTCACATTGGTTCTTCTGCCAACTTTAAGGGGCCTGGGAGGCTGAGTCTTTTTTCATTCTCTGTATTCTTTTTAGGCATTGTTTAAACTACGCACATTATGAAATAAAGATATCATATTGCCTGTCTTGAAAAAGACCCTGTGGAAGGGTCGAAACGTCGGATTTATGAGGCTATAATAAAGAACAATTGATATCAACTACAGAATCTGAGTACATTTGTGAGAGTGCACCCGCCACCTGTGTGGACACCAATATATTCAGCGGACCCTGTTCTGTTGGGATAGCACCCACCCTGGGAAATTGGATGCGAGTACAGGACTTTCTTCTGCTTAGATATTGCCGGGGATTTTGTTCTCTGGTTTCCTGATACCCATCTGCGCTAATCTGCATACAAGTGACAATTGACTGTTTATGGGCTAAGTTGTATTCGTTTTATGTATGTATTTATGTATTAATTTAGTTATTTGTTTGCTTACTCTATGTTAGTTTTGTAAAACGGTGATACTATTGATTCAGTCTATTTAGAGTAATATCTGAGAAGTGATTTAATTCCCTCAATATGACACAGGAAGGAGCATATTTGTTAGATGACGGGCTATTGTCGTTGGCAGAACAGGGAACCATCTCATTTACTGATGAGGAGGTTGAAAAGTTTCTTTTCGAAAAAATTGATTTCGAGTCTCTGCCAGCAGACACACCGGTCGATGTTTTTTACAAACTGGTTAAGCAACGCCAAAAAGAAGTTGATTTAAAACTGCATGGCCAATTCCTTTCGGAATATCACCGACGACGGCAGATCCCCAGAGGATTCCGCATCACTAACACACCGACATTGGGGAGGAGTAATCCTAAATTTTGTAGTCGGTGGTGCGGAATCCTTAACAAATGTTCCTTCGATCTCATGGCTTTAGTTATAGAGGAAGTAGGTTTTGAGCTAAAGACCATAAAGATTGAAATTGAAGCTGCCAATATAACAGCAATACCATTATTAACAGAGGATAAATCTCAAAAATGGATTGATAAGCTTCAAACACAGATCGATACTTATCACCGAGACCTTGTCTCTTTTAAACGTAAAAAATTAGCCACTGTCACCAGTGATTATAAAAATCATTTAGTGTACAGATGGCTATTAGGCAACACCCAAAATCCGAGCAACCAGACGGGTAGGTTCCCGAGAAGAAGACGAGCCCCCAGGTACACAAGGGAGCTAGTCTCCTCGAATTCAACGTCTGACACCGATCCCAATGAGGGCAGCCAACAGAGACGTTTTTTGGACCAGGGCCCCGAATCTACAACAATGGCGGGAAACAAAAAAGGCAGTGCAGACCACATCCCAGACGAAGTTGGTACTCGAAGAAGAGGAAGACCAAAAAAGACATGAATGTTGTCTTCAATCTATCGAGTACTCAACTGGATGAAGCTGATTTGTCGCTTTTAACACATGGTTTGTCCTTTGTTCCCACGTGCCATCATAATCGCTTTGAGAGTAACATTGACCAATTCAAATTTGGTCGGCAATTAAGACTTAAAGAGTTTTTTTCAGATAAAACTAGTAGGAACGTGCCAACTCCTTTTAAAAAAAGCTCTACATTTGATCCACCTACACAAAACGCCAGCTTAAAAACATTTCTGAGGGTGGTCCAGAGGGACACCAGTAATTTTTCCCCACCTAGACAATTTGACAACTTATCTCCCCTTGAAAGGAAATCCCTTAACAAATTGCGAGCTGACCACAATATTGTTATACGCCCCGCAGATAAAGGCGGGGCAGTGGTCATTCAAGACTGGCAGGATTATGATCGAGAGATCATGCGCCAGCTATCTGACCGAGAGACTTATAAACAAGTTGAATCCAACCCTGTCCCCGGGATCAAACGCACTATAGACGAGTGTCTCAGACGAGGGCGAAACAATGGCTGGTTTGAGGATGATTTATTTTTCTTTTTAACGGTTGAGCACCCCCGTTGTCCGATATTATACACTTTACCGAAGGTGCATAAAACCTTGGTACAACCGCCTGGACGACCAATCATAGCGGCGGAAGGTTCCCTGTTGCAACCGTTGGCTAAATTTGTGGATAGCATCCTTCAGCCCATTGTGGTTAAAAGTTTGAGTTATATAAAAGATACGGGTGATTTCCTTTCACAGTTGAAAAAAGTTGATTGTAAACTAACGTCTTGCCTGTTGGCCACAATGGACGTTAATTCACTGTATACAGTGATTCCACATGATGGTGGATTAGAAACAGTGCGAGCTGCACTAATGTCACATCCCTCTGGTATTGTACCCACTGAATGTATTATTGAACTTACTGAAATGGTTTTACGTTCAAATCATTTTATGTATAAAGACAAATACTATATACAACTAGCGGGGACAGCGATGGGGTCTAATTTGGCCCCGTCGTACGCCAACTTATACATGACCAATTACGAGACTACCCAGATTTTTCCACAATATGGCCACCAAATTTTATTCTATCGTCGATTTATCGATGACGTTTTCTTGTTGTGGCTTGGTTCAGAGTCATCTTTCCACACTATGGTCAATAATCTCAATCAGTTGGATAACCCTATAAAGTTCACCTCTAGTATCTCGAGTTCTGAAATTAACTTCCTTGATGTACACATTAGCAAAGCTGGGGATTCTTTTGCCACTTCTGTCTATAGAAAACCAACCGACAGAAATTTGACGCTACATGCGACAAGTCATCATCCCCCTGCACTAAAGGAAAACTTGCCTGTGTCTCAATTCTTAAGAGTGTTGAGAATTAATTCAGATCCACAGAACATTGAAATTCAACTCGAAGAGGTCAAAGAGCGTTTTTTAGAACGTGGGTACACACATAAAACACTTTCTCACTGTTTGTCCAAGGCCCATGATATTGTGGCAGGGAAACAGCCCAAAAATAAAGATAGATCTGACAATCGTCTTGTTTTTGCAACACGATATGATAACCACTCGGGGCATCTTAACAAGGTACTTAAGAAATACTGGCCAATTGTCAATACTGATCCAGCATTACCCTTCACACGTATGAAGACTCCTATGTTAGCTTATCGGAGGGGACCGAATTTAAAGCAAATGCTTATGAGACCCGTAGTATATCCTAATGCGCCTATGTCTACTACTCAGTTGTTGCAGCAAAAGCCGGGTTGTTACTCCTGTGGGAGCTGTACCACCTGTCGCTCAATGATGGTGGGCCCGACATTCTCCCACCCACACACTGGTTCTATCATCAAGCTCAAATATCATTTGCATTGCAGATCAGATTTTGTAATTTATATTTTAAAATGCCCCTGTGGATTGGTTTATGTAGGGCTAACTACCCGCACTTTCAGGGACCGAATGGCGAACCACCGCTCATCTATACATGTCGCATTAAACAGCGGCAAATCAGATAAGCCGGTGGCTCGACATTTCATTGAGGCTCGACACCAGGTAGCCAGTTTAAAATGTAAAATCATAGATTGGGTGCCCCCGAGTGTTACTGGTGGAGACCGGACCAGAAAACTGAAACAGAGGGAATGCTTCTGGATCAGCCACTTGGATACGGTGTCCCCGCGAGGATTAAATGAAAACAACCCCTATGGGGTGTTTTTATAGAGATGAAGTGTCATTTGTATAATATTGTTTGTTGTCTTTTTATGTATAACATAAGTTAGCCCATCCTCCCAGGTCCCTGATGGCATGAGTTTAAAATTGATTATAAGAAGGGATATGATGCTATGAGACCGGGCCACACTCTGACCCACTTAGTCTAGTGAGTCAAGTACCACACACCAGATTAATATCTATTAGTTCACATGAGAATTGAGATGCTGTTAGACATACGCATATTTTTGTAAACCAGCCCTGTGCAGAGTTGTCTATGGATGTGTCAAGTGGAACGCATGATCACCACCAATGATTGCACCAGGGCGGGCTCGAAAGACGGAGGAGTGTCGGCCGCATTGGAGACACGCGGCTTCCACTTCCGGTGTATTGGAACGCATCGCGTCTTGCTTCCGGTGCCGTGGAACGCAAGACGCGATTCCGAATGCAGGCTCAGAATTAGCTGCCCGCTGGGAACGGAGCTTGCCTGGGTGTGAGTTATCATTTCATAGGTGTCTGAGGTTGGTAGATTCTTTCCACACATAGAACTGGCTTGTTTGGTTTTGAAGTGATTCGTTCGTTAGGAGGTACTTCCGGTATGGGGGTATAAATACCTCCGTAATCAGACAGGCTCCAGCAAGCGTCCTGGGAATACATGGCAGGTTCCAGTACATGGTAAGCGGGGTCTGCTAAGATTTGCTGATGTAAGTTGTGAGACTTGTCCATTTTGAAGAGTACACTTTTCTTCCAGCAGGTCTGTTTGAGCTGCTGCAGTGAAAATATGACCTCAGGATGCTTCACATCCGTACAGCTATTGCTATAGGTAACGGCACACTGTTAATAGCACCATGTTTTGAAAGGTTGGAGGGTATGTTATACCGTAGTCTAACAGCTAACTCTTATGCAGCTACTATTGGACCACATGCAATGTTGGCTATCTACAGGCTATGCACATTGCGATCACGTTTTTAAGAACATGTGTAAGTAATCATTCTGTTCTGTTGTTTATGAGAAATAGATTGGTGTGGTTTCCACCAGTGGTTGAAAGGGAGAAATTAAGCACTATCTGGTGGATCAGTGGTATCCCTCGTGTTATGGGGATTAAGGTGGCTCTTTTGAATACTGCTTTGGTGATTTACTACACCTAGGTTAAAGGTGGTTTTTTGGAAGTATATCCTATTTTACACCATAGTCACCATATGAACAGGGTACTTGAGGCCCAGTTCACATTGGTTCTTCTGCCAACTTTAAGGGGCCTGGGAGGCTGAGTCTTTTTTCATTCTCTGTATTCTTTTTAGGCATTGTTTAAACTACGCACATTATGAAATAAAGATATCATATTGCCTGTCTTGAAAAAGACCCTGTGGAAGGGTCGAAACGTCGGATTTATGAGGCTATAATAAAGAACAATTGATATCAACTACAGAATCTGAGTACATTTGTGAGAGTGCACCCGCCACCTGTGTGGACACCAATATATTCAGCGGACCCTGTTCTGTTGGGATAGCACCCACCCTGGGAAATTGGATGCGAGTACAGGACTTTCTTCTGCTTATATATATATATATATATATATATATATATATATATTATAGTTTAATGATTGTTCTACAGTTCAATGAAAGCTATATTGTCTCCTTTATTTAGGCAACAATTATTCTGCTTAACTGCAGTCCTTCTGGTTTGTGGAGATTATAGGTACCTGCCTTATTAGACCTTTAGGTATATAGGATAATGATATCCTTCCTTATGCCCTTGACCATATAATAATGTATTCTTATGACACCCTGTTTAATTTTCTTTTAAAGAGAATAACCCAGAGGAAGTCCTGTTAAAGGACGAAACACGTAGGGTCAAAAGGTGATTAGGATACCCTGTTTACATTTGGAAGTCCCCACCACTGAGATCACATCCTGGGGTGGTTGGTGGCACATGCTTTACATCTGTCCCGGTGTAATAATAGGTTCCTATAGAACACCTTATATATGATGCAAAAATTGTTTTATATTTTATATTTTTATTGGATGTTACAAAAAACATTAGACATTTAATTATTTGTGGGCGTTGTGCCATTTTTTGGATGTCCATGTTCTTGGTGTGACGGTATTTTTCAGGAAAAATATCCAACAGAGTACAACCAAGTAGTGATCTAAAACTTCAATGCTTCATTCCTGGGTGGGTCTCAATCAAGTCCTATAAAGAACACCTTGTGAACAATTGTTGGGAGACTTACCTTCTGAATTCATTATGGACTTTATTATGGACAACCACTCCTATATCTATCTATCTATCTATCTATCTATCTATCTATCTATCTATTATATATATATATATATATATATATATATATATATATACCTAAGGACGGCACTCACTGGTCTTGCAATAAAAACTGGACACGGTCCTTTTGTCAACGTTTCGGGTTTATTTCGACCCGTCATCAGGATACACATAGGTTATGTGTATCCTGATGACTGGTTGAAATAAACCCGAAACGTTGATAAAAGGACCGTGTCCAGTTTTTATTGCAAGACCAGTGAGTGCCGTCCTTGGGTCTACCTACATGCTTTGTTCTGGCGCAGCACCGTGGCAAGCTTTACACTTGGGACTGAAGTGAGTGCCGACCTTTGGAAATTGTGTGTATATGTGTGTGTGTGTATATATATATATATATATTTATTTTAGACACAGCAGAAAATAACCAGTAACAGTTGGAGACTTGTAGGAAGCTAAATTACACATCATAAGGATATACATTTTGGGGCACACACCCCTGACAAAGGGGTGTGTGTGCCCTTGGTATGTCCTTATGACATGCCTTATGTGGGGGTGCAGTCATTGGGGAAATAATGCACGGTCATTTGATTTAGTGTATACAATATTGTTAGTGGGTCATTTTAAAACACTATCACATACATATATACCATTCACTCTTTCTCTTGTACAAAATCTGAAAATAGTGCTTTGCAATGAGGTGACCTTTTTGGCTTGCATATGGTAGCTATACAATTACATCATCCAAAGAAGGAAGTATTTCATTATCCTGTAAACCAGTCTATTAATACCTGAATACCGGTTGCAGTAAAGCATCACCTCTTATTTTTCAACCACTTTTCGCTTGGTATATTGTAACACAAAGGATGTCTTCTTCGTGAAGCGGATGTTGGCAGACAATAGTATCCCTCTTTGGCTTTTAACTTCCGTCCAAGAACAAATCACACACATCCTGCACTTTAAATTCTGATTTCACTGTACACTTGTTAACGGTTTCCATCTACACACAATGTTCTCCCCATTTATATGTTTTGTTAAAAAATAAAGATCCTTGAATAAGAGGTCTGTAATCCATCTCTTTTGATGGTCTTGGGATCTTTGTGTTTGTTGTGCCTATAGATTCAAGGGAGAAAAGACCATTCTTTAGGGACATTTTTGTTGTCCCTAGAAATAGTGCTTCTAAGAGATTTCCCTAGCAATAGCACTCCATGCAAAGCATAAAGAAGTTTATTTGAAAATTAAAACTGGAAGCCATAGTCAGGGGCTTCCAGTTACACTGTACAATTATCAAGAAAGAAACAAAATCTGGAAACGTGCACAGGTCAATCCAGCAGTGTCATCTCTTATAGCTGCTTGTCAGTATCAGTGGCAATCTCAGTGGATTCAAACTCAGGAGCCAGGACACTGTAGTCAGTCACTCAGATGACTGCATTTTGTTATTTTTGAGTTGGGTAAGGCCATAATGATTTGAGAGGCAGAAAAGATTCACATGGACCATCCAGTCTGCCCTTTAGGGTTAAGGGTTAGAGTATTAGGGTTAATTAAGGCGTTTGCATACGTTAAGGGGTTTGGGTATTAGGGATACGGTATTGGAGTATGGGAATGGGAACCATGGCAATGTAAGTAGGAAGTGGGACCAAATGTCGCATATCATGCATTTTAACCCTGGACCCTCCCTGCGGACCCACAAATCACTGCATTTTTCCCATGGCGGAGGTGGGGCCTAATGATACTAGCAACCAGCACTGCCCCTGAAGTATCCAACAACATCTCCTCTCCAGGTTTCTTTTTACGTTGTAACTTTTTGTGGTTTAATAGTCTTTTAAATCTGACCGTCAACAGTATAGAGCCTCATTGAGGTGCCTATGCATTATTTTACAGACCAATGTAGATCTTTTCAGAGTAATTTAGCAAAACAAAATCACTGGGACAGAAGAGCGATGGTGGGCGTACCTCCTGCACATACGTGAATCGTCGTTCCCAGGTCATACATGTGCACTCCATAAGAAGCGTGGTCTTGGAATTCCAGTAGCACTTTCATGAAAAAATATAAACATTCATTTTAAGAAAGGAGTAAAAAAAAAAAAAAAACTATTTGCGTATTTTAATAACTCATTTTCTCCCTTGTATCGCTTCTGCTGTGGTTTTCGCTAAATGTTGTTAGCACAGGAGGACAACCAGTACCGCCATTGTCCTTCTTAAATATGCGATAATTATCGTCTCCATGCTGTACAGGAGGTTGGGGCCAGATTATCAATGGGGCAGATGGAACTACACTCCAGGCCTGCACATAAACGTAGGGCCATCATCATTATAGCAAGATGATGACCAGACGCTAGCTTGGCAAATTTGTTTCCAATTTCCTGACCAAATGTTGTTGTAGTCCTCATTTTACATAATTAGGGAGACATTGGGGGGAGATTTATCAAATTTTATAGAGAAATAAAATGGAGAGAGAGAGAGAATACTAACCAATCAGCTTTTAGCTGTCATTTTACAGGCTGTGATAGAAAAATTACAGCAACTGATTGGTTAGTACTTTCTCTCAACTTTGTATCTCCAGGATTTGATAAATCTTACCATGGTGCTTATAGAGTAGGGGTGTTCACACTAATACCCCTCTCACACTACCAATGCCGGATCCCACCCGGGAATTGGAAACGGGTCCTTCCCTGGTGGGATCCGGTATTGGCAGCTGCTGCAGGCTTTCCCGACCCGGGAATATGCCGGGCGGGTTGCCATAGCAGTGGGGGGTGGAGCCAAAGGCAGGGGCGGAGGTGGAGGCGGCATTGGGAGATGAGATCATCTCCGCGCCGCCTCTCCCTATCTAGTAAACGGGTCCTGGGTCGCATCGACCCTGGAGCCCATTTACGCAGCCACTGACCCAGTATTCAACCCGGGTATAACACTGCTTTATTCCCGGGTTGAATTGCTGGGTCAGGCGACCCGGGATTTCGGCTATGCCCCTTTCACACCGCACACCGACCCGTGTCGACCCGGCAATATGCCGGGTCGATACCGGGTTATTTGTGCGGTGTATTTAAATGGCTCTGTCCAAACACGCACAGCACTGATCACAGCTCCTCATCTTCTCATTATGAGCCGGATGTACTAAGCAGAAAATGCGGTAATCCCCCTGTTTACCGCATTTTCCTGATGTACTAAGCCCCGTCCGGCTGGTCAGCGCCGTGGCGGGGTTCGCCAGCTTTAGCTGACGATAGTCCCTAGAAGCCTATGGGCTTCTCTCCGCGGCGCTGTGTGAGGGATCCGATCGGATCCCTCCCAGCATGCCCTGCGGCCACCCCCCCCGTCACCCCGCGCATGCGCAGACTGACTCCTGGGGCCGAATCCCGGAAGTCAGGCTACCGCTGCGCATCGCGGAGGACAGCTCTTATCGGAAGAGCTGTCCTCCGCAATGCTGATCGCATATGTTAGTACATATGCGATCAGCATCGCGGCGATGGGCGGCGATGTACATTAGTACATCCCGCCCTATAAGACCGTAATAATTTTCAGACTCAGGCTCATTTTGCCTTAATGCCAGTCCTGCACGTGAAAGCCATGGCATGAGTATCCTAGTGATGGCTGTTACAAGTAATACCCGGTAGTAGCCATAGCTATCTGTGGGGCTTGATAAATATTGATGTCATTTTTGCCAGAATACAGTAGGGCTCTTATGCCTTTGATATATAGAATCCTAAGTGCACGGCTTCCCCAGCAATCATCACCATTCACCTGTTTTGGCTGCTAGGATTGCTGTCATAATAACCAGTAGGATGCTGCCTGTGATTGGTTAAGTACAAACGGCTTCCTTATTGCTATGATTACAGCAATGAATGATAACTTGTGGGGGCTTGCCTGCTGGAGGAGATGAGTGTCCTGGCAGACTCATTTGTCACTCAAATATTGGGTAATTCCAGGTTTACAAGACAGATGGTAACCCTAAACACTGCCCAGTGTAAGAGGTATAAGGGTCTATGTACTAAGCCTGGGAGAGAGCTAAAGTGGACGGAGATAAACTACCAACCAACCAACACCTGTCAGTTTTCAAACACACAAAACAAAACATAAATTGTCTAAATTGTTGCAATCTATTGCTTGATTTTATAATGATTATAGTAATAAAATACAATATATATTTTTTAGACATAAAGTGGATTGTGGATGTTTATTCAGCCATTATATGCACCATTTCCATTTATAGCGCAGTACTAAAAGTTTTTGTTTTGTGTGTAGTGTTAAATTGGCGTTCCTTAAATGGTTAGCCTTTCCACATAGTAGGTGTGTGTTCACATAAATACCTGGGTATCTGTTGCTTTTTTAATACTTTACAATTTGTACATCATTTACAGGTGTAACAAAAGAACCTAAATAAATACAGGTAGGTTATCTCTAAATTTCAAACACAGCCCGTAAAGGGGGGTACTGACGGAAGAGATGTGTGCTGAGCGATCTTAACACAGACCGCTCAGCACACATCTCTCCCCCCGCTCAGCACAGCACGATGGGGGGTGGGGGCGGGGCTATCACTTCACACAACGGTGAAGTGAGCGACCCGCTAGCACTGGCGATAGCGATGCGTGGGGCCGCGCATCGCTATCACTGGGGAGCATACACACTGCAGATCTGTGCTTAAAATCTAAGCAATCTAGTCAGATTGCTTAGATTTTAAACACTGATCTCTCCGTGTGTACCCCCCTTAACATGACAGGAGCTAATTGGCTGGTACTTTATTTCTGCCCATTTTATTTCCTCTCCATGGCTTAATACGTAGACCCCATAGTTCCATGCAGATCCATGTACCATGCTGCTCCCAGATAAACAAATAATATAGTATGTGGATGTTAATGTAAAAAAAGAAATAAATAAATAGAAAAAAAATGATACGATAATAGAGCAGAGAGAACTTTGGGGCTCCTCATTGATATTTCTAAAACTCAGCCTGTAACATAGCAGTTAGGAGCTGATTGTCTGGTACTTTATCTCTCTCCAAGGCTTAGTACATAAGTCTCTATGGGGTATATTCAATTAAAGTCTGATCCATTCCGAGATGTATTTGTCGGAATGGATCCAACAACCCCTATTCAATCCCATCTTAAATTCGACTTTTTCAAGTCGAGTTTAGATGGGACGCAGAGGAGGAGAAGGGGGGCGAGCTGCGGGGGGACAGCCGGCGGGCATACAGGGAGATCAGCGCTACAGTAGCGCTGCAGCAGGATGTCCCTCAGCCGCCCGACCTCACGGCAGCTTCCACCCGGCTCCGGCAGCATGCTGGAGCCGGGTGGAAGCTGCTGCGAGGTCAGGCGGGTGAGTGACATCCAGCTGCAGCGCTACTGTAGCGCTGATCTCCCTGTATGCCCGCTGGCTGTCCCCCCGTCTCCCTGCGGCTCCCCCCCCCCCCCCCCCCCCCATGCCTCCTCTGGGTCCGCATCTCAGTCCGACATCATTTTGATGTCGGACTGAAATGGTCGAAAAGGGGGCCAAAACCTGTCGGTTTGGCCCCGTTTTCGACATCAACACGTGGATTGGCAGCTATTCCGCCAATCCACGTGCTTTTCGACAAGTCGAATTTATCGACTTGTCAAAAAAATTAGCAAAATATTGAATAGGTCGAATCAGAATTCGACCTTAAAAAGTCGAAACTGCCGTCTTTTCGATAGACGTCCGTTTTCGACTTCAATTGAATATACCCCTATATCTCTCTCCAAGGATTAGTCAATAGACTGCTGAGTTTGGATAAGGGGACAGCTGTATAAAGCATTTTGTGTATAGCCCCAACTACTGCATTAGTTTGCTGACATCATATGATCTGAACAGAGTAGCACAAAATTAAATTTGGAGAACTCTATTAAAACAAAACAATGAGAGTTTGACATGGTGGAGAGGGCCAGCTGCAGACACAGGGCGCTTTAGAGTATGCCCCCTGAAGATGGCAGGAGCTGCAGATCAGATAAACAACAACCTCTCCAAAGCAAAGAGCGAAGCAGGCTGTATGCAAAACAGCAGAGTTGAAGCCTGTCCCTGATGTGCTAAGGGGCATATTCATGTTTCTACGTAAATGGAATTGCATTTGCATTTTCTAGGCTACGGAGCTTCTAATGTTAGCAAGTCAAGCAGCTGCCCAGAAAAAAAGAGACGCTCACCGGAGCCACTGCAAACTCATTCGCAACTGCAAGCACATTTGCAGCATATACGCAAAAACGAGGAACATCAGGTCTAAGGGTTGGCCTATGGCTACGCAGCCTGGACATGGCAGTAGCAACGCAGATGCCATGTTTTTGCACGTATGAGCTGTTTTGTATGTACAGCAGATAACGCCCCGAAAACTACAATGACACGTCTGCGCTTTTGCAACCACTCCCCGGTAACGCCTCTAAACGGTCACTTCCTGTCAATCACTTAACCATGGAATACTCATTGCAAGTGTGATAGCAGCAGTACCTTGACACATGTGCAGTGCAATCGCAGCACATGGGCAGTCTGACGATAATCGCTCATTTGCGTGAACCTCGGCACAGCGTACATGAAATAGGTCCTAAATCTTTCTTGGTCTTACCACTCATCATACTACATCAAATTTCCTAAATTACTGAGTGCAATTTAAATACCAGCATGCTGGAGTTTAGTTTTTTTTAAAATACTAAACAAAAGTTACTAATACCCCTTTTATACCGCCTGAGGCGAGTCACACCCGGGAGCCTGACACGGGTGCTTCCCAACTATGACCCGCCTCAGGCCCCTCTCCGCCGGGTTGGTGATGCAGCGGGGGTGGAGCTTAGAGATCTCGTGATCTCCAAAAGCTGCCTGAACGGGAAACTGGTCGCATCGACTCGGCTTCCCATTTACACAGCACAGCGAGCCGGATTGAACACGTATTCAACCCTGCTTGCTACCCAAGTTGGAATACAGGGTAGCTCGACCCGGATTATTCCAAATGGGCCCTTTTACACCGCACAGCAACACCACTTATGCACGCTCATGTGTTCAAAGCTGGCGATGTAAAAGGGGTATAATTGTTGCACACTTCAGCACACCATGGGTCTTCAACCGGGATCCGGACTGAAAGTCGACAGTAACTAGGTCGACAATGTCTAGGTCGACCACTATTGGTCGACAGTAACTAGGTCGACAGGGTGTCTAGGTCGACAGGGTGTCTAGGTCGACATGAGTTTTTCACAATTTATTTCTTTTTTTGAACCTTTTCATACTTAACGATCCACGTGGACTACGATTGGAACGGTAATCTATGCCGAGCAAAGCGGTAGCGGAGCGAAGGCACCATGCCCGAAGCATGGCGAGCGAAGCGAGCCATGCGAGGGGACGCGGTGCACTAATTGGGGTTCCCGGTCACTCTACGAAGAAAACGACACCAAAATAACATTAAAAACTCATGTCGACCTTTTGACCTGTCGACCTAGAACATGTCGACCTAAAGACCCTGTCGACCTAGACACCCTGTCGACCTAGTTACTGTCGACCAATAGTGGTCGACCTAGACATTGTCGACCTAGTTACTGTCGACTTTCAATACCACACCCCTTCAACCTGCGGCCCTCCAGCTGCTGTGGAACAACCCATCCCAGTATGCCCTGCCTCCGTGTTAGCATGCCTTAAAAGCAAAACTGTGGCAAGGCATGCTGGGATGTATAGTTCCACAGCAGCTGGAGGGCCACAGGTTGAAGACCCATAATGTAAAACAATATACAGAGGTTATAAACACAGAATAAAAACACTATAGGGCTAAAGCAAAGTTGCACCCAAGTTCATTCTGCGGACAGATTTTGCACTGTGCGTCATATCTCCCTGCTGCGCTTATGCAGCGATCCACCTGAATTCAAACAGATCTCTTACACCAGGGATAGGGTTTGTACACACTGTTTATGATCACTGCTATAAAACCAAGCATATGTGTAGGGGTGGCGCTGTCATATAGAGGCACAGAACTCTGCATGGCTGCGAATATCCACATTTAGTTCCATACGCGCAATATGTGTGCAGTTGCAGTCGACTTGTGGGCAACTGTATTCGATGATCATGCAGGTTATGGTCTCGGCAAATATTTTGTCAGATTCATGTCCACATATAAAATGATTATTTCCTGAATGACTGTTCACGTGTGTTTGCCTAATGAGTTCTATCCGTGAAGCACATGGATGCTAAGCAAAGGTGCAGTGGGATTGGCAGTCTCCAGATGTACAGCTGGGTCCCCACATGTCTATATGTAATGATGAATCCTGCAGCTCAGTTGGAGGTAAAGGAGGAGGGGTGTATTGCCTTACATAACTGAAGCACAGCTGCTGCCTGTGAGTACATCAAGGCCGCAGGATGAAATAAACGAGGTGAAGGTTCTGTCCTTGGCTTCCAGTGCACGGTGAAGTGGACATCACATTGACTCCTGTATTAGTAGAGGCGGCAGATTCCTAGCTGTTATACTACGTTTTCAGTGTAATGTCATTTTTATTATAGTAGCTATTAAAACTGGAAACTAATTGAAAACTTGTTTTTTTTTAACCCTGTCATTGCTGAAAATCATTACTAGGTGTATTCTGGATTCCCAATAAGTGCATTAAATTTACCAGAAACATGATTATTATTTTTTTACTGGGGAAATTAACTGTTTGCGAACCTGTTAATGGTAATTGAGAGAACTGTAGCTATTTATTATACTCCACTGCAGTGATGGGTTGGTGGTGTCCCTAGGCTGTAATCTGAGTACCTGTCCTTATAAGCGACATAGCAAAACAAAATTGAGGCGGAATAAACTTTCTTCTGTATATAATTAGACCGGTCTGTATTAATTCAAGTAAATACATTTTGAGTATTGTTGTTATTGCTGGATATTTGGGACCAGCATTTGTATATGTCATGCTCACTGTATATTTTATTAAAAGACAAACTATGATCATGTTGATGTAGATCAGATAAAGACCTTCTCATCCGGGATTAGATTCAAATCCATTCTTTGGGTTTGTTAGGGTTGTTTGTCGCCTCTCCTGTGAAATAATGTAAAAGACAATAATTGGAGTTACATATATGAATATTTTAGTCCCAGTGGCAGCTAGACCTAAACAAAATTTCCCCATGGATCATCTTGTATGACAATCGCATGGAAAACCCCTTTCGACCATTATAGTGCTGTGTTTAAATACTATTTTTATACATGCATTTTACTTTAGCCATAACATATATTATATCCCTTTTTATTCCTTTTTTTTTTAGTTTGTTTCTTTTAAATATGATTTCTAAATACTACTTCCTGATGTTCCTTTTAGCTTGTTCTTGCTTATATAAACCGTTAATTACATTTTTGAGATTTGCATAGTGAATCTTATAAGATTCTTATTTCTTTATCTAGCTGTGAAATAACATGCCTCTGTAGCCCTTAACCTTAACGTGTCCATAGAAGGGGGGCAATTCAATGAAATGTTATGTAATTGCAATGCAGACGATGTTCTGGTGGGACGTTGTGTAATTGCTGGCTGTGCACACTACATGGTCCCTACATGGTGAGTTTTACCTTGCATCCCTATAGGAGTTTGCAGGAAAATATACAATTTTAGGCTACCGCACGTACCGGTGATGTGAGCACTGCGATATTTTAAATTGCCTCCAAAATATTGTTAGCTGCTTTGTGTTTTAGAAATTATTACAGCTAATAATGTGTGGAGAAAAACAATATAACTTTTTTTTTTTTTAACGGAATAGAAATAGTGCTATTATGCAAAACTGGTGACATCTTGTGAAACACAATTTTTCCTATGATATGGAAAATGTAGATGAAATTTGTATTTATTTTTCTCTATCGTCCTAGTGGATGCTGGGGTTCCTGAAAGGACCATGGGGAATAGCGGCTCCGCAGGAGACAGGGCACAAAAAGTAAAGCTTTAGGATCAGGTGGTGTGCACTGGCTCCTCCCCCTATGACCCTCCTCCAAGCCAGTTAGATTTTGTGCCCGGCCGAGAAGGGTGCAATCTAGGTGGCTCTCCTAAAGAGCTGCTTAGGAAAGTTTAGCTTAGGTTTTTTATTTTACAGTGAGTCCTGCTGGCAACAGGATCACTGCAACGAGGGACTTAGGGGAGAAGAAGTGAACTCACCTGCGTGCAGGATGGATTGGCTTCTTGGCTACTGGACATCAGCTCCAGAGGGACGATCACAGGTACAGCCTGGATGGTCACCGGAGCCTTGCCGCCGGCCCCCTTGCAGATGCTGAAGTAAGAAGAGGTCCAGAATCGGCGGCAGAAGACTCCTCAGTCTTCTAAAGGTAGCGCACAGCACTGCAGCTGTGCGCCATTTTCCTCTCAGCACACTTCACACGGCAGTCACTGAGGGTGCAGGGCGCTGGGAGGGGGGCGCCCTGGGAGGCAAATGAATACCTATTTTGGCTAAAAATACCTCACATATAGCCTCCGGAGGCTATATGGAGATATTTAACCCCTGCCAGAATCCGTTAAGAGCGGGAGACGAGGCCGCCGAAAAAGGGGCGGGGCCTATCGCCTCAGCACACAGCGCCATTTTCCCTCACAGAAAGGCTGGAGGGAAGGCTCCCAGGCTCTCCCCTGCACTGCACTACAGAAACAGGGTTAAAACAGAGAGGGGGGGCACTAATTTGGCGATATGCTTATATATATATTAAGATGCTATAAGGGAAAACACTTATATAAGGTTGTCCCTATATAATTATAGCGTTTTTGGTGTGTGCTGGCAAACTCTCCCTCTGTCTCTCCAAAGGGCTAGTGGGTCCTGTCCTCTATCAGAGCATTCCCTGTGTGTGTGCTGTGTGTCGGTACGTGTGTGTCGACAGGTAGGAGGACGATGTTGGTGAGGAGGCGGAGCAATTGCCTGTAATGGTGATGTCACTCTCTAGGGCAGGCCTGGCCAACCTGTGGCTCTCCAGCTGTTGTAAAACTACAAATCCCATTATGCTTTCCCACAGTTTTGCTATTAGGGAATGCTAAAACTGTGGCAGGGCATGCTGGGATTTGTAGTTTCACAACATCTGGAGAGCCACAGGTTGGCCAGGCCTGCTCTAGGGAGTCGACACCGGAATGGATGGCTTATTTAGGAAATTACGTGATAATGTCAACACGCTGCAAGGTCGGTTGACGACATGAGACGGCCGACAAACAATTAGTACGGTCCAGACGTCTCAAAAACACCGTCAAGGGTTTTAAAACGCCCGTTTACTTTAGTCGGTCGACACAGACACAGACAGGGACACTGAATCCAGTGTCGACGGTGAATAAACAAACGTATTCCTTATTAGGGCCACACGTTAAAGGCAATGAAGGAGGTGTTACGTATTTCTGATACTACAAGTACCACAAAAGAGGGTATTATGTGGGATGTGAAAAAACTACCATAGTTTTTCCTGAATCAGATAAATTAAATAAAGTGTGTGATGATGCGTGGGTTCCCCCCGATAGAAAATTATGGGCGGTATACCCTTTCCCGCCAGAAGTTAGGGCGCGTTGGGAAACACCCCTTAAGGTGGATAAGGCGCTCACACGCTTATCAAAACAAGTGGCGGTACCGTCTATAGATAGGGCCGTCCTCAAGGACCAGCTGACAAGGCTGGAAAATATAATAAAAAGTATATACACACATACTGGTGTTATACTGCGGCCAGCGATCGCCTCAGCCTGGATGTGCAGAGCTAGGGTGGCTTGGTCGGATTCCCTGACTAAAAATATTGATACCCTTGACAGGGACAGTATTTTATTGACTATAGAGCATTTCTATATATGCGAGATGCACAGAGGGATATTTGCACTCTGGCATCATGAATAAACGCGATGTCCATAACTGCCAGAAGATGTTATGGACACGACAGTGGTCAGGTGATGCAGATTCCAAACGGCACAGTATGGCCGTATAAAGGAAGAGGACTTGTTTGGGGTCGGTCCATCGGACCTGGTGGTCACGGCAACTGCTGGAAAATCCACCGTTTTTTACCCTAAGTCACATCTCTGCAGAAAAAGACACCGTCTTTTCAGCCTCAGTCCTCTCGTCCCTATAAGATCATATCTGCCCAGGGATAGAGGAAAAGGAAGAAGACTGCAACAGGCAGCCTATTCCCAGGAACAGAAGCGTTCCACCGCGTCTGACAAGTTCTCAGCATGGCGCTGAGACCGTACAGGACCCCTGGATCCTACAAGTAGTATCCCGGGGGTACAGATGGGAATGTCGAGACGTTTCCCCTTCGCAGGCTCCTGAAGTCTGCTTTACCAAGTCTCCCTCCGACAAGGAGGTAGTATGGGAAAAAATTCACAAGCTGTGTTCCCAGCAGGTGACAATTAAATTACCCCTCCTACTACAGAAAAGGGGTATTATTCCACACTATATTGTGGTACTGAAGCCAGAAGGCTAGGTGAGACTTATTCTAAAAAATTTTTTTTGAACACTTACAAAGGTTCAAATTAAGATGAAGTCACTCAGAGCAGTGATAACGAACCAGGAAGAAGGGGACTATATAGTGTCCCGGGACATCAGGGATGCTTACCTCTATGTCCCAAATTTGCCCTTCTCACTAAGGGTACCTCAGGTTCGTGGTGCAGAACTGTCACTATCAGTTTCAGACGCTGCCGTTTGGATTGTCCACGGCACCCCGGGTCTTTACCAAGGTAATGGCCGAATTGATGATTCTTCTTCGAAGAAAAGGCGTCTTAATTATCCCTTACTTGGACGATCTCCTGATAGGGGCATAGTCCAGGGAACAGTTGGAGGTCGGAGTAGCACTATCTCGGATACTGCTACAATCAGCACGGGTGGATTCTAAATATTCCAAAATCGCAGCTGATCCCGACGACACGTCTGCTGTGCCTAGGGATGATTCTGGACACAGTCCAGAAAAAGGTGTTTCTCCCGGAAGAGAAAGCCAGGGAGTTATCCGAGCAAGTCAGGAACCTCCTAAAAACAGTGCATCATTGCACAAGGGTCCTGGTAAAAATGGTGGCTTCCTACGAAGCAATTCCATTCGGCAGATTTCACGTAAGAACTTTTCAGTGGGATCTGCTGGACAAATGGTCCGGATCGCATCTTCAGATGCATCAGCGGATAACCCAATATCCAAGGACAAGGGTGTCTCTCCTGTGGTGGTTATAGAGTGCTCATCTTCTAGAGGGCCGCAGATTCGGCATTCAGGATTGGATGCTGGTAACCACGGAGCCCAGCCTGAGAGGCTGGGGAGCAGTCACACAAGGGAAAAATTTCCAGGGAGTGTGATCAAGTATGGAGACTTTTCTCCACATAAATATACTGGAGCTAAGGGTAAATTTATAATGCTCTAAGCTTAGCAAGACCTCTGCTTCAAGGTCAGCCGGTATTGATCCAGTGGGAAAAACATCACGGCAGTCGCCCACGTAAACAGACAGGGCGACACAAGAAGCAGGAGGGCAATGGCAGAAACTGCAAGGACTTTTCGCTGGGCGGAAAATCATGTGATAACACTGTCAGCAGTTTTTCATCCCGGGAATGGAAACTGGGAAGCAGACTTCCTCAGCACGACCTCCACCCGGGAGAGTGGAAACTTCATTGAGAAGTTTTTTCCACATGATTGTAAACCGTTGGGAAATACCAAAGGTGGACATGATGGCGTCCCGTCTGAACAAAAAACGGGACAGGTATTGCGCCAGGTCAAGGGACCCTCATGCAATAGATGTGGACGTTCTGGTAACACCGTGGGTGTACCAGTCGGTGTATGTGTTCCCTCCTCTGCTTCTCATACCTAAGGTGCTGAGAATTATAAGACGTAGAGGAGTAAGAACTATACTCATGGCTCCGGATTGGCCAAGAAGGACTTGGTACCCGGAACTTCAAGAGATGCTTACAGAGGTCTTATGGCCTCTGCCGCTAAGAAGGGACTTGCTTCAGCAAGTACCATGTCTGTTCCAAGACTTACCGCAGCTGCGTTTGTCGGCATGGCGATGGAAAGCCGGATCCTAAGGGAAAAAAGGCATTCCGGAAGAGGTCATTCCTACCCTGGTCAAAGCCAGAAAGGAGGTGACCGCACAACATTATCACCACGTGTGGCGAAAATTTGTTGCGTGGTGTGAGGCCAGGAAGGCCCCACAAAGAAATTTCAACTCGGTCGTTTCCTGCATTTCCTGCAAACAGGAGTGTCTATGGGCCTCAAATTGGGGTCCATTAAGGTTCAAATTCGGCCCTGTAAATTTTCTTCCAGAAAGAATTGGCTTCAGTTCCTGAAGTCCAGAAGTTTGTCAAGGGAGTATTGCATATACAAACCCCTTTTTTGTGCCTCCAGTGGCACTGTGGGATCTCAACGTAGTTCTGGGATTTCTCAAATCACATTGGTTTAAAACCAGTCAAATATGTGGATTTGCAGCATCTCACATAAAAAGTGATCATGCTCTTGGCCCTGGCCTGGACCAGGCGAGTGTCAAATTGGTGGTTTTTTCTCAAAAAAGCCCATATCTGTTTGTCCATTCGGACAGGGCAGAGCTGCGGACTCGTCCCCAGTTCTCTCCCTAAGGTGGTGTCAGTGTTTCACCTGAACCAGCTTATTGTGGTGCCTTGCACCTACTAGGGACTTGGAGGACTCCAAGTTGCTAGAAGTTGTCAGGGCCCTGAAAATATATTCCAGGACAGCTGGAGTCAGAAAATCTGACTCGCTGTTTATACTGTATGCACCCAACAAGTTGGGTGCGCCTGCTTCTAAGCAGTCGATTGCTCGTTGGATTTGTAACACAATTCAACTTGCACATTCTGAGGCAGGCCTGCCACAGTCTAAATCGGTTAAGGCCCATTCCACAAGGAAGGTGGGCTCATCTTGGGCGGCTGCCCGAGAGGTCTCGGCATTACAACTCTGCCGAGCAGCTACGTGGTCAGGGGAGAACACGTTTGTAAAATTCTACAAATTTGATATCCTGGCAAAAGAGGACCTGGAGTTCTCTCATTCGGTGCTGCAGAGTCATCCGCACTCTCCCGCCCGTTTGGGAGCTTTGGTATAATCCCCATGGTCCTTTCAGGAACCCCAGCATCCACTAGGACGATAGAGAAAATAAGAATTTACTTACCGATAATTCTATTTCTCGGAGTCCGTAGTGGATGCTGGGCGCCCATCCCAAGTGCGGATTATCTGCAATACTTGTACATAGTTACAAAAATCGGGTTATTATTGTTGTGAGCCATCTTTTCAGAGGCTCCGCTGTTATCATACTGTTAACTGGGTTTAGATCACAAGTTGTACGGTGTGATTGGTGTGGCTGGTATGAGTCTTACCCGGGATTCAAAATTCCTCCCTTATTGTGTACGCTCGTCCGGGCACAGTACCTAACTGGCTTGGAGGAGGGTCATAGGGGGAGGAGCCAGTGCACACCACCTGATCCTAAAGCTTTACTTTTTGTGCCCTGTCTCCTGCGGAGCCGCTATTCCCCATGGTCCTTTCAGGAACCCCAGCATCCACTACGGACTCCGAGAAATAGAATTATCGGTAAGTAAATTCTTATTTTTTAAACCTCTTGATTACTTTGTTATCTTTTCCCTGTAGTCCTCAAAGCAGGCAACTATCTTCAGGTGAATAGTATACTGAAGATTTGCAGGATTATGTTATAGAGCCATGTTACAGGCCTGACCTTGACCAGGAAAACTCTTACTGATGTGGCTGGCCCCCCTCTTCTTTGTTGTGTGACAGAAGGGAAAGCACTTGCTATTATGAGTGTAGGGTAGTAAGGATTCTCCCTCAGGGAGAGTGCAGGCTGCAGTGCATGTGTATATGTGACGTGGGCCTCCTTTTTGCATCATAGAAGAGAAGGGGACAGTAGCTAGGGGCCGGGATGAGCACACGCTGATCCTGGCAGGGATTCAGCCTTGCCCCCCCCCCCCCCTGCCACCACATCCCCCTCCCTTCTTCCCCGCTGCGCCTGTGCTAGCTAACAATGCAGCACAATAACCAAGGCAGCCGGCTATCTAAGAGCTTCCATGAAGTGAGAGCAAAGGAGGTGGCAGAGAATAGGTGAGCTGGCAATGGCATTTTGGCCTATTTGCTTTCCTTGGGTTATGTTTGTGGCTTTACTAGACCATCAGAATCCCAGGATTATCATTGCATCATCTCGTCAGAGTCAGCACAGATCTGTCAGCTCTGAATTCTATTTGTATACAAGTGGTGTCCTACCAACTTCTGCGGTGGATATTTGTGTGGTAACAATGCTTCTAGAGCAGTTACGTTGCTGTTTCCCACAATAGGGGCGATCATTTATTGCAAATAATAAACTTTCTCTAGTGTATACTGGCCCTCTAGGCTTTGTCATAGGATGAATCTATCCTGATAAGCCAGAGCAATTAGTAGATCATATATATGGAACACACTGTAGTCTGTGGCGCTGAAAGGTTACCTGTAATAGAGAATCATGTCTTGTCACTGAGTATCTAATTGTAAATGTTTATTACCTAATCTGTGCACAATCATAGTGACAGAATAAGACAGAAATGTTGCAGTAGAAGTCTTTATGTGGTTTGGAGCAAATACTCTATGTCCTATACAATGCTATGTGTGTGATTGTTCTGTTAATGGTCTATCCATGTATGCCAGATTCTGCAAGCCTGAAAAGTTTGACTTTAGCATTGAGGCATCTCCTCTGCAGTCACTATTTTATTGCTGTATTTGTGTGCATGGCTAGTATTCACATTTTATTGTCACATTTTCATTTTATTTAATTGTTTGTTTTTTTTTGAAGAGCCAAATGGAGAGTTTTTAAATGTAAAAAATGCTTGAATATCTTCTTATGCTTATCTCCTGGGGTTAGTTTCCTGGGATTTGCTATAGGGCCCATATATTATATGTATTTATATCCAGCTAGTAATTGTCATTATGCCCGTATAGACTGTACCTGCCTCAAGTCTCCAGTATAGCAGGATGGAGAGCTTGGCAGTGCCTAGTAACAGATCAGGTGCCCACTTGCTGGTTGGCTGAGTCACAAGGCAGCATGCACATGGTCAGTTGTTCGTTTATTTGTGTATTTACAGAATATTTTCCATTCTGTTCATGTTACTGGTGTCCAAATGCCTGAAAAAAGTACAGTTTTGGTACCTTTGTTCATTTAAGCAGTCTACCTATTGACTCTTCTTTTTTTCCCTTTGATCTCACGTACATTTGCTACTACGGTTTACAAATCTGCAGTCCCAGCAAAATAATAGGATTTTTCCTGTGTTTAGAGATCTGCAGTGTTACGAGAAGAACAGGTTTGTTCTGTGATGCTAATGTACTGTGCTGAATCTACTGCTTTAGTGTGAGTAGTGTGTAGCTGCTGTGGTTCTTAGGTCTGTGATGTTATTATCGGTGAGCTTCACATCTGTTGCAGAGCTTTGCACATTTGAGACAGTGATTTAATGTGTAAATGCCTAAGCAATACCATGATTATGATTATGGCAGCAGTAATGGTGTCACAGCAGTGGAGCCCATTTCTGCCTCCCAGTAACCAGCACCACAGTCTCCTGCCTTGCAGAGAGTCGCACAGCAGTATGCACTGGAAGTAGCTACAGGACCATTTCACAGGAGAACTTAACAATTTTACTTTGATTAATGGTACAGAGCTTACCCTGGATGCATGGGTTTGGTGGCAGGGCTGAGCTGTACTGCAGCAATTATAGAGATGCTCTTTAACTATTGCAGACCATGCAGTTGGTGATTGCTTTTTACACCAGTTGTGTAGTTAAGTACAGATGTTTCTAAGTCCCAGTGATGGCCCTAAACTTTGCGTCATGTAGTTTTGTAACTAGCTATGTCTGAATAGTCTGTCCTTTGAGGACACTGCAGTAAACTAAGCCCTTCATCTACATACTGTACTGCCCTTGACTTCCAGTCCCAGCTTTTAAGGATTTTTATAGGGTTTATTTACTGCATAGTAAAATACATTTTATTTTCTATGGTCAATGGAATTTGTATTTTTGTTCTCATATTGTAGGATGTTTAAAACTTGAGGCAAAATGTTTATTGTAGTGTGTCCATGTGCAGTTGTCCTCATCCTTCCATGTATGAAATGTCAGCATTGAGCAGTGCAGTGCTGCATATCCGAGCACTCCATGTTACATGCACAGGTTCACCTACCCAGTAGCATTGTGTGTTAAACGTTCAGCTATGAATGTACTGGGAACAGAAAGTTTACTGTAACTCCTGGATTATCCTGTCATTGTAGCAGTGATATGAGAAATCACTTAGTGCTTCAGTTTTCACACCAGAAAGGCACTCCTGTATAGACTGCATGTGTATGATAGCTGGAAGGTCATCAGTGAACACTGTTTACATCAGGCTATGCCAGTAGTTCCCAAACTTGCTCCTCAAGGCACCCTAGCAGTCCAGGTTTTAAGGCTATCAATCACGGTATCTTAAGTACAGGGTGATTCAAAAGTCACAATACACCATTTTTGTTTCAAAAACTGTGCAGGAAATGGGAAAACTGAATACTCCAGTAAGGTATGGGTGAGGTGGGCTATCTTTTAGGGTATGTACTGAACAGGGCGCCATCTTGAAATCGTCCATCTTGAATCTAAGTCCGTTTTTTCACATGGAAAGGGGGTTGTGTAACATGTCAAACAACATCAGAATTTGCTGAAAAGTTTATTGCTGCAAACAGATTTGAAATAGCAGTTATGGTTCAAGAGTTACAATACTTTTTTTGTTGGAATTACAGGCTGAACTGTTCGCCATAAAGGACAGTCAATTAATGTGTTAAACATGTTGTCCCTCAAAATGCTGCACGAAGTGGTGTTCGCCTCAGTTCTGAATGAAGATAGCAGCTTCCCCTGTTACTTTCAACAGGATGGGGCTCCACCACACTACAGAGCAGTTGTTCTTCAGTGGTTAGGTGATCAATTTCCTGGTCATTGGATTGGCCGACGTGGTTCTGTGGAATGGCCACCCAGATCACCTGACCTCACACCACTTGACCTTTATCTGTGGGGTCATTTAAAGCGACTCGTGTATGCGGAGAAAATAAGAAACAGACATCATCTCTAGCAACGCACTGAAGAAGCGTGTGCCAGCATTTCTTCGGAAATCCTTCTGCGAGTGCAAGAAGATTGGATCCAGCACCTTCAGATTTGTGTTATCCAAGAGGGACAACATGTTGAACACATTAAATGACTGTTCTTTATGGAGAACAGTTCAGCCTGTAATTGCAACAAAAAAGTGTTGTAACTTTTAAACCATAACTGCTATTTCAAATCTGTTTGCAGCAATAACATTTTCAGCAAATTCTGATGTTGTTTGACATGTTACACGACCCCCTTTCCATTTGAAAAAAACTGACTTAGATTCAAGATGGGCAGTTTAAAGATGGCACCATGTTTGGTACATACCCTAAAAGATATCTCACCTCGCCCATACCTTACTGGAGTATTCAGTTTTCCCATTGCCTGCACAGTTTTTGAAACAAAAGGATGTACTCCGATTCTTGAATCACCCTGTAGTACCTCAGTCAGTTTGCTTATACCATCTGTGCACAATCACAGATGTAGTTAAAACCTGGACTGTTAGGGTGTCCTGAGAACTGAGTTTGGGAACCCTGGTCTGTGATGGGGCAAAAAAATTAATGTTTCTTCAATTAGTTAATCATTCTCCCCTTAGTTACCAACCTTTCCAATTGATACGTTTTAGTTTTTCTTCTAAAATATGTTTAGATTCATTTACGAGCAGCGTGTCTTTGCACTTTAAAACTGGTATTGGAAATCTTTCATAATTTCTATGTAAACATACGAGTGTGATGGGCCCTACACACTGGCAGATAATACTGAAAGATATGAACGATCTCGTTCATTAATGTATGAACGAGATACTGTTCATATCTTTCAGTGTGGAGGCACCAGCGATGAACGATGCGCGGCCCCGCGCTCGTTCATCGCTGGTGCCCCGTCGCTTGTGCATGCAGGCCAATATGGACGAGATCGTCCATATTTGTCTGCACTGCTATAGAGCCAGGTGACGGGGGGAGTGAAGAAACTTCACTCCCCCCGTCACTGCCCCCCCCCCCCGCCGCTGCCGGGTCGCCCGTCGGCCGTATCCGCCGCCGGGCAGCTCACCCATTTACACTTCACCCTTACCTGGGTCGAATTCCCAAGTAAATAAACCCGGTTATTTTTCAGGGACCCTTTTCCACTGAGCCGCAACCCGGGTACACCAGACAATAACCCGGGTTATTGCAGTAGTGGAAAGGGGGTATTATGTTAAAAAGCACTCGGCATGCACTTGTTAGTAAAGAACATGGTGAAAGGCGATACATCCTTTAGCTATCACCTTCCTCCTCTGCTCAGTAGTACATTGCCTGTGCTCTCTGCACTGCTAAATTTGCAGCTATGAATTGCAAGGTGCAATGGGTTTGTCTACTGACACCTTACTGTGACATCCTGCTCTGTGTTGGTCTTTCACCATTTTTTTTTTAAACTGGCAGCTTGTGCTACAGGCTGAATTTTCAGTCAGTTGATCTGCAGTTGTTCAGGTGTTTTGTGAAATATTCGCTTTCACTCTCGATTACCCTTTTGATGACTTTACTTGAGATCTCCATGTTACATGAGAGGTGCGAGAAAAAACATATGTTAAAAAGTCCATAGTGGGCGCCCAAACCCGCACTTTGAATGCCCATTCAAGCGCTTTAGGCTGGTATGAGACAGAGCTGTCAGGCACTATAGCTGGTAATGGGTGTCTGATCAGAGCAACAATTGAATAGCTCTGATAGATGCCCATTGCTATAGACGCCCAGCAGGGGGCGCAGGACACAATTTAATCAACCCCATATAGATTAAAAATAGGCAATTTGTTACTCACCAACTCTTTGCTGAAATCCACAGGTTGTCTAAGCTTGACTACATAAAATATGCTGAGACTTTTTTTTAATATTCATTCATTCACCCATCCATTTATTATGTTGCTATTATATCATATATATTTATTCTTTGTTTGTGCTGCATTTATAGTATACGGTACCTACTTCACTTAAAGGAATTTCCTGCTATCTGCCTAGACAAACACTATGGCAGCTTTTCATTTGTAACTGGGAATATATGTGCGAAGTCTGTTTGAAAACCAAAATATTTCTTTTTACTGTACCTATAGGAGCGCATGAGGTTGAGGACTAAAAACTTACGGAATTATCACTGTCTGGAAAAAATTGCTTGTCAATATAAGGATTTTTTTTCACCAGCCCAAAATAATATTCCAGAAACGCACGCATGACAGAACTGTCTTACAAAGCATACTTGATGTACTTTTCTGGTGCACATTTATGCTGTGCCCAGGTTTTTTCTCTGCGCTCGGGAGATGCATCCACAAACTAGCATTGTCAGGTGGTGAAAATGAATGTGAGGAGGCACATTGGGGGTCATTCCGAATTGATCGCTCGCTAGCTAGTTTTAGCAGCCGTGCAAACGCTATGCCGCCGCCCACTGGGGAGTGTAGGTTTAGGCTGCGTGGGGAGGGTTAGGTTTAGCCCCCTTCCCCCCCCCCCAATAGGTTGCAGCGGTGGGGGGGTTGGGGTAAGGCTGCAGAAATGAAGGGTGGTTTAGGAGGTGAAGGGTAACTTGCTTCCCTACCCCTGCCAGGATTCTAAACAACGATATATAGAAATACAGCGCTGTACAAGATTCAAATTAACTAAGTGGATATGCTTAATACACAATTTTAAAAACAGAAAGTAATAAACATGAATTAAAATACATGAACAGTCAGTTGATATTAAACCAATCACTGAGCAGTTCAGTAAAATGTATCAGTTACTGTGGCACTTTTCCAATCCTGTGTTCCACAGTGGGGATCCAAATGAAAGGTCATCCGTGTTGCAACGGTAGGTGGTAAACGGATCCTGGTTCACAGTGGACAGAATTATGGCAAATTGACTGTCATGCGTATCTGTGTTCCAAATGGAAGAATCCTGATGGATTGGTAAAGTGCTACAGTAACTGATAAATGGTGGTACCCATTCTAGAGTGACCATATTATCCCTTTTACCTGGGACACTCATGGATTACACAGGTTCTGTGGCTGATTAAAACCAGCTGAAATATAGGCTTGAAGTCAGTCAGCCACAGAACCTGTGTAATCCATGAGCATCACAGGTAAAAGGGACAATATGGTCACTCTACTTTCACAAATGTGAACTGTTACACTAGTGCATAAAAGGGAGTTGTCCCCATTTGTGGAGCCTTTTATAGGTCTAGCAATTGGTTTAATTATCAACTGATTGTTCATATATTTTAATGTTTATTACTTTCTCTTTTTAAAATTGTGTATTAAACATATCCACTTAGTGAATTTGAATCTTGTTCAGCGCTGTATTTATATATTGTCCCTTTTTCTTTTTTATCGGGAGACTGACTAGCTCCCTCCATTACAGCTGCTGGGAGAATCAACTTGTGTATGCGCCTAACTTTTTATATACTTGTTATATAGATTCTTTTTTGCAGGATTCTAAACAGCTTGATACTGCGGTCGGTATTCTGACCGCCGGCATTTCAGCCCCAACCCATTTAAAGATGGTCCTAATGGATGACTACATTGCCGTGTTTGTAACCGGTCTTAAAGGAAACAGTGAATATCAATTCACTTAAATATGAGAAATGAAGGGACAGATGATTAGCTTTTTTTCTTAAATGCTTTTCAATCTAAATAATGACATCCTGTCTAGGTAATGTCATTGTGCTACCACAGATCTTGTAGCCATTGGCACATAAGATGAGTTGGTTACTGGGCATCCTGTGCTAGTCCTTGTTGCATGCAGTTTTGAGATCCAGTAGAAATGCATTCCTTTATAGAATGTCCTCATGTCACCGGCACGCTGCATTACTCCTATATGCACAGCAGCAATTCCCCAAAGCTGGCCTGTGATGTGAATGCTTGCGTGGTGTAGGCTGTATGTGCTGAGGGTGTCTGCAATGCAGTGTTCTATTTCCTAATTGCACCAATTGATGGAAGGGCAGAGCCAGGTCATCAAGTGACAGTTCTGCTTCACTTTAACCTCCTAGCTGCCAGAGGAATCAATATGTCACAGGCTGGCTATTTACTACATGCACATTCATGTGATTGTTAGAATTTCTGTTTTCTCTCTCAACTGTGTAACCCCCTGTCTCTTTGTATGGTGGTGTGGTGCAGAGGTGGACATACACATATTACCGGCACTGGTATCTCGCCCCAGCTAGCTATAGGGTGTGGGCACTGATGACGAGAGGGTCCCCGCACATGCAGGTATGCAGCAGTATATAAGGTGGGCACAGGTGTGCAAACATGGTGGTGCAGTGCAGGACTTAAAGAATTTGGGCACCAGACCATCTTGTGATTAAAGTAGTGATGAGCGGATTCGGTTTTACTCGGTTTTACTCGGTTCTCAAAACGGCATCTTATTGGCTCACGGATGTCACGTGTTTTGGATAGCCAATAAGATGCCGTTTTGAGAACCGAGTAAAACCGAACCTCGCTCATCACTAGATTAAAGCACAAGAAACTTTATTTACACTACTCCATGTCCTCCAGCTCAATAAGCATAATGGTTACAAGCTCTATTTCACCAACTTCCTCTAGCACAATACTTGTAGCAGATGGTAAATGCTGTATATTGTAAGGTTAACTGTTGCAGAGATTAGTTACATGCCCAGTAGCTATGTACAGTCCGCTCCGTACTCTAGCTGTAGTTGTAATCACAGTTCCACGCAAGTTATTTAGCTTTGTACCTCATACCATATTCTTCAGTGTACAGTGGTTCCCTACATCCACTAGCATTCCCTTGTTGGCCTCCCCTGCTCTCCAGCTGCAGGCACCTTGAACTGATAAATTTCTATTCTCCTGCTTCTCACACCGGCAGACTCACTCCACAGCAAAGGTACATCCTCAACAGGGACAACTTTCCCTATCCACCTACTATGGCTGGCAGCCATTTCACGTACTCCTCCTCAACAGGGCTAATATCCTGTAGGCTAGCCTGTAACACACTATCTCTGTGTCCTCTCTGCCCCATCCAGGATTCTTCTATAGCCACACTACTCCCACAGTTACCCCCCTCTAATGGCTTCTGGGGGCCTTTCTGCATAAGGGACTACTATTAATATTTCTGCAGCTCTTACCATATCCTGGGTGCTGCATGATGGAGATTATCACTGGGCTGCTCTCATTGTAGGTGCTTCCCCTTTGATTCCGGGAGGCCCTCTCTGCACCCAGGCTCCCCCTTCACATGCTGTGCCCCACATGCTCTAACAATGGGGGAGCCTCTGTCCTCCTCCTCTACTGTACTTGGCCCTGGTCCACTGAACTCTTTCTGGTCTGTTGCTCCCCCAGCTATGTTTTTTTTTCTGGTAAGTCCCACGTACCCCTCAGTTGGAGTTGGTGCTCCTCATGCATCCCACCCACTTCCTATATAGAATAATGTAGGTAATCGGAGGTCAGAATGGAGGGTGCAAATCGCCATCATTTTAGCCTGGTCCCTTCTCAAAGGACCTGCAATTTGCCGGATTTACCAACATGGTAGCCGGGCCTAATGACGTGGATACCCAGCACCACCCCTCCAAGTCCCCCTCTGCTTCTCCTCTACGAACTTCTCCCAGAGAGGAGTATTAAAATGTCAGCAAGTATGGGTTCCCCAGTCTCCATACAAATTAAACCTAGTGCCCCATCTCACTTGCAGATTTTCCTGTCACCTGTGTCACATCCCCAGGGGGCATGACCTAATGACAGAGGGCACGGCTTATACAAAAGCCTCCAGAAGGAGCATTTTAAGTGAGAGGTTCTTTCTTTCCATGTTTGTACAACTTAGAAGGATATACAGATGTTTGCTCAAGAGCCGCATGGGGCCCTCTGCTCCACATTCAATTTAGCACCTTTTAAAATGGCAGACTTCTGCAGATGTATTAACATAAAACATTGCTCTCTATGTAAAGCCGCATACTGTACAGTGCACTTCCTAACATTTGAAATTACCAAAGAGGGACACTAGATTGTTTAGAAAGGATATGCATTTTTGTGGTTTCTTGCATTTCCACTCCTCAGTAGACATTCAACAAGTTGTCATAACACGCATCGAAATACAGTTATACTGCTATTCTCTCCTTTCAGGCTGAAATAGGGATGGCAATCGACTACTGCCAAACATTCATGGCTAACTACTGATGGTCAATGGTTCTATGCCATCGATGGCTAAGTGGAACCAAATTGTTTTATTTATTTTATATTCCCCCCCCCCCCCCCCCCCAAGGCCCGGGTAGCACCTGCCAGCGGTGGCCATAGTGCAAACCATCGATTGTTCACCATAGATGGTTTATGTGCCAATGCTGGTAACCGCTGATGACACCATCAATGGCAACCGTCGATTGACAGCTCACAGATTGCCATGCCTAGCCGCAAGCCACCAGAGTTTCCTTATTTCATTCTAATATCCACAAGTGCTTGTAGATTAGGGAACTGTGACATAGATAAATGCATTGTACATTTATATATAGTATGATGCTCTTCCATCATCATCTTCAGGAGATAGTTATTGCATGCACAGGAAATCCTTAGTAGTTTTGCGTAGTAAGTCAGTGCACAGACAGCCACAGCAAACACAGATAAATTGGTCTTGATAAATTTACTCAATATAGGGGCATATTTAATAATTCTTGTTGTCACTCGTTACTAATCTTAAATGGTGCTCCAACCAATAAGCTCCTAACTAATCACTCGTTATTAAATATGCCCCATAGTTTCTCCGTCAATAACATTCGATATGGCAGTCTATGGGCAGTATCCTATTACATGTGGTGATTTACCGCACGGTAATAACAGGCTTTTTAGCCCGATAATACTATTGGGCTATCCAATTTCAACTCGTTTTTTACCGTATGATAACACATGGAATCCGTGATAACTTCGCGGACCCATGTTTTACCATCCAATAACGGATCATCTGGGGCTTGTTATCAGGGATTTTGCTTCATGTGCCAGAAACCCCGAGTTCAGGTCTACAGGGTAAATAGGGTAGCCCAGGGGAATCCACTAGCTGCAGTAATTCACCGCAGCTAATAGGATACCTATTTATTGTTTGAGAGGTGTGCAGTTGACTTCCATTTATTAGCAACCATCCCTAGTTATGGGGTGCTTTTATGTTAAAAACTTTGTCCTGGGGCTTGGCCATAGTGACATGCCCCATCCTGAATGCCTTCAGGTGTTTTTGCTAGGTATGTAACTGTGTTGTCTTCAAACTGATCTCCAAGTGCTAGTTGCAGTTTAAATGAAAAAAAAAGGATAATACTAGATAACAATGGTTTGTTTTAGTTTAGTTTTTTCTTTTGGAATGTGGCTATAGGGAGAGAGGAATGATGTTCTAAGAGAGAGGTGTTAATGGGCTGGGATAGAGAATAGCATTGGGGGAGGGAAAGAATGGTGTTGGAAGAGAAAAAGAATGATATTGACGGGCTGGGTGAGAGAAAGAATGGTGTTGGCGGGTTTGGAGCGACAATGGCGAGTTGAGAAAGAGAGAGAATGGTGTTGGTGGGATGTGAGAGAGAATGGCGTTGGAGGGTTGAGAGTGAGAATGTCATGTTGGGAGAGAGATTGGTGTTGGTGGATTGGAAAAGAGAATGGCGTTGGTGAGTTGGAAAAGAGAATGGCGTTGGTGGGTTGGGAGAGATAATAATGGTGTTAGGTTGGGCGAGAGAGAGAAGGGTGTTGTTGGGTTGGGAGAGAGAATGGCGCTGGTGGTTTGGGAGAGAGAATGGCGTTGGTGGGTTGGGAGAGAGAATGATTTGGGGAAGTGAGGAAAAGAATTGCCAATGATGTCAAAAAGAACAGCGAGGAGGTAACTGGGCCCATGTAGTGGAGGAAAGGGAAAGAGGAGAGTTCCAGTACATATGTTTTTTATTATTATGCATTTAGGAGCCAAACATATTTTTGAGCGAACATAGAGGGCTTTATAGATACAGATTTGTAGAGGACAGATAAAATAGGGTCAAAGTATATTGGAAGAGGGATTGTCCCTCTAAAGCAGTGATATCCATGCTTGTGCACAGATGGATAAATCAAAATAACTGAGGTACAATGAAGGGGTCTATTTACTAAGAGATAAAGTACCAGCCCATTGGCTCCTAACTGCCATGTCACAGGCTGCATTTGAAAAATAACAGTTAGGAGCTGATTGGTTGGTACTTTATCTCCATCCAATTTATCTACATCAATGGCTTAGTAAATAGACCCCTAAGTCATCTGTGCTCAAGCATAGCTATTCTTAAAACCAGGACTGTTAGTGTGCTTTAAGGATTGTGGTTGGGAACCCCTGCTCTAAGGATAGGAAGTTGAAAGGTTTGCCGTAAAGCAGTAAGGCAGACAAAAGTAAACATAGCACAGTAAGTAAATTGACATAACAACAGGGAAGAACAGCTTTGGGCCTATTTATCCAATAGACCTGAAAAGTCTGAATTTTCTAATGCTGCTCCTCACAATGAACAAAAAAAAATTGCCAGGACAGCTGAACAATGCTCGCGATTAAACATGATGGTAGTATAGGATGATAGAACTGCCACTTTACTTTTTATATATGTAGTTATTTATTGTCCAATGCTGTTACAAGAGAGCCCCAGCAATGGCAGCTGGACTTAATAATTAGGGATACGACCTATAAAACAGGATTTTTGAATAGATTTAGGACTCTGCTCCTTGATAAATAGGCCCCACACCTATTCTCTGTATAGTAGACACTAAAGCGTAATGGTATGGAAGAGTCTGGCAAGAAAACTTGATCTAAATGAGGGGTGGGTCACTGGGCACGATTCAATTCTAAGAGAGAGCCGGGAATTAGCTCTCAGGCTATTCAATACAGAGCAATTGTAAGTCGGAAAATGCCTGTTCTCCCGGACTAAACAGGGTGTTTTGTCAGGAGAACTGGCCTTCTCCAACTTAAGTGCCTGGCGCAATGCTGTTTCCGCCTCGCTAGAGACAGAAATCAGCATCGAGTCGGCACTTTTGTCAGATTTCTGCTCGCACCCCTCAGGGCGTCATGTAATTCTCTTAGAATTCAATCATGCCTATTGGATGCTAAATAGCTTTGGGTGCCCTTTGGGTGCAAGTTTTTTGCATACAACACATACGCAGATTCGAATTTATACATTTTTGTTAATTTCCTTAGGCGGAGAAAACTCTGATAGATCTGCCTTTCCGTCAGATTGGGAAATACAAGCACAGGGAACTGCCCTGACTAGTGGGCAACAACAATACGAGCACACAGAACCGCCCTGATTAGTGGGCAGCAACAATACGAGCACACAGAACCGCCCTGATTAGTGGGCAACAACAATACGAGCACACAGAACCGCCCTGATTAGTGGGCAGCAACAATACGAGCACACAGAACCGCCCTGATTAGTGGGCAACAACAATACGAGCACACAGAACCGCCCTGATTAGTGGGCAGCAACAATACGAGCACACAGAACCGCCCTGATTAGTGGGCAGCAACAATACGAGCACACAGAACCGCCCTGATTAGTGGGCAGCAATAATACGAGCACACAGAACCGCCCTGATTAGTGGGCAGCAATAATACGAGCACATGTAACCGCCCTAAGTGTTGTCTGCAGGAAGCTTATGTCTGACTGATCTCTTGCATTAGGGTTGGTGCAAGTGCAGAAACTGTCGTGGCGGCTGTCACACGTGCAGATTCTCTTATTAGCATAAGGTAGTATATCAGTCTTCCAATGTTGCCTGCATTTACAGTCACTTCATGTGAATCTCTAAATTAGTCCTCTGGAGTGCACAATTCTTCCAGTATAGCGTTACTTTCCATGAATTTCAATGTATAAACTAAATGTAAATGTGTAAATAGCAAAGTATAAGCTCAGTGTAAATCTTTTTTTTTTCTTCTGTGTGCTGTAGTTGGATCAGTCTATACACACAGTCTATACAGAGTCAAATACTTAATTACTGAATGACCCAGAAGCGGAGATCTGTATTACTGTGCGTTGTGATATGCAGAGAGCTTAACTTACACTTAGACCTCTGGCTCCTGAATTAATAGTTTTCTACCAACAGAGTTTGTGAGATCTGCTGAAGATCAGAGATAAAGACTACACATCTAACTGAAGATTCTCTTGGGATACCTGCAGTGGCAAACGCAGGATTTGCATGGGGGGGGGGTTTCCAGAACTGGGCGGAGCCAAGCACGGGGGTGGGGATTGAGGTGACACAGTATATGATGGGTCCGTAAAACTAGTGTGAGTGTGTGTGTGTGTGTATATATATATATATATATATATATATATATATCTCTACACACATATATATATATATATATATATATATATATATATACCGTATATACACATATATATATATATATATATATATATATATCCAAATTCTGCTCCGGCACTCGGCACTGTCCCTATTATGGGACTGATCTGCTCAGGTGCCTTCCTCCCGGGGTGCAGACCCCATACATGCAGTCCACAGAAAGTAATGAGGCGGCACTCAGAGTCTTGTAAATCAGCCAAATGTGTATTGATACATGTACACATATATATATATATATATATATATATATATATATATATATATATATATATATATACACACATGTATATATATCATATGTGTGTGTGTGTTTATATGTATGTATGTATATACATGTGTATATATGTATGCACATGGATATATATGTACTATAATTAAAATAAAGTAAACTTTTATTAAGCACTTATAAGTACCACCAGGAAGGCAGCAGGCACAATAGTAGTCATGCAGAAAAAAAACCGAAAAACAAAAAAATTTTTTTTTTTTTTTTTTAAGTGAGGGGGGTTTCTGGGTGCTCGGAAACCCCCCTGCGTGCGCCACTGACCTGATTGCTTAAATTATTGTCTTGTTTCTTTTGTGCAGTTGGGGTGACATGCTGTGGACCTTCTACATATCCAGCTCCCGGGTATGAGATCACAAATGAGGTGAGAGTAATATATTTTTACCTGTCTTTCCCCAGATGTTTTGTGTTTGGAAACACACAGGGAGACATGTTTGGTCTCTGAGCTTCAGATAAAGTCCTCCAGATACATATATAGTAAAATGGGCATACTGAGAATAACCTAATCTCCATAATCCAGACCAGATGGGAGATGTCTAGTCACCTATGTGTCACTAAGAAGATAACCATTTTGTGCATTCTTCAGGCTTATTGGTTGTGAATTGTTTCATAATCAAACTTTGTCTTGCTATTTTTATTTTTATTTTTTTATTTTGTACTCTCAGCAGATTCGTCAATGTTATCTATCAGTGGTTCTTAATGGTTTAGTTGACTGACCTCCTTCCAAGATGTCAACTTTATTTTCTGCAACAGTGGAGCAAAGACTCTGTAGTTACTGTGGGGTCTATTTACTAAGCCTAGGATGGAGATAAAGTGGATTGAGATAAAGTGCCAGCCAACCAGCTCCTAACTGTCATTTCTCTGACGTCCTAGTGGATGCTGGGGACTCCGTAAGGACCATGGGGAATAGACGGGCTCCGCAGGAGACTGGGCACTCTATAAGAAAGATTTGGTACTATCTGGTGTGCACTGGCCCCTCCCTCTATGCCCCTCCTCCAGACCTCAGTTAGATTTTTGTGCCCGGCCCGAGCTGGTTGCACACTAGGGGCTCTCCTGAGCTTCTAGAAAGAAAGTTTAAATTAGGTTTTTTATTTTACAGTGAGACCTGCTGGCAACAGGCTCACTGCAGCGAGGGACTAAGGGGAGAAGAAGCGAACCTACCTGCTTGCAGCTAGCTTGGGCTTCTTAGGCTACTGGACACCATTAGCTCCAGAGGGATCGACCGCAGGACCCGTCCTTGGTGTTCGTTCCCGGAGCCGCGCCGCCGTCCCCCTTACAGAGCCAGAAGCATGAAGATGGTCCGGAAAATCGGCGGCAGAAGACTTCAGTCTTCACCAAGGTAGCGCACAGCACTGCAGCTGTGCGCCATTGCTCCTCATACACACTTCACACTCCGGTCACTGAGGGTGCAGGGCGCTGGGGGGGGGGCGCCCTGAGCAGCAATAATATCACCTTGGCTGGCAAAATAACCACAATATATAGCCCCAGAGGCTATATATGTGGTAATTACCCCTGCCAGAATACAGAAAAAAGCGGGAGAAAAGTCAGCCGAAAAAGGGGCGGAGCCATCTCCCTCAGCACACTGGCGCCATTATTCCCTCACAGTTCCGCTGGAAGGAAGCTCCCTGACTCTCCCCTGCAGTCTACACTACAGAAAGGGTAAAAAAGAGAGGGGGGCACTAAATTTGGGCGCAGTTTAATACAATAAGCAGCTATAAAGGGTCATAATTCAGTTAGTCCCTGTATTATTATAGCGCTCTGGTGTGTGCTGGCATACTCTCTCTCTGTCTCCCCAAAGGGCTTTTGTGGGGTCCTGTCTCCTTTAAGAGCATTCCCTGTGTGTGTGCGGTGTGTCGGTACGGCTGTGTCGACATGTTTGATGAGGAGACTTATGTAGAGGCGGAGCAGATGCCTATAAATGTGTTGTCACCCCCTGCGGGGCAGACACCTGAGTGGATGGACTTATGGAAGGAATTACGTGCAAGTGTCGACTCCTTACATAAAAAATTTGACGACATGCCAAATGCGGGACAGCCGGCCTGCCCAGACGATTCAAAGGCCGTCAGGGGCCCTGAAACGACCACTACCTCAGATGGCAGACACAGATGTCGACACGGATACTGATGCAAGTATCGACGACGATGAGTCAAATTTAATGTCCACTAGGGCCATTTGTGGCATGATTGAGGCAATGAAAGAGGTATTACACCTTTCTGATATAAACCCAGGTACCTCTAAAAAGGGTATTATGTTTGGGGAGAAAAAACTACCAATAGTTTTTCCCCCATCTGAGGAATTGAATGATGTGTGTGAAGAAGCGTGGGCTTTCCCCGATAAAAAATTGGTGATTTAAAAAAAATTACTAATGGCGTTCCCTTTCTCACCAGAGGATAGGTCACGTTGGGAAACTCCCCCTAGGGTGGATAAAGCGCTCACACGTTTGTCTAAAAAGGTGGCACTACCGTCTCCGGATACGGCCGCCCTAAAGGAACCTGCTGATAGAAAGCAGGAGGCTATCCTAAAATCTATATACACACACACTGGTGTTATACTGAGACCAGCTATTGCTTCAGCCTGGATGTGCAGTGCTGCTGCTGCTTGGTCAGATTCCCTGTCGGAAAATATTGACACCCTAGACAGAGACACTATATTGCTAACCATAGAGCATATAAAAGACTCAGTCTTATACATGAGAGATGCACAGAGGGAGATCTGCCGGCTGGCATCTAGAATAAGTGCATTGTCCATTTCTGCTAGGAGAGGCTTATGGACTCTGCAGTGGACAGGAGATGCAGATTCTAAAAGGCACATGGAAGTTTTGCCTTATAAGGGTGAGGAGTTATTCGGGGACGGTCTCTCAGACCTTGTTTCCACAGCAACAGCTGGGAAGTCTGCATTTTTGCCCCATGTCCCCTCACAGCCTAAGAAAGCACCGTATTACCAAGTACAGTCCTTTCGACCCCAGAAAAACAGGCGGGGAAAAGGCGGATCCTTTCTGTCTAGAGGCAGAGGAAGGGGGAAAAAGCTGCAACACACAGCAGGTTCCCAGGACCAAAAGTCCTCCCCCGCTTCTTCCAAATCCGCCGCATGACAGTGGGGCTCCACAGGCGGAGCCAGGTACGGTGGGGGGCCGTCTCAAGAATTTCAGCGATCAGTGGGCTCGCTCACGGGTGGATCCCTGGATCCTTCAAGTAGTATCTCAGGGGTACAAGCTGGAATTCGAGGCGCCTCCCCCCCGCCGTTTCCTCAAATCGGCCTTACCAACGACTCCCTCGGGCAGGGAGGCTGTGCTAGAGGCCATTCACAAGCTGTATTCCCAGCAGGTGATAGTCAAGGTACCCCTACTTCAACAAGGCCGGGGCTACTATTCCACACTGTTTGTGGTACCGAAACCAGACGGTTCGGTGAGACCCATTTTAAATTTAAAATCCTTGAACACTTACATAACAAAATTCAAGTTCAAGATGGAATCGCTCAGGGCGGTTATTGCAAGCCTGGACGAGGGGGATTACATGGTATCCCTGGACATCAAGGATGCTTACCTGCATGTCCCCATTTACCTTCCTCACCAGGAGTACCTCAGATTTGTGGTACAGGATTGCCATTACCAATTCCAGACACTACCGTTTGGACTGTCCACGGCACCGAGGGTGTTTACCAAAGTAATGGCAGAAATGATGATACTCCTTCGAAAAAAGGGAGTTTTAATTATCCCGTACTTGGACGATCTCCTTATAAAGGCGAGGTCCAGGGAGCAGTTACTGGTCGGAGTAGCACTATCTCGGGAAGTGCTACAACAGCATGGCTGGATTCTAAACATTCCAAAGTCACAACTGGTTCCTTCCACTCGCTTACTGTTCCTGGGGATGATTTTGGACACAGAACTGAAAAAAGTGTTTCTCCCGCAGGAGAAAGCCAAGGAGCTGTCATCTCTAGTCAGAGACCTCCTAAAACCAAAACGGGTATCGGTGCATCACTGCACACGAGTCCTGGGAAAAATGGTGGCTTCATACAAAGCAATTCCATTTGGCAGGTTCCATGCGAGGACCTTCCAGTGGGACCTCTTGGACAAGTGGTCGGGATCGCATCTTCAGATGCATCAACTGATAACCCTGTCTCCAAGGACCAGGGTGTCTCTACTGTGGTGGCTGCAGAGTGCTCATCTTCTAGAGGGCCGCAGTTTCGGCATACAGGACTGGGTCCTGGTGACCACGGATGCCAGCCTTCGAGGCTGGGGAGCAGTCACACAGGGAAGAAACTTCCAAGGACTATGGTCAAGTCAGGAGACTTCCCTACACATAAATATTCTGGAACTGAGGGCCATTTACAATGCCCTAAGTCAGGCAAAACCCCTGCTTCAAAACCAGCCGGTACTGATCCAGTCAGACAACATCACGGCAGTCGCCCATGTGAACCGACAGGGCGGCACAAGAAGCAGGATGGCGATGGCAGAAGCCACAAGGATTCTCCGATGGGCGGAAAATCACGTCTTAGCACTGTCAGCAGTGTTCATTCCGGGAGTGGACAACTGGGAAGCAGACTTCCTCAGCAGACACGACCTACACCCGGGAGAGTGGGGACTTCATCCAGAAGTCTTCCTACTGTTGGTAAACTGTTGGGAAAGGCCACAGGTGGACATGATGGCGTCCCGCCTCAACAAAAAGCTAAAGAGATATTGCGCCAGGTCAAGGGACCCTCAGGCGATAGCTGTGGACGCTCTAGTGACACCGTGGGTGTACCAGTCGGTTTATGTGTTCCCTCCTCTGCCTCTCATACCAAAGGTACTGAGGATAATAAGAAGGCGAGGAGTAAGAACGATACTCGTGGTTCCGGATTGGCCAAGAAGGGCTTGGTACCCAGAACTTCAAGAAATGATATCAGAGGACCCATGGCCCCTACCGCTCAGACAGGATCTGCTACAGCAGGGGCCCTGTCTGTTCCAAGACTTACCGCGGCTGCGTTTGACGGCATGGCGGTTGAATTCCGGATCCTAAAGGAAAAGGGCATTCCGGAGGAAGTCATTCTTACGCTGATAAAAGCCAGGAAAGAAGTAACCGCGAACCATTATCACCGTATTTGGTGAAAATATGTTGCGTGGTGTGAGGCCAGGAAGGCCCCAACAGAGGAATTTCAGCTGGGTCGGTTTCTGCACTTCCTACAGTCGGGAGTGACTATGGGCCTAAAATTGGGTTCCATTAAGGTCCAGATTTCGGCCCTGTCGATTTTCTTCCAGAAAGAACTGGCTTCACTGCCTGAAGTTCAGACTTTTGTAAAGGGAGTACTTCATATTCAGCCCCCTTTTGTGCCTCCCGTGGCACCTTGGGATCTCAATGTGGTGAGTTTCCTAAAATCACATTGGTTTAAACCACTTAAAACTGTGGATCTGAAATATCTCACGTGGAAAGTGGTCATGTTATTGGCCTTGGCTTTGTCTTGTAAAAGCCCTTATCTGATTTTCCATATGGATAGGGCAGAATTGAGGACTCGTCCCCAGTTTCTCCCTAAGGTGGTATCTGCTTTTCACTTGAACCAACCTGTTGTGGTGCCTGCGGCTACTAGGGACTTGGAGGATTCCAAGTTACTGGATGTAGTCAGGGCCTTGAAACTTTATGTTTCCAGGACGGCTGGAGTCAGGAAGACTGACTCGCTTTTTGTCCTGTATGCACCCAACAAGATAGGTGCTCCTGCTTCTAAGCAGACTATTGCTCGCTGGATTTGTAGCACAATTCAGCTGGCGCATTCTGCGGCTGGATTGCCGCATCCTAAATCAGTGAAAGCCCATTCCACGAGGAAAGTGGGCTCATCTTGGGCGGCTGCCCGAGGGGTCTCGGCTTTACAACTTTGCCGAGCTGCAACTTGGTCAGGGGCAAACACGTTTGAAAAATTCTACAAATTTGATACCCTGGCTGAGGAGGACCTTGAGTTCTCTAATTCGGTGCTGCAGAGTCATCCGCACTCTCCCGCCCGTTTGGGAGCTTTGGTATAATCCCCATGGTCCTTACGGAGTCCCCAGCATCCACTAGGACGTCAGAGAAAATAAGATTTTACTCACCGGTAAATCTATTTCTCGTAGTCCGTAGTGGATGCTGGGCGCCCATCCCAAGTGCGGATTGTCTGCAATACTTGTATATAGTTATTGCCTAACTAAAGGGTTATTGTTGAGCCATCTGTTGAGAGGCTCTGTTATATTTCATACTGTTAACTGGGTATAGTATCACGAGTTATACGGTGTGATTGGTGTGGCTGGTATGAGTCTTACCCGGGATTCAAAATCCTTCCTTATTGTGTCAGCTCTTCCGGGCACAGTATCCTAACTGAGGTCTGGGGGAGGGGCATAGAGGGAGGAGCCAGTGCACACCAGATAGTACCAAATCTTTCTTATAGAGTGCCCAGTCTCCTGCGGAGCCCGTCTATTCCCCATGGTCCTTACGGAGTCCCCAGCATCCACTACGGACTACGAGAAATAGATTTACCGGTGAGTAAAATCTTATTTTTTCATTTTCTGCCTGTGAGGCAGATGTATTAACCTGGAGGTGGCATAAGGGAGTGATGAACCAGTGATAAATGCAAGGTGATAAACGCACCAGCCAATCAGCTCCAATATGTAAATTAACAGTTAGGAGCTGATTGGCTGGTGCATTTATCTCCTTGTACTTATCACTGGATCACTTCCTGATGCCTTCTCCAGGTTAATACATCTGCCCCACAGCCTGTGACATGGCAGTTAGGAGCCTCCATCCGAGGGTTAGTAAATAAACCCCTGAACTCCTGGCAAGCACAGCCACCACTCTCTCCTTTCATTCTGTGAAAGAACTGATACTCAAGAACCTAATGATTAGTGATTAAGCTGTGGAATATATACAGTATATACTGTGTGTGTATGTATGTGTGTGTGTGTATATATATATATATATACTGTATGTGTATATATAGTGTATTTAATGTCACCATGTACGGGCTCCTATTCTATTATTCTAAGGCAAGGTTACCTACATAGATACTTCTGTGCAAACAGCGCTCCTCTAGCCATAATCCTATATGCATCATACATACACAGTGTCTGCTATAACTAGATTCACATGGCTTTATAAGCACTAGGAATAATAAACAGATGCTTCTCTCGCTGTACTTGATGAGATCATTTAAATTGAATTTATAAATGTATTACTTCAGTATGCTATTGGCACGTAAGTAGTTTTTTTGTTTCAAATTCAAGGGTAGAAACTGGAGCTTGATACATGGGTGCAAGTTGATTGTTTCATTAGTTGATACTTTCAAAATTGCCAACAATGTGTTGTTTGTTGTCCACTGCTTATCGTTTTAGAATTAAATTAACATCTCATTTGTACCCTTAGTCAGCACACTGGGGTTTCAGGGCTAAAACTGACCATTGCTTTCTCCATTTTTCGTCTTATTGATGTGCGACTTAGAATTTTGTGGAGCTTTCTAGCCGCTTCCCCAAAGGTATTGTGGCCCTGCCGCCTGCTGCACTGTACTCTGAATTGCGACAAAGTACAGGTGGGGAGGTTTGGGGTGGAGCAGTTCACTGCACACCATACATCCCACCTGGGCGTACACCTCCTTTTATCTCCCTGGCGGGCCCAGTTAATGTTGGCAAGCCTGTTTTAAGACCCTGTAGCCCAGTCCACTACAGACAAGGCATAGAAATGTAACTGTTAAGTAGCAGGAAAAATGTGTTAATATAACTTTTGCACAGTACTGTTTATTATAAGGAGATCAAGGTAGGGGTGCCCTCTCCTGGGGTAGATGGGCACCTCCAAACACACTGCAGGCAGGAAAATAGCACATCAGTCCAGGGTGTTTGTGCAGTCTAGCAAGGTTTACTGTGCAGTACATATAAACAAATATAAAATAAATCCTACCCTATCTGGGCACTAACTAACACAGACATTCCCTCTCTAAATGTGGCAGGACCTAATGCCCCAACCACAACAAAGGCATATGAACAGTCCTCACGGTCAGTACATCACAGTGTCTCTGAATAAATCTGCTACCTGTTCTCCTAGGTACTGAGACACGGAGTAAAGTCCTGACCCAGCTTTATTAGCCTCTACAGGTGCAAGCACTAATTAGCCTGATCTCAGGCTGAATGCCCAAAGACCCAAAATGGGCCTAGTGGATGGAGCCCGCCTTCTCTCTCCATCCATAATCCCAGGAACCCTTAACTGGCTTTTGTTAAAACCCTGTACGTTTAACAAGACCGTTTTTCAATCACAGGCATTTTCCTGGTATTTGAAATCATAGAAGTCAGAAACCTGGGACAAATACTGTATATCTCCCATGTAAAACCTTACCAGTGCTTTCATCACTATATAGATACAGATATATAGATGATTAATATAAATATATATATATGTATGTATGTTTTTATGTTTCCATGTTCTATCCCCACAATTTTTATGTTTGTAGACGCCAGGCTGCAGATGGCAGGAAATACCTACCCAATAAATGTAAACATAATATAGTATTTGGTCTTTAGAATTCTTAGACCTTCATTTGCGTCCGTGTTCTAATGAATGTGTGTCTATTTCTGACTGTATTAAATGTCTGCTGCTCTCTTGCCTTTGTTTTGGAATCTGCACTTAATGTTGTGCTTGCCATATGTCAATTGTCAGTCACTACTAAGCTTTGGGTGTACGCCTTGTAGAGAATGACGTCAGAGGTTGAGGAAGAAATCCGGCTTCTTAGTGGAGGGGTGTCTGAGCCACTGGTCATTCAGGAGCTTCTGGAGAGATTGCGGGAACTTGAGGTGAGAGTGATGCTGGGATCAGGGCTGAGCTTGCCTATATTTACACCAGGAGATAAAATTATTAAAAACCTTTAGATTAAAGGGAACCTGTAATTCTTAGGCGAGTTATTCCAACACTTATGCTAAGGATTATGCCTCACTCCGATTTACAAGGTTACGTCAGTCGTTCCAAATAGTCACACTAGAGTCTGTTTATTTACATTATTACTAAGGTACAGAACGAAGAGCTGTCATATAATGGCGCACTGTTAAAGCATAACTTTTAATAAGTTTAAGAAATATTGAGACAAACTAGCAAAATATTTCTAAAAGCAAACATACATAGACATAATTTACTTGTGTGGAAAAACTGTGCACTAAAGTTATAGGAGTGATATTAAATCAGAGTGTGTTTATATGGCTGTTATTAGTATAATAATTACATGTGTGTATACAGTCATTAATGCTGCAAATGTGTACAGAATAAAGGTGCATTTGCCAGGCCATATAAACATTTATTAACTGGGATGTTTGTTAGCACCTATAAACCTATAATCAATTAAAGCAGTAAGGATGCCTCAAGGATGCATTTGTTGTAATAATATCCTATGTATCTCAGTCCTGAACAAACAGAGGTGTGGATACCCATTGGAACTAAAATCCTATGATACCTATTGTTCTTTTCTAACAGACACACCAAACACATTATTAGAAAGAGACTCAGTATTAGCTATATGTCTGTATCTTATTACCAGATCTCATCCGGCTATTGTATTCACAGACAAATATACAATGTTTAAGTGAATAGGTTTGCCTTGCAGACTCTTGGCTTTCAGTTGATATCTACTATTGTGTAATCTTGCTTCCAAAATGAACACAGAGCCTTAGATTATTAGCAGAGTTCCCAGTGGTGAAGTCTAGGTGATAATGTTACATCCTAGCCAATTACAACAAATGATCTCACCAACAAAACACACATAATGCCTGATAAGGTTTCAGTCGGCTTGTGACCAAAACACCAAAGTCTGCAATGTACTTACGTATTTTTAAATATATAATGAAAGAAATATTGAGATTCTCTATGTATGTAGTTATAGACAGAGGGGATGCGTTTAATTTGCCGGCTGTGAGGATACTGGAATCCCGCCAGTCGACAAAGCCACCAGCCTGAATCCCTCTGCACCAGGGCTATTCCCATTCGTGGGTGTCCACGACACTCATACAGTGGGAATAGGTTCTGTGGCGAGCCACCGAGCTCGCAAAGGGACTCTTAGCGCTGCCTCGCTGTCGGCATTCTGGCAGGCGGGATGCCACTGTCGGGATATTGACAGTCAGCATCCCGTCCACCGGTAAAACATACTGGATCCAGACAGAGGGTATTAGAAATCTAGGCATCTTGTCGTGCTAACCTAATAATGCAGTAGTATGCCATCATTACCTAGAACTAAAATAAGTGCTGCATGCTGGATTGTGTTCTAATGCGGCATTATTTACTGTTTGTGTTATTAAATAATGTTTGTATTATCACACTCTAATAGCTGCTATATTGATTGCATTCATTGTTGCACGTTGTCCTGTATGAAAACTTAAAATGTGCCTTAAAAACAAAAAATTAAGGCTGCACATGGTAGATTCTGAGTTTTTATATATGTTGTCTGTTCGCTGAAAAGAAGGAATTCACTAAACAAATTAAATTCTCTCACAACACAGGCGCAGGTCTCTCTTTACCTGACTTATTGTATGTTATAAATGTTTACTATCGCGTGTTTCAGGCTGAAAACTCCACTCTTGCCCAAGCCAATGAAACCCAGCGGGAAACATATGAGCGTTGCCTCGATGAGGTGAGTCTTGTTGTGTGGCTTGTTCTGGATCGGTCTTTTTTTTTTCTTTCTTTTTTTATGAAGGAAAACTGTGCTTGTTTGAATATTCAGTGTGATATGACGGGATGTAGATAATATACCGACTGCTGGTATCACGGCGCTCAGGATCCCGACGCCGGAATCCCGACATTTGGTAAAATGGCGGTTGGAATAGAATCCCGTGGCGAGCCCAAAGTGTGGCAAGCGCAGCGCGCCTGGGAGGGGACTTGCTACTGTTATTACGGCTGGCGCAATGCCGCAGTCTGGATCATGACAGCTGGCATCCTATCAGCCAGGAGATCATACTATACCCGATATGACAGCCATGCATATTATATAGAAGCATCTCACACGTGGCCTGATGTAGGATGAAGGTAGACAAACTTAGATTTTTCCCCTATTCCTTTGTAAAGCAAATGACTGATACTGTATTGCATTGCAATGAAGTCCAGCACTGAGTGCAGCCAGGGGGCAATCTTTACAATGGATTGCCTATAAAACGTGAGGGTCCATCTCTCATGAGAGGACTACACTGAAATAGCTCAGTACAGACAGCTGCGAGAATGCAAATATTTCACAGCCCACGGCTGGCTTCAATTATTGTGTCACCCATGTGGAATTTCAGAAATCTCGTTCGCTATTCAAATCCTGTAGATAAGACTTAAGAGCTGTGTGCCTAGTTATGTGTATTAAGTCTTTGGAGACGAGCACAAGGTTGTCCCATGACGTTATGTTAAAAGAACAGCTTAAACAAACTTGGGGATGTAGACTCTGAAATCTTCATGGTCTTAAATTGCATGTAAAATCCTTTTTTCATAATGATCTTTGAACTATTAAGTTTATCCTGCATTTTTTATTGGTTTGATAAGTATTCCCTCACGTCATAGTGATGAGAGATTTTTAGACTTCTAACTTCTTCTAGTTTATATGATAAGCTAAGTTGGCAAGTTGTTTATTTTATCATTGCGTATGATGTATAGACCTTTCCTGAAGATTAAAATTGAGTTTAGTCGAAGTTATTGAATATTTATTTATCCAAAGTCAATACAGTATAATCTCTAAAAAGAAAAACATTAAGTGAAATTAAAATATTTTAACTGTAATAATATGTTTGATCCAGATGAGATTTGTATTATGGCTGCTGAAGGTGTGGAAAGCACACAGAACGTCTACATTTATGCAAAAACAGACCCACAAAAATACTTTTACTGTATGTCTTATAATAAGTGCCTCTGGAAATGTAAAATACTGATATCTGTGTGTTTCCTTTTATTTAATGCTTTAATAATACTACTCCATTTTATAGGTTGCAAACCACGTTGTTCAAGCACTTTTAAATCAGAAGGTAAGCAAGTGATTTCACTGTCTCATTGCCCTGTTTCATAACCACTCAGTACAGTGTTACCCGGAAAGCATATGCATCATTATTCATCTACTTGGCATTTTGTAAAATAAATGTGAACCGTATAAAACAGAATCCTCACAAGTATAACGAGATGCTTACTGGGTACTGTTGACTAAGGGGGATATCCAATTAGCTCCTGTAATTTACCAGGGCTAATTGTCCCACCGCGGGCTACCCTATTAACCCTGATAAGCCGACATGTGCGGCGGCTTATTGGGGCTTCTGATGCTGCACCGGCTCCTGGAAGCTCCCGGTGCAGCGCTGACCTCCGACTCCCTAGTCACATGACCGCCGCCGGGGTCAGGGGAAGAGGGGGCTGCTGTGCTGCTACGGGTCTGAGTGCCGGCTCCCGGGCTGCTGCACCTTCAGTGCAGACCCAGGCATGGAATACTGCAGGTCGCCGCAGCTTTTCTGGAATTTTGTTTCGTCTGCCTCAGGCAGGTGAAACCTAATCCCCGGAAACAGCCCTGTTTTCAGGAGAAAGGGCTTTTTTTTTTTTTTACAGGCAATCTATTAGGATAGCCTGTAAAGAAAAATAAATAAATTGGTGAAAAATCGCGTAAAACATCCCTTTTTTGCACCCGATGCTATATCGGAGCTAATTGGATATCCCCCTTAGTGTTTAATTAGATATTGCTGGGCCCAACTGCAAAGTAATAACAATACTCAGCAGCCATTTTGCATCACACATGATTTACAGTAAATCAGTTTCCATGTAATTTTGAGCATAGATATATATTGAGATATTTGATATCACTTAAGGTTATTAAGAAAATTTAAATTAGAAAAGTATTTAATCACATTAAGTGCTCGTAAAGACTCCTTACGGCCTGCGCTGTGTGGTTACACACCCTGCCCTCCTCATCCTCTGACATCAGAATCCATTCCTCATTCTCCTCCATGTGCTGGTCCTGGGGCAGATTCCTCCGCTTACTGCTGGATGCCATGTTGCTTGCTGACTCCTGTCCCACTATATCACAAAGAAATGGACAGAGTGAAAAACATATGTTACTGCTGTACAGAAAAACATCAAGTGTACTCCAATGATTGAGCCGCATGAAATCATTTTACCTCCACTTCATATTAATTTGGGCCTAATGAAGAATTTTGTGAAAGCTCTGGATAAAGAAGGCCAGGCTTTCAGTTATCTAAAGGAAAAGTTTATGAAATTAAGCTTAAAGAAGGCATATTTGTAGGCTCCCAAATAAGGAAACTGCTTATGGATGAAATATTTAATGCTAAATTGGTAGAAATTGGTGAGTCTGCTGCTTGGTCCACCTTCAAGTCTGCAGTGCGTGGTTTATTAGGAAACAGAAAAGAGGCCAACTATGTGCCCATTGTGACTGAACTATTGGACAACTACAAGGATATGGGTTGTAGACTGTCACTTAAAATTCACTTTTTACGTTCCCATCTAGACTTATTCCCTGACAGCCTGGGTCATGTAAGTGATAAACTGGGGGAACGTTTTCACCAAGACATTCTTACAATGGAGCATCACTACCAAGGATGCTGGGACCCTGCAATGGTGGGGTACTACTGCTGGTTCCTTTATAGAGAGACCAATGAGACACTGTAGAAACGGAAAGCGTCAGCATCCTATTTCTATTTATTTATTTTTAACAATTACATTACAGCTAATTTAGATTGTTAAGAGTCTCTGAAGTTTAGTTTCTGCAGTTTTTAAGCATTTCTGTAGTTTAAATTAATATTTTATAAATTAATATGAAGAGAATTTTTTTTTTTAATTGAGATTCGTTAAAATTTTCATTTTCTTACTACTTTTCAGCTATAGCTATTACAGCTTTTGTTATTTGTTGGTATCTAATACTGTAAATGTAACGTGATAGAGAAAATCAGATTTTTCCACTGAATTCAGCATCACTAAATTAGGGGAAAACACATTCACATGCCAGATGCAGGTTTTTTATTTTTTTATTTGTTGAGTAGTGTAATTAGACCAACGTTTCCTTTGCCAACTGTGTGTGATTGCCTAGTCACAAACTACTATCGGGGTTATATACAGTATCTAATAACCTTACTACACACTGCGGTGTATTAACTAATTACTATACGTCTTCATTAGTTTTGTTTTTTTCACTGTAGCTACAGATGATTGCTCCCTGATTATCAGTATGCAGTTAATTGGATGGCCGCTGGTTTTCTGTTGTGGACCCCTTGGTAACTGTAGTAGACACATCTGTATGTCCGTATGCTCTTGAGCTATTCTCTTTTGCATAGTTGATGAGTGTTACTGTTCTTTTTTTTTTTTTTTACAAATAATGCAGAGGCCAAGATATTACTTCTGATTGGATGTGCCTATTATAGTTAAAAAGTTGTTCCTCATCTAAAAATATTTTGTGGCTTCATAACCTAGTGGCCATTCCAGCTTAGATCTATAATTATTCCCCAACAATGCATTCTTCAATAACCCTCCCAATCTTTAACTGGGTACATAACATCTGCTAATCGATCCCCCAGGGGCTATCCAATTAGCCCCAAAAGCTGTCAGCATCTGGGAAATTATTTTACCTGCTGGAAGGCAGGCGGAAAAAAATCCCTGATAACTGACTCGTTTTCATGATCACGGCAGCAAAAAATAGTAATGTTTTGCACCAAAAAAAAAATAAGCCTGGAATTGAATTGCCCAATAACGGACAAAAATTGTGAAAACAGACCGTTTTTTTTCTTCTCGCAAACAATTATCGTGAACAATTGAATTCACCCCATAGTGTGTACCCACAATCCACCCAATACATAATTTTATGACCGTGCTGCACATCAGATGGGACGATGCTGTGGACGACACATTGGGCCTAATTCAGACCTGATCGTAGCAGCAAATTTGTTAGCAGTTGGGCAAAACCATGTGCACTGCAGGGTGGGCAGATATAACGTGCAGAGAGAGCTAGATTTGGGTGGGGTATGTTCAAACTGAAATCTAAATTGCAGTGTAAAAATAAAGCAGCCAGTATTTACCCTGCACAGAAACAAAATAACCCACCCAAATCTAACTCTCTCTGCACATGTTATATTTGCCACACCTGCAGTGCACATGGTTTTGCCCAACTGCTAACAAATTTGCTGATACGATCAGGTCTGAATTACCCCCATTGTTACACTACAGTGGACCGTGTAATGTGTACAGCAATATCACCATCACGTCAGCTTTACATCAGAATCAGTGCTTGTGATTCGCATTGTTACACTTGTGGTTCCTTTATTGCGTTTGCATGTTTGTGGCATGGTGTAGTTTGCCACTTGTTTATTCAAGTTTGTTTAATTGCATTTTTGCATAAACGTGCAGAACTAGTTCCGCTTTCAGTAATCTTCATTTTCTATTTGTTCATTTAACAATTTTAGGAGTGTCTGAGCTCTTTTAAGGTCCAGTTGAATATGCAGAATTACTGCTCTTCCTTACTCTGTTTACAGATACTAATTTTATCCAAGTCTGTTTAGATTCCCATCTGTTAGTTTGTTGTGCTATTTGATTTCCCCATTCTGTAAATCGTAAAAATGTAATTTCTACTAGGATCTCCGGGAAGAATGTATTAAGTTGAAAAAAAGGGTGTTTGACCTTGAGCGTCAGAACAGAGCATTAAATGACCTTTTTCATCAGAGGCTGCAGCGCTCCTCCGGTTCATCCCCTGAGGTAAGAACTGTAACCATGGGAAACAGGTTACGTACAAGGCATTCAGAGTGCTTTCCATGTAGCGTACATGTGTGGCAATACAGCACCTCTTCTAGTTTCTTTTCTTTTTCCTTATTGGGTAGAATAGCAGTTTACATTGTGTAACTGCCTTCTTTCTCTGTCACCAAAATGTAGACACATTAATAGAACATACTCTGGTTATTGAGAACACAATATATGATTACATAAAAGTGCCATGGAAAGCATGACAGATTTTGGGATCTGCACAGTTTGTGTTTACAACCTTAAGGTGTGTACACACGGTGTGATCCTTGCTATGCCCGATTTTGACTATGCGATTAACCTTGAACTTCCCCAGGGCCCAGAAGCACAGATTTTGACCATCTGTACTTTCGATATTGACTTTGTACGATTTTGACTAAGTGCCAATTTTGACTATACTTTATACTAGATCGTACACCAGATAGTCAAGATTGACTTGCCTGCACAGTCTATCTAGCCTTGCGATAACGACCTCGCGGGAGTGCGCATCGGGATCGAATCTGTATCGCAAGCTGCCTAACACCTTATGATTACCACTAACTTTCCTTTAGGTTTTGACTATATAGTCAAAATTGAAAGGATATATCTCATCGTGTGACAGATGTATTAACCTGGAGAAAGCATAAGGAAGTGATAAACCAGTGATAACGCACCAGCCAGACAGCTCCTAACTGTCAATTTGCATACTCTGTCTACACCTTAAGGTTTTCTGAGTAAAATGTACAGTCATATCATCAGTTAGGAAGTTATATACATTTCTGTGTAATGAAGTTAACTATTTTGGCAATTTAATGATACAGAGAGATAATTTATAGCACCAAGTAGCCATTTTCTGTCATTTTAGAGCTCAGGACACACACATACTCTAGAACTCTCCTGTGTGTGTGTGTGTGTGTGTGTGTGTGTGTGTGTGTGTGTGTGTGTGTGTGTGTGTGTGTGTGTGTGTGTGTGTGTGTGTGTGTGTGTGTGTGTGTGCTGATTGTGCAATCGTGCTCTTGCTTATTTATTATGGCTAATAAATGGGTTGTCTTTTTCTTCCTATTCAGCTCCATCCACTGCAGGCTCTGTCTGACCCTCAAGGTGGTGATCTAGAAAGGGTTTCAGTTTCCCTTCCACTGGGACAATGTGCTGTACAGAGAGAGGTAATAAGCAGGTGTACTTTTCAATAAATCTTTCCTCTTATCAGAGTAGAGTGTAGGATGAGTTGTGGAAGTCACACCATAAGCATATTTTAGTCATAATTGACTATTCTTCTGCAGTGTCCAGGAGACTTATGAATTTTGGAGAGTTTTAGAGGACTCCTGGGTTAGTAGCTTAGCCTTATGGGTCCCAAGTCAATTGGCAGTCTGGGGAGCTTAATGCAAATGTAGTTATATGTCAAGTGCTTATCGCCACATGTAAATTTCAGGTCACATGTTTATCACATGCATGTCCAATCACAAAACATTTATATTTATTTTCACATGAAATGTTTTTTTTTTTATTCTATTAAGCAGATGCAACACTGGTGTGTAGCAAAAGTAACCAAAAATGTTTGCAAATCATGTCATGAGTTGGAGTATATGGGGGAGATGTACTAAGCCTCGAAGAGTGATAAAGTGCTGTGCTAAATTATGTTACAGGCTTTGTTTGAGTTAGCAGCTGATTGGTTGATACTTTATCTCTCCCCAAGGCTTAGCACATCTGCCCTTATATATCTAAAAAATACAGAAATATAAAATATATACATATAGTTTGTACTTATGCAATGTGTTTTACCTATGGGTTACAAGTGTTCTGTAATTAGCAGTAACCTTGTTTTGTTTTACAGGAAAAACATCGCTCTGGGCGAGCCCAGACATCGTGTCGGCCTCTGGATGCAATGTCCCCATTCCTCAGGAAAAAGGCTCAAATCTTGGAAGTCCTACGGAGGCTAGAGGCCACAGGATCTCAGTCTGGATCAACCTGCACTGCTCCACCAATGTTCCTTGGGGGGTTTCCATCAACTAGTGGGAATGGCTTACGCGTTAGACCAGAGCAAAACTTGGACTATGTGAATGGTGAGGGCCTGACTCCTCCAGAACATGGTGGAGATGAACCTTGGGCCTCCTGCCTACTTCTGGCCCAGAATGGCTGGGAGGAGTTGCTCAAGTGGAAGCCAATACAGCGGGAGCCACCAGCAGGTAGCCCTGGGGAGGGAGGAGGAGAACACCTTGGTTTTGGAGCAGGAGAGGACACACAGCAGACAGCACGGCAGGCTGAGGGTAGTTCTTCATCTTCAGATGAGGATATTGGGGAACCACCTCCTCCACCAAGTGAAATTAGGCAGCATTTGCCATTAACAGACTTAACAAAGGGCTTGGCACCTTGTATGTGCTCCCGTGGAGCAGGTGATAAAAGGGGCCCTGTTGAGGGCCACTCTGATGGAACTGGTTTCAATAGGGGACACATTGGGCATCTTCATTCATTAACATGTTATAGTAGAAATCTTCATAATATGGTAGAAATTCAGAATATTTCAGTGACCACACCAGCAGTTACAGAGAGAGCAGACTCTGTGTCTTGTTCTCCAGGGAAACAATTGGTTTTAGAAAGTGGCTCTGATGCCCCTGCTTCTCCTTGTCCTCCTTCTCCTGATGGCCCTGCCAGCCTACCAAGAGATACAAGTGGGTTAACCCCCAAGAGTGTAGCCCATGAGCTACAAGATGATTATTCTCACTCTTCATTAGTGGTTTCTAATCTCTCCTGTCCTGACCCGCATGATGCACTTATTCCTTTGTCTGAGCCACGGACACCTCAAATTCCATCTCCAGCAAAATTTCTCAAGTTTTTGAAGATGCCAAGCTCAGGAGATAAGTTACAGAGTCCAAACTCTCTGAGGCTCAGCCCTCAACTCACTCAAACCTCCAAAATTCCTTGTCGGAGCAATAATTATGAAGTATTTCCCTCTCCACGTCTCGGTAGAAAAGCAGCGGAGGAGTTACCTGGACCAGAAGCAGACACTGCTCCACCTTCTCCTTCTGACTTAATACATTCTGACACTAATAGGCAAGGACAAAGTGAAAGGTCTAACAACTTAATAATAAGACCTGGAGTTCCGTGTTGTACCAAAAAGTCACATGACTATGAAAATATTCCTGCTAAAAATTCAGAGCTTCCCACCAGCAGTCAAACTGTTGATGATTTGGAGGATTCTCCCAAACAGGTTGGGGCAGTGTGCTCATCTAGTTGTTCCCCTGCAATTTATGTTCATTCCCAAATAAATTGTTCTGCGGACCATCACAGTCAGATGAGTACACCTTTCATTAGAAAGCATGTAACTTCCAGAAAACCTCCAGAGTCTACTGGACATATCCCATTTAAAGAAAGAATAGGAAAGCTAAGGGGCACAGATAACCAACAAACTGAGATCACAGCTGCAGGGACAGAAAATATTAGAGTGACAACTGATGGCCCTGACCTTCGCCCATCTATGAAAAGATCCCTGGGTGTGAGTAGTTTAAGGACTCCTGAGCCTGGGTCCACTGAGAGTTACCCTCCAAGGTACCATGGCCAAAAATCGGACTCTGCTAGGACACGGCAGCCTACCTCAAACTGTCCACCAGGCTCTCCTCATGGTCCACGTAATCCACCACGAGCACCAACTGTCCCTAGCAAATCTCCCCGTAGCCCTCATAGCAGCCCAACAAAACTACCTGCTAAGTCTCCAAGTAAGGCAACTGCAAAACCTCTTGTATCACGACCACTAAGTGAAGAGCTGAGACCAAGTCCTCGTCAACCCATACTATCTGAGGACAAACAGAGGTTGCAATCTGCTGGCACAGGAAAGAAAAATGGCACATGCCAAGAGTATGCCTGTCCTCGCAGTGCAGGCCCACCAGGTACAGAAAGTCTTCCACTAAGTGTCCTGCACTCTGCCATTGAAGAAAAAGTGATGAAGGGCATTAAAGAGAACATGTTAAGGTTGCAGGAACAACATCGTACACCAGCCCCTGATCCAAAGCAACGCAATTCCAGTGGTATTGCAAGCTGGTTTGGCTTAAAGAAAAGTAAGCTCCCTGCTCTTAGCCGTAGGCCTGAGACTGGACGTGTGAAAGAGGAAAAGAGGGAGAGAGCTGCAAGTGGCTCCCCTCGGACTAGGGACGGGAAAGGAGAGAGCCTGAATATTTCCATGTTGATGGAAAAAGCGGAGGATCTGCGGAAAGCTCTTCAAGAGGAAAGGGCCTACATTAATGGTCTCGCTCATGACAAGAATCGCACAGCTGTGTCTGTAGATCAGACACAGACTACAAGACCCCTGACTGCTGACAACTTTATGCAACAGCTCTTGAATCGGTGAGTGATGTCAGTTTGCAAAAATATTTACATAATATATATTTTTTAAAGACTACAAATATTATATATAGTGAATTATGAAATTGATTCTACCCAACAAGGCACAATTGAAGAATTTAAATTTAATTATATAGCTGTTTTTGTACTAAAGTTTACTAACGTGCCCCTTTAGCAGTTTAATTGTGAAAAATACTTCTGAGTTACACGAGTACTCCTTTCAGAAATAAGCCACAACCCCATTATTTTGTGGTGCACATGCATAGACCTGGGTCCGGCTTATCTCTGCAACAGTCTGATCTGGGTTGACAATCCTGTGTCTGTGCCCCTTCAATCGACCAGGGTTATTCCCGGGACTTGCATTACAAGTCAGTGCTCTGGCTTATGTGTGACAGGTTGGACCGGGGTATTGATGACCCGGCTTGTGCCTAAAATAAATTAATTGGCAGGGGACAGTAGCATTTGGAGATGACATAATCTCGAAGCTTCAACTGTAAGCCGAGAGACCTGGGTTCTGTGTGAAGGGTGACGATCCAGTAATCATGTGTGAATGGGGTAAGTACACGGGCCCTAGACGGGTTTAAGTCTGAAAGGGGTATCATTTACTATGTGTGACTAAGGGCTGTATTCAATAACTGTCGGAAGCTGCCATCTTGTCGGAAAGAGGGTAGCTTCCAATAGAAATAGGTCGGAAGGAGTTCCGACCTATTCAATAGGGGCTGATTTTTTCAGACAGGTCGGGAATTCTGTCGGAAATGGGGCCAAATCTGACAGGTTTTGGCCCCCTTTCCGACAAACTCAATCCGACTTGAAAACAAGTCGGATTGAGGTGAGGAGAAATGCGGTGCTAAAGGGCCGCGGGGGGAGCAGAGATTGGTGGCCGGCGGGGAGAGCTGGCTGCTGGGGGGACATGTTTGCGGCGGCGGGGGGAGGCGCTGCAGGGAGACCTCTCTCTCCCCCCGCCAGCCGCCGATCTCTGCTCTCCCCGCGGCCCAGCTTACTCCCTGCCGCCGTCTCGCTCACGCCCGCCACCGTCTGCACTCCTGGCCGCCATCCATTGAATAGGGGTTGTCGGCTCCATTCCGGCAACTGCATGTCGGAATGGATCTGACTTTTATTGAATATACCCCTAAGTTTCACTGCGGATCTCCACAGTATGACATGTATACTTAACAATAACTTAATAAGGTCTCCCCTGTTGAGTAGCATTTAGAAATAAAGGTAAATTATCATAGACCAATAAAACGCAAAGAAAAGATTTCCGTACCGTATGCCGACTCTATTTTTTCTTTTGTTTTTCTCTTATATAAAATAATTACTATAACGTCAGTAAATATTTTAATACAATCTCTATGACTAGGTCAACCATTTATCCTGCATGATTCCACAAAGTTAGATGACCCTAAACACGGCCTTACGCGTGCACTTAATGAAGACTAGATTCTCATAATACTGTCTATTGTAGGATTTATCTTATAACCATAGCCGGTTACGCTTTGAAGGTTTTCCCCATGTACTATTGTGGGATTATCAAGGACTCTAAAAGTAGATGAATTTATGCCCTATTGAGGAACTAATCAAAATATTAACTTTTCAGGAGACTTGAACACTGTTTTGGAACCCTGACATGATCTACAGTATGCTTTACCATGTTGCCCTTGGTACAATTAAGCAAAAGCAAACGTTAGACTGAAAGGTGGTATCTAGTCTCCATGGTATCTACCAACATGTTGATGTGTAGGGGTGGGGGATCCATATAATGGAGTGATGCCACATGGCTTTCATTTTGTATACCTGCAAAATCGTGAACTTTAAAAGTTCCAGCATACTGCTTATAGTGGGTCAATCTGTTTTCACCACGCCAGGATTTTTTGCATATTTGATCATTCAGGTTGAGGAACTGCAATTCTGTGGGGTTACATTGGCACAGATAAAGGAGTCCAAGGGAAAATCATCACAATACACATGTATCAAGGGAAGACCACTAAATAAGGAGAAAGAGGTCTATGTCAACAAAGTCCTAAATTCAGTGTAAATCCATAATGCTCCTTTTCAGGGTGGATGGCAAGGATCCTCCTTTAGAAGGGCGTCTAGAAGGGAAGGCACCACCTCTACGGGACTTTCCTAGGTTATCCCCGGAGAACAAGGAGGCTCGTCCATTTCGCCCCCCGAGGAATGGGATAGTCACACATGTACAGCGCTTTGAGCAGAAGAGTATGGACCAGGTAAGTGCATGTATTAGAAAACTTTTGCAGAATACCGATGTGGATGCCCTACCACTTGCTAAACCTTTTGCCCTTCTCCCACCAGAACAGAGAAGTGGTTCTCCCTTCTGATGAACGAATTTCTGAATCTATTGCTACCCAGCACTTTGCAGGTATCTTTTTATTTTCTCCTTTTCCATTTTATATTCTGTGCAAGTGTCAGACTCCACAGGTTAATATTAATAACATTTGAGCCTTCACTAGATCCTTCCTAGGATTTCATTTATTTCAATACAATGTGCAAGTCCGTTTCAGGTAAAAGAAATCTCTAACATATACAGTAATACAAGCTTTTGATTACAAATTCATCTTCAGATATAAATACTCTAGTACACACAGTATGCTTTTAAAGATATACAAATGCATTTCTGAAAAAGCTCTCTTCCGATGAACCTGAAGATGCTATTGCCTGGTCTGAAGAACTTTGTGTATTTGATGAAATGATTTACCTTTTAAATTGTCATTTTAAGTCAGTGGAATGATATCGGGGCCAGGTGTTCTGCCCATGGCCCCCTTGTTTCTCACACAGACCGCATATAAAAGTATCTGTGTTTTAAAGGTGAATAATACATAAAATAGTGGTTTATATTCTTCTGTTTTGCATGCTAGTAAAATTATAAGGTTGGTAGCTCAAAGCTTCTTAGGTCTCACTTCATTAAAGTCACCTATGTAACAGAAATCTATTATACAGTGAGGAAGCATGAAAAGAGATGTTGAAAAGAGCTATTATTGAATGGCAGGTTGTCTCTGTACTGTGTATTTTTTTTTTTTTTTTTTTTTGGTAATTTACCATAGCTGTAGAAAGCAGTTAGCAGTGTATTGTATATGCTTTCATGAACATCAAGTCATGGGCTTTATCTATCTGTAAATATAAATTGTTCATTTGCATGTATGTACGGGGTAAACATGGCAACCCCTAAACTGATTTTGATTGGGCTTTCACTGAAATGTTCTTTGAGAACCTCCGAGTAACATAGGCTATAAATCATCTCATGTTAATTGGATAATTAGCAAACACAATAAAAAAAATTAACTGTGTGAGGACATCTTGTGGCCAAAAAGTATAATGCAATTAGTTTACAAATTAGAAACTGAGCCGTTTAATCAGCCACAGAAACTGTGTAATTCATGAATGTCCCAGTTTAAAGCGATAGTATTGTAACACATATGCAGATGTAGAGATGCTAATCTAGAGTCCAGCTTGCCATATCAGCAGCAAGTGTGCCGGCAGCTAGAACGTTGCACCTGTAGGAATACATGGGCAACATACTAAGGCGCAGCTCGGCGTACTAAGGCACATGCATGCCTAGGTGTGGCGTATGTACCCATGCCACAAGCTTTATGAGCGTGGCTACATGTGTACACACACACACACACATAAATATACACACCAATCCTTTTCCTTTTTCCTCATCAGGAAGACATTACAGAGATAACTCACTGGACTTCTGCCTGCAGAAGCTCCTTGTGTAATCTGGAGGGTGGAGCTTGTGACTGACAGATTCTGGAGCTTCCCTCATCTTTCCTCTTTCATTGTCTCCTTCTTGTTTCGTGGACTCTCACCAACGATCCGGAGGGCACACATATACATATTGTCCCCCGCCTAACGCTGGCAGCAGATCCACCTATGGTTCCTTCTGACTGTAGTGAATCCAGTTTATCTTTTTCAAGTGATCTCTCATCAGTGATTCACTGGGAGGTGCGACACAATATTCTACCATACCACACTGGAACACGCCCTGTGTCACTTGAACTTGGAACTAAGCAGTAGTGGGCTTGGCCAGTACCAGGGTGGGAGACCCCCTGGGAATACCGAGTGCGGTAGAACATCCACTTGGGAATACCCAGTGTCTAACGCTGTCAGCAGAATCACTGTTAACTTCTTTCTTCCATCTTCATCAGTTTTTCTTTGCACAGTAATTTTGGAATCCCATTAGTATTTAAACTCCTTCTCAAAGTAATCAACCCATGTGAGTTCTGACTTACCGACCAGAAGTCCTTATAATTACATAGTGCTTAGGCGGAGCAGCAGGGTCCACAGATTCACTTAGTTGTCTCTGATGAGACCTTAAGATCTTGGACGCATGCCCATGCGTGTTTTAATTTAAGTGTTGTATGTTGTTTGTTTTATCCACTGCTAAATACACTGTTAGTTTTAGATTATTATAATAAAGATATGTTTTAAACTTTACTAATACTTTGTAAGAGTGCACCCACAAATAAGTCTTTCTTCTTCTTCAAAAATTTGTATAGATTCTGGAGCACCCCAGTGCAATGAGGTGATTTCACAATAAATTGATACAGCAAGCAAAATGTATAAGTCTGTGGATACAATGGTAACACTATCCAGTCGAGTTCCTAAACTCACTTAACCCATCTGGATTGCCACCACTTGAATTGAATTTGAAAATTGAAAATTGCCATTCTAATTATATTGTTAAGGAAACTGAAGCCACCCCAGCTTTGCAGTGGCACACGTTTGCAGATTAGAATCTGTTGCTGATGTCATTGAGGCAATAATGCTGATGGGGCCTGCAGCCATAGAGTCCTAATGATTCCATCAGATTTGCCATTTGAATTTAAGCGCTTACAATTTCCCGTTATATAACAAAGCGCAAGGGCAGCACTTTAATGTCATCAGTGCGCACTTGGGTCTCTTCCACACGGTAAGGCCACCAATCAAATCATACTCATAACTGATGACAGTAATAACACATGTAATGTGGTTTACAACGAGGTATTTACAGGCTGAAGAAATTGGTAAACAATAAGAAAATAAAAAAAATGTTACTACAGAAAATAGTAAGATAGACGAGTGAACTAAAACAATGGGAAAGAAAAACTGTATCACTGCATAAGTTAATAAGCACTCGGCAACGACCGGTAGGCACTGCTGGTTGTCCTATAATGCTTTCCTACAGCGGGCCTAAGGGTTGATGAATTTGTCTTCATTCATCTTTATATGTTTAGTATGATTAATGTTTGCTCTGTATGCCTTTCTTAATACCATTTCTATCTATCTCTTTTACATTCATTTTTATTCTATTTCCCCCTCCCACAGCTTGTGACTCGCTCACTCGAACTCTGGACAGTGGCATTGGAACATTTCCACCACCAGATTACTGTGGAGGGACTCCAAACAAAAGCACCCCAAAGTTAAAACCTAAGCTGGACTCCCCATCCGTCCTTCCAGTAGGAAGGTTTTCTGCTTTTCCCAAGGTACCCAGAAGAGCAAGGACTTTGGAGAGGGACATGAGAGGTGTGGAAGAGATGTTGCAATCTGGACAGCACCAGAGCGTTCCAGCATTTCATGCATTATTGGAACCAGAGCCTACTATAGGTCATCGGGTGTATAGAGAAGGTATGCGTTCTAAAGTTTCTAAATGTAATTGCAGCTATTGGCTTTCCCAATTGGCAGTAGTGGTATTAGTAGTGTAGCTTTCTCAGTGATGGGAGCAAAGTTAAGAGATCTAGGGGCAGATTTATTATGCCTTGGTGAGTGATAAAGTGGAGAGAGATAAAGTACCAACCAGTCCGCTCCTAACTGTCATATTTCAAACACAGCCTATGCCATGGCATTAAGGAGCTGATTGGCAGGTCGTTTATCTCTCCCCAGTTTATGACTCTAAGGGGTATATGCAATTGCGGTCGAATTCCCGAAATTGTCGAATTTCGGGTCATTTTCGCCCCAAAAAAAAATTCGCCTATGCAATTCAGTGCTTTCCGACCAAAAAACGGACTTTCAAAATTCGACTTTTTGAAATTAGAATTTTTGCAAATTCGACTTTTCTGCAATGATACAAGTGCTGCAATTCGACCAAAGCATATTCAATTCAAGTTTGGAAATTCGACAGCAGTGCTTTTAGACAGCAAATTCGTCATTTTCAATCCGCCACACTTTGGAGGGTGAAAACAATAAAAAAAAATTTAAACATGTTTTTTTTGGTGTTTTTTTTTTTTTAGGAATAGCATATCTATTTATATTAGAAGGGATTAGGTACTTTTTTTTTTTTTTTTGGAGGCACAAATATTATTTATATATTTTTTTAAAATATTATTTTTTTTTTTATTTTTTTTATTGCTGGAACGGTAAAATCCTTTAAAAAAATGGCGTGGGGTCCCCCCTCCAAAGCATAACCAGCCTCGGGCTCTTCGAGCTGGTCCTGGTTCTAAAAATGCGGGGGAAAAATTGACAGGGGATCCCCCGTATTTTTAAAACCAGCACCGGGCTCTGCGCCTGGTGCTGGTGCAAAAAATACGGGGGACAAAACGAGCAGGGGTCCCCCGTATTTTTCACACCAGCATCGGGCTCCACTAGCTGGACAGATAATGCCACAGCCGGGGGTCACTTTTATGCCGTGCCCTGCGGCCGTGGCATTAAATATCCAACTAGTCACCCCTGGCCGGGGTACCCTGGGGGAGTGGGGACCCCTTCAATCAAGGGGTCCCCCCCCCCCAGCCACCCAAGGGCCAGGGGTGAAGCCCGAGGCTGTCCCCCCCCCCATCCAATGGGCTGCGGATGGGGGGGCTGATAGCCTTTTGTGATAATGAAAAGAATATTGTTTTTTCCAGCAGTACTACAAGTCCCAGCAAGCCTCCCCCGCAAGCTGGTACTTGGAGAACCACAAGTACCAGCATGCGGGAGAAAAACGGGCCCGCTGGTACCTGTAGTACTACTGGGAAAAAAATACCCAAATAAAAACAGGACACACACACCGTGACAGTAAAACTTTATTTCATACGTCGACACACACATACTTACCTATGTTCACACGCCGACATCGGTCCTCTTCTCCATGTAGAATCCACGGATACCTGAAAATAAAAGATCAATATACTCACCTCAGCCATGGTCCAGAGATAAATCCACGGACTTGGCAAAAAAAGAAAACGAACACACGGGCCACCGGACTGAAAGGGGTCCCATGCTGACACATGAGACCCCTTTCCACGAATGAGACCTGTCAGTGACAGCTGTCACACAAAGGTCTCTAAAGCCAATCAGGAAGCGCAACTTCGTTGCGCTCACCTGATTGGCTGTGCGCTGTCTGAACTCAGACAGCGCATCGCACAGCCCCGTCTATTTTATTCAATGGTGGGAACTTAGCGGCTAGCGGTGAGGTCACCCGCCGGTCAGCGGCTGACCGCGGGTAACCCCACCGCTAGCCGCTAAGTTCCCACCATTGAAAGTAATGGAGCGGCTTTGCGATGCGCTGTCTGACAGCTCAGACAGTGCACAGCCAATCAGGTGAGCGCCACAGAAGTAGCGCTTCCTGATTGGCTGAAGGGACTTCAGTGACAGGAGTCACGTGATGTCCCGGCATTCGGGAGAAAGGGGTCTGATGTGAAAGCATGGGACCCCTTTCAGTCCGGTATGGAGCGGGTATTTGCGGTTTGTTTTTTTGCCAAGTACGTGGATTATCTCTGGACCTGGATTTACCTCTGGACGCTGGAAGGTGAGTAAAAATTTTTCACAGGTACCCTCGGATCGTCGGAGACCGTGGCAGTCGGCGTGTCAACATAGGTAAGTATGTGTGTGTCGGTAGTGTGTAATAAAGTTTTACTATCAAGGTGTCTGTGTACTGTTTTTATTTGGGTATTTTTTTCCCAGTAGTACTACAGGTACCAGCGGGCCCGTTTTTCTCCCGCATGCTGGTACTTGTGGTTCTCCAAGTACCAGCTTGCGGGGGAGGCTTGCTGGGACTTGTAGTACTGCTGGAAAAAACAATATTCTTTTCATTATCACAAAAGGCTATCAGCCCCCCCATCCGCAGCCCATTGGATGGGGGGGGGACAGCCTCGGGCTTCACCCCTGGCCCTTGGGTGGCTGGGGGGGGGGGACCCCTTGATTGAAGGGGTCCCCACTCCCCCAGGGTACCCCGGCCAGGGGTGACTAGTTGGATATTTAATGCCACGGCCGCAGGGCACGGCATAAAAGTGACCCCCGGCTGTGGCATTATCTGTCCAGCTAGTGGAGCCCGATGCTGGTGTTAAAAATACGGGGGACCCCTACTCTTTTTGTCCCCCGTATTTTTGGCACCAGCACCAGGCGCAGAGCCCGGTGCTGGTTTTAAAAATACGGGGGATCCCTGGCCAATTTTTCCCCGGATTTTTAGAACCAGGACCAGCTCGATGAGCCCGAGGCTGGTTATGCTTTGGAGGGGGGACCCCACGCCATTTTTTTTTCCAGGTTTTTCCCGTTTTTTCCCGTTTTTTAAAATCGCGGCAAAATCCGCCAAATCGGCCGATTTTCGCCCGCGGTTCTGGCGAATCCGTTTTTCATTGAATATGGTGAATTCCGGCAGCCACCTTCCGGAATTCACCTGTCGAATTAAGTCGAATTAAAAAACGGCGAAAAATTGCCGCGATTCGCCGTGAATTGCATATACCCCTAAGGCGTAGTACATCTCCCCCTAGTACTAATAAGAGTTGAATCCTGCTTTGGTAGTTATAGTAAACATTTAGGGCAATAATAGAAATGAAGTCAATGACAGAAATGCCAGCCTATTCAATAAATTCCTTACCCTTTCTCCATCTTAAACTACCATATTAGGCAGTTATATATTTGTAGTATTTTAATCAACAACGCAAACTGTTCATGGCAATATTTTGTTTGTTTCTCATGCAGATTCCAATAGGGATCGCAATCTGCCCCAACAAGGCAAAAACTGGACCTTTCCTAATGCCAAGGTCAGCACTGGCTCTGCAGAGAACTTCAGGTCCAGAGCACATGAGCTGGTAGAGGTATGGTAACGCCAAGCCTTACCATGTTAAACAGCAAATAATTAATAACTACAACTTTGAGTGGTGTTTCGGTGCAGCTGCGATGTTATAAGATGCTAGATGTAAAGAAAGCTTTGGTGCAATGCTCTTCTTGGAGCATTTCCAGTAGTATGGCTAAAGGTGCATACACACTGGGCGTTTTTGCCCAGCGTGTATGAACAGCGATGATCGCTGACATCGCTGGGCTGAAAAGCGCTTGGTGCATACACACTGAGCGCTTTTTACCCTGCCCAGCGATGTCAGCGGGGGTGAACGGCTTTCCATAGCAGGATGCTATGGAAAGCCGCTCACCCCGCCGTTCATCTACTGGTAATACCAGTAGATGAACGGCAGCCGCCAGTGATGAAGCGTGAGCGCACATCAGCGCTCATCGCCGGGGCATACACACTGGGAGGCTTTGAGCTGAAAGCTTTACAGATACTAGGTGTATGAGGACACACATGTACTTTTTTGTTTTATGTGATAATCAAAAAGTTTATTTTATTTGAGTGAATGTAAGCAAATTGTTATCTCTATGGGGTATATTCAATTAAAGTCGGATCTATTCTGACATGTATTTGTCGGAATGGATCCGACAACCCCTATTCAATCCCCATCTTAATTCGACTTTTTCAAGTCGAATTTTGATGTCGGATTGAGATGGTCGAAAACGGGGCCAAAACCTGTCGGATTTGGCCCCGTTTTCGACATCAACACATGGATCGGCAGCTATTTCGCCGATCCACGTGCTTTTCGACATGTCAAATAGCTTTGAATAGGTCGAATCAGGATTCGACCTTAAAAAGTCGAAAACTGCCGTCTTTTCGACAGACGTCAGTTTTCGACTGCAATTGAATATACCCCTATAACTTTTCTCCTTCAATTTGGCCTTATACATATGGGTGCCCAAATAAAATATTGGGTCAGCAAAGCTTAGTAAATGCCAAAGGAATGGTCCATTTACATGCATAATTTCTGACTAGCATTCTCAAAGCTTAAATCATCATCACTGTTGCTTGTATATTTTATAACCATTAATGCTCAGTACAGTATGTTGGTGTTTTATGGGAGCTTTCAGCAAGTACATAGCATACTGTGCTTCTTGGAAGCTTTGAGAAGACCATTTGTCTTTCAACAGAGCATTCAAAGTATAAGGATTTGTGTGGTTTTTACAGGCATTGTATTTCAATGTCCTTTTTATGATTTGTCACTTTTCATGTGCTGTGAATTAGGCTGTGCTGAGGCTCTTGTGGAGAACAGTGGTTCTCCCCACAGTGTATCAGTAAAGTGGCCTGACATCTGGGTAAGGGCTAAGGTAAGAGAGCGCTTATACTGGGAGACCATCTGTTTGGCGCATTTCAGAGCAGTTACAGAATGAAGGAGAGGATTAAGTTGAAAATAGTTGTGCACCGTTGTACGGTGATTTCAAAATACAAATTTTAAATAGCCACAAACAGCATCATATAAGTATATAGTATGGATGCCTTGTATTGAAATTTAGAGTCAAATTTGAAAAAGAGCTAGTTTGGAAGGTAAGAGAGACTGTTAAAACTGGAATTAAGTTGTCTCTGGATATAGTACATGTAATGGAAATAATTAAAAGGTATTTATCTTTAGTTTTAGCACATACGCTTCATGATTAACAAATTATTAATCTCTTTCTTGTCTTGTAGATCCCTTCAGAAGGTGACAGGGACTGTGACATGTCTGGTTATCCACATCCTTCCCTCTGTTTCCCGGGCAGCGTGAGCAGCCGTACCCCGAGCACCTCTGAAGTTGGAGATGAGGGTACAAGTGAAGCCAAATCTCGAGAAAATGAGCAGGGCCAGACTGGACTGGAGAACTCTGAATCCTTGAGTGACTCATTATATGACAGCCTATCATCCTGTGGTAGCCAAGGCTAATAGAACATTCCTACATCCCCTTAATGTTTCATGCTACCGGACACCCTTACCAACTCTGCAGAAGTAGATGGACAGTGCCGGTTGCTTGTGGGTGCTATTCTATGTGGAGTCCTTGTCCTTTACATGACCTTGTTGGTTGCTCCTCTAGAATGACCTTAACTTCTCCACTTGAGCCTCAAAAATCCCAAGTATTAGCAACATACTAGTCTTTGATGCCTATGACTGTACAGGTAAAGGTCATCAAATACTGCAGAACTGTTGCCTCATTCTCTGCCTCATTCTCTCCCTGGCTGTGGAGGGTCCTAAACTTGCTCTTCCTCAAAGTTGCTACTCTTCTTTGTAGATTGCAATTGTTCTTATATTTTGTTTTATTTGTCTTCTGTGGGCTGCCCCTTTACTATGCATCTATACCACCAGCGATTTAATGTCCTTCACAGCAGGAAGACTGGTGAGGGGGAACTCACAGGTTACGAAAATACCTCACATCCCTGTCTCACTGATCAATATTCTAGCAATGTGTTTAATGCACTGATCCAGAAGCAGAATACCAACTCTTATATCTTTTCCTTTTTATCAGGGATAAAGTTGTTGTTGTTTTTTTTTTTTTTTGGGGGGTTGGGGGGGGGGGAGTCCATTTATTTCACCTGCATATCTGGAAGTCTTTGTAATAAAGGAGTATTGACTAGTTTGACTAGATGTGACCTTTCCATCAGTGGCCCCTTGATGTATTTTTTTTCCTTTTGATTTTATTTTGGTTTATACTTGTGCTGTTTTATATAAATATATATATTTTTATTTGTAAAATGTTTAGTTTTACTATCTGTTTTCATGCGTTGTGGTGTTTTTGTTTTTATTTCATTGCTCTTAAGATGGTGCTAACCAGGAAAAATAATCTTTGTTGGGTTTCTCCCTCTATTCCTTTTTTTATTATGTTTTTGTTTTTGTATTATTGTTTTATACCGGTCTCTCATTTTTCTCTTATTTATATAAGTTATTGTGACTGTTTTTTCTGCCTCACTTTCTTTTAAGCTAAAAATAAAAAATAAAAAATAATCCCGCATTTCTGTTGTCACATCTATATTATGATCTTAACTTTGTGAAAATGAGATCGTGGACCTGTCACTGCTCACAATGGATACAACCGTATTCCTGGAATCACAGCCAATTAATTTGCTAGGAACTAGTAACAATTTGAAATGGTTCTCAGAGATTCCATGAAGATTAGACCAACTTCCAAGATCCTGCCAGGGCTTATTGACGCAATTTGCGGTGAAAATAGTCATTGAGCCCCATCATAAGTGTCTGCATTATTCAATGCAGCGTGGTAGCAAGTAAGTGTATAGCTGTGGATAGCTTCTTTACTGACCTCTAGAAACATGAATAAATACCTGTGAACATTTTTTTGCTCTGCCCTTTTGGCTGGAGTGTATATTCTATATAGAAATGTACTTACCTGTCCTGGAGTAGTGTTAGAATTTCTTTACAGCTCTGTATAGCTCAGTCAGTTTCACAGCGTCAGCTGTTCACTAATCAGAGTTCTGGCAGCAGAAAAGCTTTTTATGTGTGAAGCGTGTGAAGCATCTAAACTCTTGCCTTCCTGTCTCTACAAATCCAGATTATTAGGGCATAACATTTAGAGAGGTCTAGTATAGGAGAATCTACAAATATAGTAAGACCTGACTGCCCTTTTATAACCATTTACTTAATTTTGGACCTAAAAAGAAGTTGGGGAATTTTATGTGCAAACGTCTGAGAGCCCAAGGCATAGGACCAGAAAAATAAGCAGGCCAGTGGACATGATTAATCTTATTGTACCCAAATAACACACTCTAAAGGCCCATATACACAGGCCGATGCGGGAGAGATGTGTGCTGAGCGAACCGCTCAATACACATCTCTCCCGCTGCTCAGCACAGCGCGATGTGTGCTGAGCGTGCGGGGGGAGACGGGGGCGCTCATTTAAGCGGGTGGAATGAGCGACCTGCAGGCCAATCTAGCACCAGCGATAGCGATGCGCGGGGCTGCGCATCGCTATCGCTGTATGGGCTGCACACAGAGCAATCCTGCTTATATTCTAAGCAATCTAGTCAGATTAGAATATCGCTCCGTGAGTACCCCCCTTAAGTATTTTTTCCCCACTAATCAAGACCCCCACCCGCTCTCTCTAACCATTGTGGTTTACTTACCTTAGGCCCTATCTGCTCTAAATGGGAAGGGTCCTGGGGTGGACACCGGTAATGAGAGGTGCGACCCTATAGTGAAAAAGTGAAAATAGGTTAGGTGAAAGTGAAGGAAATGAATTACAATGTTTTGTTTCAATGTAATTAATTTCTTACCTTCACTTTTCACTACTTTACCTCTCACTTCATTACCTCTCACTAATTTACCCCTGCTCTTTTCAGCAGCCTCTCTGACTAACCTATTTTCACTTTTTCACTATATAATGTTTCACTTTTGTGTTGCCCTGGGTTCACTCGGCTGCTTCATTTTAGGGGGTCCCGCGTCCGGGATTTGTACCCCCCAAAATGTTAGGGACTTACTTACCCGACTAATGAGGTCACCTGGACGCGGTGGGCAAGCCGTTACTTATGGCCATAACTATGCGAAGAACCTCGCTCAAAATGCAAAATTTTATTGCAATGATTATTATTAATAAAATGGTAGTGTTTGAATTGTGCACCTGCAACCTTTTTCTTTGTATGCAGTTCTACTGAAAGGTCTCCGCAGGGTCGCACTTCTCATTACCGGTGTGCACACCAGGACCCTTCCCCTGTATACCTAATGCTGTGTATTTACATACACAATAGAAGGCCATAGACTCATTCGCCCTGGTGGTAGCACCCACGCCCACTTGTCCTATATATAGGTTTTAATTAGGTTCCTGACTTTTCTTAGACTGCATGCAGAGCAAGGTGAGTCCTGCACAAATGTATATTGGATTATCAGATGGGGGTGCATTTTCCGGGGTGTGGGTCCCCCTGGACTGTTGTGGCTGTTTTGCCTCAGGAGCAACACATATTAACACTTATTTTCATATTTATTTTCAGCCCTATCTGCTCTGACAGCAGCCACAGCACTGGCTTTGTACCAGAATCTACTGCAGGTACATGGCGCCTGGTGACATCTTTATTGCGCATATGCAAACCACCTGGAAAATGGCCACTGCACCATTTTCTGGTGATTTCTATCTGTAGCGGCGGCCATGGCAGTACTCTGGAGTGAGAAGTATAATAATATGGGTGCACCCATTATAGATATGCTAATGATGATATTTCTGCATTTCTGTGGCTGCCTGCTTGCTCCCAGTTTTTTTTCTGATGGTGTAGGAAGTCATTGGGCGGATGGGACTTTGTTTTAACAAGCCTGCGCAGTATACAATGGAGCAGGGGGTTGAGCGGGAAAGCACAGTCTCCTTCCCTTGCACTTCTTCTAATCAGAGAGTATCTTGGAGCAGGGATAGAGCAGGTAAGCACACTCTCCTCCTCTTGGTCTGCCAATTGGCCATATCAGGTCCTGTGTCCTTTTTGCACTGACAAACCAGAGACCAGCTTGTGAAACACAGTATAAAGTATTAGCCAATCAGCACATAACTGTCATTTTTCAAACACAGCCTGTAATATGGCAGTTAAGAGCTGATTTGTTGGTACTTTATCTTGAGAAAGGATGTACGATCCGAAACACGTTGTGCTACTAATGGGACTTTGAACTTCTTGGACTCCTGCCGGTGACTTGCTTTATCCATCTTGAATTGGCAAAGTGTGTGGTGTGTTGCTGGGCTTCCACCTGGAACCCCATCTTTTAACATCAAGGCACACACCACATACCTCACACGGTATGAGCCAGAAGTCCCACCATTTTATTATCTGCACATAGACTGTCCTGTAATGTTCACATTGGTAAATGTTTACTAATAAGGGTCTGTGCAATCATCTTTTTATATTGTTTTATGTTTGTTTAGTCCATGTTTTATGTGCACTGTGTCACTTTATAATCATGGATGTTTGAATTAAAAATGTATTTTTTAAGAAATTGGACCTTTTGCTTCCAGCATTAAATTTTTTTGCCCACATCTTTGGGAAGGAAAAGCGCTCACCATAAATACCTACTTTTGATCTTGGTACTTTATCTCCGCCCACTTTATCTCTCTCTAAGTCTTAGTACATACATTAGATCCCTATGGCTCTAAACAGTGACAATTCTGCTTTGTAATATAGGCATCCTATGCTGTATATGTTTTTTTTATTTTATTTTTTTATTATTGTTTATTTCAGAGGATGCCTACTGTAGGCTGCTTTTTTCCAGGTTTCGTTTGGGACTATGTCCCACCCATGTGTCAAAGTGGGGTCGGTCGGTATGTGCAAGGCAGTAAAGAGCCTGACGCCACAACATGGCATATAATAATTGAAGGAAAGTGCACCCTAGCAGGTGTTTTCCCTCCTCCTAATCTGGCCCCTGTGTAGCAAATAGGTCACCCCCACCTTACTCTGAGCTGCCACAAGGCGTTCATGCTGTGTTCTTGCAGAGCGTAGAGGAAGACACTCATCTCTCTCCCATAGAGCTCAGTCACAGAGCTGTTATTCCTCTTATTTGCTGCATGGTGGTAAATAAGACGGTTTCTAAATAGTAATTTTCTAGAGCTTACCGTACTTAGAATTTCTATAGTGCAGTTTTCACCATTGGATGATTTTCAGCAGAGTGAGCTACAGACGCTGTCAGAATAACAAATACTGCATAATAATAGATCTTGTAATAATATAGCAACAACAAAAAATTGTTAAAATACAAAAAGTCTGGAACATTTTTTTTTTCTATTCCATACAGTTCAATGTGAGGCGTTAAGAAAATATAAAGTCCTCAGTGCAATGAAAAAGGTGTGGTTGGCTTAGGTAGCGCTATGGGTGCCAAACGTTGTTCCTGCAAGCCCCAGAGATATAGACCACCCTGATTCATGCCAATTGGCTTTCTTTACAAATGCTATGCATTGGGATGCTTGGATTATCTAGACGTGCACTCCAAGTGCATAATGATTGCCTACTCTCAGGAAACTCCTCTGCAAACAAGTGTGCACAAATATCTGAAGAGTTGTGCATTAAAATACATATTACACCTACAATTTGGAATATATGTTGGAATAATTTGTTAAGAAAAGTGGTTTCCACGTTTGGGTTTATTTGTCTTTACACCATCATCATCATCATACATACATACATACATACATACATACATACATACATACATACAAGATTAAAGTTACTATTTTGAAACTCCAATTCTTCCCGGGATTCCACTTAATGCTGCATTCACACCGCAAATGCCGGGTCCTACCCGGTAAGACAAACGTGTACTTACCGGGTGGGATCCGGCATTTGCGCTCCGTTGCAGGCTTCCCGACCCGGCAATATACCGGGTCGGTTGCCATGACAACGGAGGCCGCAGCAGGGGCGGGGGTGGAGGCGGCGTCGGGAGATGAGCTCATCTCCAGCGCCGCCTCTCCCTATCTTGTGAATGGGAACCGTGTCGCATCGACACGGCTCCCATTCACACCGCACCTGACCCGGTAATCAACCCGGGTAAAACCCTTCTTTTTTACCGGGTTGATTTACCGGGTCAGGCGACCCGCTAAATCGCCCAGTGTGCTTTCACATCGCACACTGACCCGGTTCGACACGGCAATATGCCGTGTCGGTACCGGGTTATTTGTGCGATGTGAAAGGGGTTTTACTGTATGATTCTTAGTAACAATAGTTTCATACAGATCAAATCTTTCATGCGGGGAAACCCTCTGCATTGCCAACTCTTGGCGTGTGCTGATCTAAACAGCTGCGACACTGCCATGGCACAGTTTGTAATACTTTTAAGCAAATGCTTTTTAATCACAGTTCGTTACAGCTGTGAAAACATTAGAAAGCATGGATTGAAAACCAGTACAGCGCATCGAAGTCAAATATTGAAGAATGAAGGTTAGGGAGTACAACTTTACATTTCTAGATAAAGTGCAACAGTTATTTATGCACAGTGTAAGTAGCAAATTTAATGTAGGCTGAAAATATTCATGGGCAAAGCAATGCACTAGGGCCCCTACATTCCCATTCACAGGATCCAATTTAAAAAAAAATATAACATGCACCTCCTGTGGTCTTGTGCCCTCTTTCCACAGCACTCTTACTGGCTGCCCCCTAGAATTGTATGTCCCTGGGCAGCTGCCCAGTGTGCCAGTATGTTAAGATCGTCCTGTTTATGTGCTCTTATATGCTTTACAGGCCCCACATGCTCCCTTATATGCCTCAGAGTCCCCTGCATGTCGATTTATACTGTATGTTGGATGGGTGACTGGAAACCCTAAGGTTCATCTAAATCCTACACTACATCCTATACGAAACCCTACAATACTACATCCATGACATCACTATAATCTGAACGAAGTCAAAACACTACATTTCTGCAATGCCACATTAACATTCCTATACAGAGCTGTAACTAGACTTTTTGGTGCCCTATGCCAGAAAGAATTGGAATGAATGCTGTATAGATATTAGTGACAAAAGGGGTGGAGGTAGGAGACTGAGGCTGTCAGGAGATGCTGGGCTTCAAAAAGCGGGGAAGCTGCAATTGAAAATAATTGGATAATTCATAATTGCCTGACTAGTCCTGTGCTGGGCGTCCCCCCGCATGTCAGGGAATCTGATCGTAGATGTGCTAATTTTAGCACATCTACGATCAGCTCCGAATCACCCGCTATGTGCAGCACAACCCATGGTGTCTGGTCCTGGAGGAGGATCCTGCCACTGCATCACAGCACCAGTGGAGAGCTCTACTCCACATCATTATGGCACTGTTTAGATGCTGCACAATTCCTCACTGTGACCTCCCAACCAATGGCTTCTGCACAGGAGAATAGAATCTGTTTGTAAGAAGACTGATACATATCTTCCTGTTGTGCCAAGCTGGGTTTAGAGAAGCAGTATAGTAATGGCATAGTGACATAGCTGCCTGGCTGTCACAGCATGAGTACAGTAAGGGCATGTTACTGCATCTTACACCATTATTACCAACCATAATTAAATATCAGAGGGAACATGAATTTTTATCACTGTGGTATATGAAAAATTTATAGAAATAATTTTAATTATTGTTTATTGTCCTTCTGATGCAAAAAAAATTTGACATTTAAATGAATTTGTTTTAATGATGTATAAATATACATCATCATGTCAATCTGTCACATTACAGATCAATTAATCCATTAATTTATATTGTTATATAATGGCTTTAATATAAATATTTGCAGTCATATTAACTACCGGCGGTGCAGCTGGTGCATTGTACCATGGCCTGCTGAAATAAAACGGCCCGAAGGCGGCAGTATTATAATAAGTAAGAATATGGTGGTCGTCGGGAGCCCGACCGCCGGCAACCTGAAGACCACCCGTAAGAATGACTCATCATTGTATGCTGTGGCAGCTGCAGGTCGGAAGTAAGGAGGATTCGGAAGAGATGGTTTGGCCGGAGAAGAGAAGGAGGGCACTCTCTCCATCCACCCCTTTCCTCCATTCTGAGTCTCACACTGACTAACCCCGCCCCATTCCTCCTCTGCGGGTCCCAATTGCACTCCCCTTCTCACCCCTACCGTCCTCTCTTCTCCCCTTCCCTTCTCACACTTCCTCTGAGTCTGTGGACAATATGCTGTTGCTGGGTATCAGACGTCGATCTGGTGACCGTCCCTGGCGCGACCAAGCAGAAGAGAAGAGACATCCTGATTGGTGCCTCAGCCTGGTGTCCAGTGTTTGGGAATTCTGACCATGTATCTTGCGGACTCTACAGCTGCTGTCAGACCCAACACAGCAGCCCTAAATCTATAAGAGGATTTACAGCCCACAGGTGATAATTGAAGCAGATCTGCATCTAATTACTGGGCATAATGTGATCGTCTTGTTCTCCTTACATGGGCTGCATAATGCAGATACTGTACTGGCTGTGCTACTTTGTTGCTGTATTTTTTTTTAGCATACAGTAAAACATAAAAGGGTTTCAAAGTAATTTGCAAGCCCTGATCCCAGCACAGCCGAGCCATTCACACGCTGTACTGGCGTGGTGTGCACTGTGCCTGCCCTGCACGCTAATTCTGTGTTCACTAAACAGCTGCTGCTGTATTAAAAGGGACTTTTATTTTTAAAATTAAAAAATTAAAATAACCCCGTAAGTAATAAAGTTAACTCGTGGTGAAAGACTATTCTTGACACAGTGTCCAGTTCGGGAGCTAGCCAAGCGATGTGAGAGAGGGATCAGAAGATCTCTCTCCTGCAAATAAAGCCTCCATAGGCTTAAAGTGGTTTATGGCATCTGAGGAAAACAAAAACCTACGGGGCCAAACTCCCAAAAGCTTCACTTTTCAGAGTTTGGTATATAGGGGTCGGATCATAATAGTCCCTATTGATAATAAAGTGGACAGTGATCTGCAGCGCTAATGAGCCTTCTGCAGGAGATTTCTGTGAAATCTCCTCGATTAGGCTGTTAGGACTTCGCAATAACTCATAAAAGTATGCAGAAACTGCAGTTTCTACTTAATATTGTAAAAAAATGCTTCATAAATAGGCCCCTTACTGTGACTGTGGACAGTATGGACTGTTGGAAGTGTGCATGCTGCATGTAGTAGGCCTTGTAGTTTCTGTATGGGGAGGAAGGGGGGGGGGGGCACAGCGGTGAATGGATGCCATATGCATTTAGTGCTGGAAGAGTCTGGGACAGCCTAGCAGTTTCCTATACATTGGAACGCCTTATTGCAGAGTATAAGTTTACACTAAAGGTAGCATGTGATGGCGTCCGAGAACGCAGGAGGTGCAGGATGCTGGGCGATCTCGTACGTTTTTCTAAAGGGCAGTGGTACACGCAGGGGGGTTTTCTGAGTGGAATCGAAACATCGCTACATTGCATGACGTGTTGGCAAGTTGACTGCAATTGATGATTTCAAAAAGCCTGGAGAGTGCCCTCCTTCCATCTTGGATACTGGTATACAGGTTGAGTATCCCATATCCAAATATTCCGAAATACGGAATATTCCGAAATACGGACTTTTTTGAGTGAGAGTGAGATAGTGAAACTTTTGTTTTCTGATGGCTCAATGTACACATACTTTGTTTAATACACAAAGTTATTAAAAATATTGTATTAAATGTCCTTCAGGCTGTGTGTATAAGGTGTATATGAAACATAAATGAATTGTGTGAATGTAGACACACTTTGTTTAATGCACAAAGTTATAAAAAATATTGGCTAAAATGACCTTCAGGCTGTGTGTATAAGGTGTATATGTAACATAAATGCATTCTGTGCTTAGATTTAGGTCCCATCACCATGATATCTCATTATGGTATGCAATTATTCCAAAATACGGAAAAATCCCACATCCAAAATACCTCTGGTCCCAAGCATTTTGGATAAGGGAGACTCAACCTGTATATGCAAGGGACACCCATGAGTGTTGCCTGAAGAGCATCCTAGAGAGTTGTATCTCTTTATGTATATTATAAATTAAATGGGATGGGGATCCTATATGTGTATTTAAAATGATACTGGAATTAAGTGTATGAAGTTTAATGTTTCTTCTGAGGCTTATTTACTATCTTCTGCATTAAAATGATTACAGTGTACATTAAATGACAATATTGTCAATAACAGCAAATACCAATGGTCTTTTCAATTAAACAGCTATATTCTACCAATAAGTATCCTAGGAATGTATCAGTTGTACAGATTCTTTATTAAAACCAGATGTGATATGCTTTACTGGTGGTCGGGATGCCGGCAGTCAGTAGACTGACCATGGAATACCGATGGAGAGAATCAGGAGCGGATCTTGGTGCGGGCAAGCAGTGCCTTCGCCTGGGGGCATGGCCGCAGGCACCGTCACCTGCCCGCACCCCGCTCCACGGCCGTGTGCTGTGTGGGCGTCTGCTGCAGCCGGCTCCAGGAAAAGACACTAGAAGTCAGTATTGACCTCTAGTGTCTGTGCGGCGCTGCTATGGGAGAGACGTCATGACGTCTCTCCCATAGAGAGGAGCCAGCGTCCAGACGGAGCAGCAGCAGCGATCGGGAAGCAGGAGCGGGGCAGTGGTAAGTATTGTTTTTTTTTATTTGTGTGTGTACAACAGCTGGGGGCAAAGAAACGAGGCACAACTACTGGGGGCTAAGAAAGGGGGCACAACTGCTGGGGGCAAAGAAACGGGGCACAACTACTGGGGGCAAAGAAAGAGGGGGCACAATTGCTGGGGGCAAAGAAAGGGGGCACAACTACTGGGGGCAAAGAAAGAGGGGGCACAACTGCTGGGGGCAAAGAAACGGAGCACAACTACTGGGGGCAAAGAAAGAGGGGGCACAACTGCTGGGGGCAAAGATATGGGACACAACTACTGGGGGCAAAGAAATAGGAGGCACAACTACTGGGGGCAAAGAAACGGGGCACAACTACTGGGGGCAAAGAAAGAGGGGGCACAACTACTGGGGGCAAAGAAATGGGGCACAACTACTGGGGGCAAAGAAAGAGGGGGCACAACTACTGGGGGCAAAGAAATGGGGCACAACGACGGGGCAAAGCAACAGGGGGCACAGCGACAGCTGGTACAACTACTGGGGCCAAATCAACTGGGGGGCACAACTACTTGGGGCAAATCTGGGGGCACAGCTGCTGGGAGCATAACTGTGGCCACACCCCTATTTTTTTTGCACGCACAAACTGTTTTGCCGCTTGGGGGGGCGCCAGTGGAAACTTTCGCACTGGGCGCCACAAGGTGTAGAACCGGCCCTGGAAAGAATCCAGATAGGGACTAGGTAATTATACTTTCTCATACATCCTAGAGGATGATGGGGTCCACTTCATGACCATGGGGTATAGACGGTTCCGCAGAGTGTGAACTGGCTCCACCCTCTATGCCCCTCCTCCAGACCTCAGTTATAGGAAATGTGCCTAGGCAGACTGGATGCACTCTAGGGGAGCTCTACTGAGCTACTCTGAAAAGACTTATGTTAGGTTTTTTGTTTTCAGGGAGAACTGCTGGCAACAGTCTCCCTGCTTCGTGGGACTGAGGGGGCAGAAGTAGGAACCAACTTCCTGAAGAGTTTCATGGCTCTGCTTCTGGCTGACAGGACACCATTAGCTCCTGAAGGGTACTGAACGCTAGCCGTGTCTAGATGCTCACTCCCACAGCACGCCGTCACCCCCCTCACAGAGCCAGAAGACAGGTGAGTAGAAGAAGACAGATCTTCTATCAAGAAAAGTGACGGCTGAGGTACAGCGCAGCTGGCGGGAGCGCAGCGCGCCATTGCTGCCCACACACACAGACACTGCAGGGTGCGGGGAGGCCGCCCTGGGCAGCAAAAACACCTCTATAAACTGGCAAAAAGGGGACATAAGATGCCCAGGCACAGCCCTACCCCCGCCAGTATAAATATTATGAAAAGTTTCTGAGGTAAAAAGGGCGGAGCTTCTTCCTCAGGCAGCCAGCACACTGCTCAGTGCCATTTTCTCTCTCAGGCTGCAGAGACCTCGCTGGTCCTCCTTCATTTCTGACTACAAGTATCAGGGTGCAAAACAGGAGGGGGCACAAGTGAATTTGGTGCTTTACAAGTGTGTTTTACTGTGTAAAAAGCGCTGCATGTCAGTGGGCATTCAGTGTTCACAGGCATTAGATACTGGCGCTGGGGTTGTGAACTGTCTGCTCCTAAACTGTGTCCCTCTGACAGATTTTACTGTGGGTCTGTCCCCTATAAGTCTCAGTGTGTCTGTGTGTGTGTTGTACACGTGTGTAAGGCACACCAAGAGCCTGCATGGGTGAAAGAAATACGTGATAGTATGCATCATATCAATAGGAGATTAGATAAGTCTGAATCTCATGCTGAGTGCTGGAGAAAATCTGTGGAGGATGTGATTTTTCAGGGCTCCGTTCTTCCATCCGCAGGCGACCCCTCTGGGTCACATAAGAGATCTTTTGCGAATATTGTGAATACTGGTACCGACACGGACACTGATTCTTGTGTCGACGATAGTGACTCCAGAGAAATAGATCATAAATTGGCAAAAAATATACATTATATGATTGTGGCTATAAGGGAAGTTCTGGAAGTCACGGAAGCCACTCCTGTACCTCAGGAGAAGGCTTATTTCTATAAAGAAAAGAAATATAAGGTCACTTTCCCTCTTTCCCACGAGCTTAATACACTCTTTGAAGGGATGTGGGTGAATCCCAAAAAGAAATGTCATATTCCCAAGAGAATTCGGATAGCTTATCCTTTCCCGGTGGAGGACAGGAAAAAATGGGAGTCACCCCCTTTGTTAGACAGTGCACTGTCCAGGTTGACAAAGAAGGTAATTCTCCTTGCACCTGGCACGGCTTCACTAAAAGAGCCGGCAGACCGAAAGATGGAAACTACATTGAAATCCATTTATGTTGCCAATGGTACGCTGCTCAGGCCCACAATTGCTTGCGCGTGGGTGAGTCGCGCTATTGAAAAATGGTCAGATAGCGTGTCATCAGAAATTGACACGATTAATAAAGATGAGATACTCCTTAAGTTAGGGAATATCAAAGACGCTGCCGCATACATGCTAGAAGCGATGAAAGATATTGGACTCTTGAGTTCACAAGTCGCTACCATGGCAGTATCGGCTCGGCGGGCGTTGTGGATTCGCCAGTGGAACACGGATGCAGATTCCAAAAGAAAAATGGCGGTTCTCCCATATAAAGGTGAGGCCTTATTTGGCGATGGACTGGATGCGTTGGTCTCGGCAGCTACCACAGGTAAGTTGACATTTTTGCCCTCTGCGCCTGCACCGGCAAAAAAGACATATCACCCGCACATGCAGTCCTTTCGGCCCAATAAATACAAAAAAGCGAGAGGTTCCCCCTTCTTTGCGGGTAGGGGAAGGGGAAAGGGAAAGAAGTCCACAGCAGCTTCAGGTTCCCAGGAGCAGAAGTCTACCCCTACTTCTGCCAAATCTTCAGCATGACGCTGGGGCTCCTTTGCGGGAGGCCGCTCGGGTGGGGGCCCGTCTCAAACTTTTCAGCCAAGGTTGGATTCTGTCTGGCCTGGATCCCTGGGTGTTGTAAATAGTGTCCCAGGGATACAAGCTGGAGTTTCAAGTCGTTCCCCCATGCCGATTTTTCAAATCGACCTTGCCAGCTTCTCTTCCAGAAAGGGAAGCAGTAACCGCGACAATCCAAAAATTGTCAGGATCAGGTCATAGTCCTTGTACCTTTGTCACAACAAGGGGAGGGGTTTTATTCAAGCCTTTTTGTAGTTCCGAAGCCGGACGGCTCGGTCAGACCGATCCTAAACCTGAAAAATCTGAATCTCTACTTGAAACAATTCAAGTTCAAAATGGAATCACTGAGGGCAGTGATTTCCAGTCTGGAGGAGGGGGACTACATGGTGTCTGTAGACATAAAAGATGCTTACCTGCATGTTCCCATTTATCCTCCTCACCAGGCTTATCTGAGATTCGTGGTTCAGGATTGCCATTACCAATTCCAGACATTACCTTTCGGTCCCTCCACGGCGCCGAGGGTATTCACCAAGGTGATGGTGGAGATGATGGTTCTCCTGCGTCAAAAAGGAGTCAATATAATTCCTTATCTAGACGATCTCCTGATCAAGGCGAGATCCAGGGAGCAGTTGTTACAAAACATCACACTCTCCCTGTCAATACTCCAACAACACGGTTGGATCATAAATTATCCAAAGTCACAGTTTATAACTGACGACAAGTTTGTCTTTTCTCGGGATGATTCTGGACACAGAAGTTCAGAGAGTATTTCTTCCGGTGGAAAAGGCTCTGGAAATCCAGAAAATGGTAAAACAGATATTGAAACCATCGAGTGTGTCGATCCATCAGTGCATTCGGTTGTTGGGGAAGATGGTGGCAGCCTACGAGGTCATACAGTTTGGCAGGTTCCATGCCAGGGTATTCCAGTGGGACCTGTTGGACAAGTGGTCGGGATCCCACCTACACATGCACCGGAAGATAATCCTGTCGTCAAAGGCCAGGATTTCGCTCCTGTGGTGGCTACACAGTTCTCACCTACTAGAGGGACGCAGGTTTTGGATTCAGGATTGGGTCCTGGTAACCACGGATGCAAGTCTCCGAGGCTGGGGAGCTGTCACTCAGGGGGAAAGCTTCCAAGGAAAAGGGTCAAGTCAGGAAGCCTGCCTTCACATAAACGTGCTGGAATTGAGAGCCATTTACAACGGCCTTCAACAAGCGGTACATCTTCTTCAAGATCATTCCATGCAGATCCAGTCGGACAATGTAACAGCAGTCGCGTACATAAACAGGCAGGGCGGAATGACGAAGATCCTCCTCTGGGCAGAAAGACATGTAAAGGCTCTGTCGGCAATTTTAATTCCGGGAGTAGACAACTGGGAAGCAGACTTCCTCAGCAGACATGATCTCCATCCAGGAGAGTGGGGCCTCCACGAAGAAGTCTTCGCAGAGGTTACAAGTCTTTGGGGAGTTCCTCAAGTAGACATGATGGCATCTTGTCTCAACAAGAAGCTTCAGAAATATTGTTCCAGGTCGAGAGACCCTCAAGCAATAGCAGTGGATGCGCTAGTGGCCCAGTGGGTGTTCCAGTCGGTGTATGTCTTCCCTCCACTTCCGCTGATCCCAAAGGTGCTCAGGATCATAAGGAGAACAAGAGTTCGAGCAATCTTTATTGCCCCAGACTGGCCAAGGAGGGCTTGGTTCCTAGATCTTCAGGAGTTGCTCATAGAAGATCCTCGGCCTCTTCCTCTTCGCGAGGACCTGCTGCAGCAGGGGCCGTGCGTGTATCAAGACTTTCCGCGGCTACGTTTGACGGCATGGCTATTGAGCGCCGGATCCCAGCCCGTAAGGGTATTCCCAAGGAAGTCATCCCCACCCTTATTCAGGCCAGGAAAGGAGTAACGTCGAAACATTACCACCGTATTTGGAGAAAATATGTGTCTTGGTGTGAATCCAAGTAAGCTCCTATGGAAGAGTTTCAGTTGGGACGTTTTCTCCATTTTCTGCAGGCTGGTGTGGAGGCGGGCCTCCGATTGGGGTCAATCAAGGTCCAGATTTCGGCCTTGTCAGTGTTCTTCCAAAAATAATTGGCCTCTCTTCCAGAGGTTCAGACCTTCGTGAAAGGGGTTCTGCACATCCAGCCTCCATTTGTGCCTCCAGTGGCACCATGGGACCTTAATGTGGTGTTGCAGTTTCTTCAATCGGATTGGTTTGAGCCTCTACAAGAGATAGAGTTGAAGTTTCTCACTTGGAAAGTGGTGATGCTTTTGGCATTGGCATCCGCACGGTGGGTGTCTGAGTTGGGGGCCTTGTCTCACAAGAGCCCTTACCTGATCTTCCATGAAGATAGGGCAGAGTTGAGAACTCGTCAAAATTTTCTTCCAAAGGTGGTTTCATCTTTCTACATAAACCAACCTATTGTGGTGCCAGTAGTTACTGACACGTTCACTGAGTCAAAGTCTCTAGATGTGGTTAGAGCTTTGAAGATTTATGTTGCTAGAACAGCTCAAATACGGAAAACAGAGTCTTTGTTTGTCCTGTATGCTCCCAACAAGATTGGGTGTCCTGCTTCCAAGCAGACTATTGCGCGTTGGATCAGAAGTACGATTCAGCACGCTCATACTACGGCTGGATTGCCATTACTGACGTTGGTGAAGGCCCATTCCACTAGGAAGATGGGCTCATCATGGGCGGCTGCCCGGGGGGTCTCGGCATTGCAACTTTGCCGAACAGCTACTTGGTCGGGGTCAAACACATTTGCAAAATTCTACAAGTTTGACACCTTGGCCGATGAAGACCTCAAGTTCGGTCAGTCGGTGCTGCAGGGTCATCCGCACTCTCCCGCCCGTACTGGAGCTTTGGTATAAACCCCATGGTCATGAAGTGGACCCCAGCATCCTCTAGGACGTATGAGAAAACAGGATTTTGATACCTACCGGTAAATCCTTTTCTCCTAGTCCGTAGAGGATGCTGGGCACCCGTCCCAGTGCGTACTTTACCTGCAGTTTTGTTTATTAGAGTTACACATGTTGTGTTTTATTAGTTTCAGCATGTTTGCTGTAATTGGTTCATGCCTGTTGGCGTGTGTTATGTTGAATGCCATGTTGTGCGGCATGGTTGAGGTGGAAGCTGGTATTATTTATTTATTTATTTATTAACAGTTTCTTATATAGCGCAGCAAATTCCGTTGCGCTTTACAATTTGAAATAACAATAACAAACTGGGTGATAACAGTCATAGAGGTAGGAAGGCCCTGCTCGCAAGCTTACAATCTATAGGGAAATAGGCATATGTACACAAGGAAAGGTGCTATCTATTGCATAGAATGAGAAGACATGTGAGGATATGTGTGGACTGTACAGAGTGGATGTAATTTGATAGGAAGGTTTATGAAAGTTATGTGGGCGGTTCAGGAATTTGATACGCTTGCCTAAAGAGGTGAGTTTTGAGGGAACGCTTGAAGGTTTGGAGACTAGAGGAGAGTCTTATTGTGCGTGGTAGGGCATTCCACAGGGTGGGTGCAGCCCGATGAAAGTCCTGCAGTCGTGAGTGGGAGCGAGTAATGAGTGTGGATGAGAGACGCAGGTCTTGTGAAGAGCGCAGAGGTCGGGTTGGGAGAGATTTTGTGATAAGCGAAGTGATGTACATTGGTGTAGTTTGGTTAATGGCCTTGTGTGTGAGTAAAAGTATTTTATATTTTATACAGGTTGAGTATCCCTTATCCAAAATGCTTGGGACCAGATGTATTTTGGATATGGGATTTTTCTGTATTTTGGAATAATTGCATACCATAATGAGATATCATGGTGATGGGACCCAAGTCTAAGCACAGAATGTATTTATGTTTCATACACACCTTATACACACAGCCGGAAGGTAATTTTAGCCAATATTTTTTATAACTTTGTGCATTAAACAAAGTGTGTGTACATTCACACAATTCATTTATGTTTCATATACACCTTATAAACACAGCCTAAAGGTCATTTAATACAATATTTTTAATAACTTTGTGTATTAAACAAAGTTTGTGTACATTGAGCCATCAGAAAACAAAGGTTTCACTATCTCACTCTCACTCAAAAAAGTCCGTATTTCGGAATATTCCGTATTTCGGAATATTTGGATATGGGATACTCAACCTGTATATGTATCTCACCATTAGTATTAAAGTAAATCCTTTCCGTCTCCCTGGGCACAGTTCCTATAACTGAGGTCTGAAGGAGGGGCATAGAGGGAGGAGCCAGTTCACACCCATTGAAAAGTCTTAAGAGTGCCCATGGCTCCTGCGGAACCGTCTATACCCCATGGTCATGAAGTGGACCCCAGCATCCTCTACGGACTAGGAGAAAAGGATTTACCGGTAGGTATCAAAATCCTGTTTTCTCTTACATCCTAGAGGATACCGGGGTCCACATTAGTACCATGGGGTATAGATGGGTCCACTAGGAGCCTTGGGCACTGTAAGAAATCAATAGTGTGCACTGGCTCCTCCCTCTATGCCCCTCCTACCAGACTCAGTTTAGAAAATGTGCCCGGAGAAGCCGGTCACGCTTAGGGAAGCTCCTGAAGAGTTTTCTGCATTTATTTTCTGTTTGTTATTTTCAGGCAGGTTTGATTGGCACCATACTGCTTGCTTCGTGGTATTTAAGGGCCCTACACATTCGGCGATCTGCCGCCAAGCTGCCCGACGGCAGATACGGCCGACGGGCGACCCGGCGGCGGGGGGGGGGGGGGGGGGGTGATGTGGGGAGTGCAGTTTCTTCACTTCACCCGGCTCCATAGCAGTGCATGCTAATATGGACGAGATTGCATAAGCGACGGGGCACCAACAATTAACGAGCGCGGGGCCGCACATTGTTAATCAATGGTGCCTACACACTGCACGATATGAACGCAGCTCTTAGTGCAGGCTGCGCTCCGGGGGGCTCAGGATTACATACAGTGTAGTGTGTCCCGCTGTGAGGGGCGCGCTGAGCCACCACTGATTACCCATACTGGCTAACATACCTAACAAGGGTGGGGGGGGGCTTCACTATGAGCGGAACCAGCAGCTCACCAGCGCCATTTTCCCTCTGCAGCTTACACTGAAAGGAATCACAGGGAAGCGCAGCTCCTCCACAAAGACTCCAAGTCTCCTCAGCGGTACCAGGGGGTCTTAGAAGGGGGGGGGGGTTGTAGTATACTAAGCCCTATTAAGGGACTTACTGTGGCGAACCAGCTAAGTTTTACTTGGTTACAGGGGCGCTGTGTGGCTGGCTCCAATTTCTGTGTCTCCCTGAGGGCTCTGTGTGGGTTAAACTGTGTTTTCACCTTTTGTCTGTGGGTGTGGGTGTCCCTTCACGTTACCATGTCCAGGGACTGTGTTTCCTGCACAGCTGAATGTCTTTCCTCCCCTGGAGACTCACTACCCTGTACTCAGGATAGTGCACATTCACAAGCTAGTGGGGCAGAACCCCCATGGTTAGCTTCCATTAATGGGATGATATCTAATATTTCTACTAAATTATCCCATAATGAGAAAGAGACGCATGTTTTAGGACAGTTTATGGATGGCCTGATAAATATTCAGTTCCCATACCAGCGTACTCTGGCCCAGCTCATGCAGGATGATACTGATGACGATACATCAGATACAGAGGAGGGTGAAGTGGATGCGAGTGGGGGGGATGCAGTCCTGTCACAAGGAATACAGGCCCTGATAGAAGCTATCAGAAATGTCCTGCACATTCCTGACAAGACGGCGGAGGTAGAGGAGGAATCTTATTTTAATATAAAAAAGAAATCCTCAGCTACTTTTCCTGCATCAAAGGAATTGAATGCCCTGTTTGAAGAAACTTGGGCTAACCCTGACAAAAAATTTCAGATCCGTAAAAAATTAATTACTTCCTTTCCCTTTCCTCTGGAAGATAGAAAGAAATGGGAAAACCCGCCGATTGTGGACGCATCGGTATCTAGGTTGTCACGTAAGATAGTCTTACCTGTTCCTGGGGCAGCATCCTTAACGGACACAGCCTACCGCAAGATTGAAAACACTCTCAAATCGTTATACACTGCTGCTGGGGTGGCCCAGAGACCCACTATTGCTTGTGCATGGATCACATTGCAAAGTGGTCAGGTAACCTAATTGACGGATTGGATACCTTACCCAGGGGGGAGATAGTTTTACTCCTGCAGCATATTCAACTCTGCTAACTTTATGGTGGAGGCCATAAAGGAAATTGGTGTGCTCAACGCACGCACCACTGCCATGGCAGTGTCAGCACGCGGGGGCCTGTGGCTATGCTAGTGAACTGCGGATGCGGATTCCAGGAAAGGCGTGGAAAACCTACCATTCACAGGTGAGGCCCTTTTTGGAGATGAACTGGATAAGTGGATATCCAAGGCTACGGTGGGTAAGTCTACGTACCTTTCTTCCGCAGCACCCCCAGCTAGGAAAACCTACTCTGCTCCAACTCTGCAGTCCTTTCGGACAGCGAAATTCAAAGGCAAATCCAAAGGTTCTTCTACAGCCTTCAAAGGTAATAGAGGTAAACCCAGAAAGTCAGCAGCTGCAGGTTCTCAGGAACAGACCTCCGGGTCTGCTTCCTCAAAGCCTTCAGCATGACGGTGGGCCGCACTGCCTGGAAGACAGGCAGGTCGGAGCTCGGTTCCGTTATTTCAATCACGTTTGGGCAACATCTTGCCAGGATCCCTGGGTCACAGACCTTATCACCTAGGGATACAGACTGGAGTTTCAGGAACTCTTACCTCACAGATTCTTCAAATCAGGCTTACCAGCTTCTCTGGAAGCAAGTACGACTTTACAGGCAGCAATTCAAAAACTGGTACAGACTCAGGTCATTGTCCCAGTTCCACTTCAACTACACAACAAGGGTTATTACTCCAACCTGTTTGTGGTACCGAAACCGGACGATTCGGTAAGGCCCGTTTTAAACCTCAAATCACTGAACCCATATTTAAGGGTGTTCAAGATGAAGTCTTCTGAGAGCGGTGATCTCAGGTCTGGAAGAGGGGGAATTCCTGGTGTCTCTGGACATCAAGGATGTGTACCTTCATAATCCGATTTGGCCGCCTCATCAGGCTTATATACGGTTTGCACTACAGGACTGTCACTACCAGTTTCTGGCCCTGCCATTTGGCCTTTCCACGGCACCGAGGGTATTCACCAAGGTAATGGCAGAGATGATGTTTCTCCTCCGCAAGCAGGGAGTGAACATAATACCGTACCTGGACGACCTGCTGATAAAAGCACCTTCAAGGGAGAGGTTGTTGGACAGCATTGCCCTCTCATCCCGACTACTTTAGGATCACGGATAGATGCTGAGCCTACCAAAATCCCACCTGGAAGCAACACGGAGGCTTCCGTTCCTGGGGATGATACTGGATACGGAGGAACAGAAGGTATTCCTTCCGTTGGAAAAGGCATTGGTGCGGGTTGTTCTAAAACCAGCCCGGATATCAGTGAATTTATGCATTTGCCTTCTGGGGAAGATGGTCGCCTCTTACGAGGCTCTGCAGTACAGAAGGTTTCATGCGAGGCCCTTCCAGCTAGATCTGCTGGACAAATAGTCCGGATCGCATCTTCACATGCACCAGAAGATACGTCTGTCGCCAAAAGCCAGGATTTCTCTTCTGTGGTGGCTTCAGACTTCTCACCTGACTGAGGGTCGAAGATTCGGGATTCAAAATTGGATTCTGCTAACCACAGACTCAAGCCACAGAGGTTGGGGTGCGGTCACCCAGGGGGAACAGTTCCAAGGAAAATGATCAAGTCAGGAAGCCATTCTTCCAATCAACATTCTGGAACTAAGGGCCATATACAATGCCCCTTCTGCAGGCATTGCATCTTCTTCAAGATCAAGCCATTCAGGTTCAGTCGGACAATGTGATGGCAGAAACGTACATAAACCGTCAGGGCGGAACGAAGAGCAGAGCAGCAATGTCATAGGTAACAAGAATTCTCCTCTGAGCAGAAAGACACGCAGTGGCGCTGTTGGCAATCTTCATTCCAGGAGTAAACAACTGGGAAGCGGTCTTCCTCAGCAGACATGACCTCCACCCGGGAGAGTGGGGCCTCCATCCAGAGGTGTTCGAGTCCTTAAAACGTCGGTTGGGAATTCCACAAATTGACATGATGGCGTCTCGTCTCAACAAGAAGCTAAAGCGGTATTGTTCCAGGTCGAGGGACCCACAAGCAGTGGCGGTGGACGCTCTGGTGACTCCATGGGTCTACCAGATGGTTTACGTGTTTCCACCTCTTCCACTGATCCCAAGAATTCTCAAAAGAATAAAAAGGGAAAAGGGTCAAGCAATTCTCATTGCTCCGGATTGGCCAAGAAGGGCCGGGTACGCGGATCTACTGGAGATGCTCCTAGAGGACCCGTGGCCTCTACCTCTTCGAGAGGATCTTCTACAACAGGGGCCGTTCGTCTATCAAGACTTACCACGGCTACGTTTGACGACATAGAAGTTGAGCGTCAAATTTTAGCCTGGAAAGGCATTCTAACCCTGGTCCAAGTCAGGAAAGGGGTAACGTCTAAACATTACCACCGTATTTGGAAAAATATGTCTCGTGATGTGAAAACAGGAAATTTCCTGCAATGGAATTTCAGCTGGGATGTTTTCTCCTTTTTCTACAGTCGGGTGTGGATGTGGGCCTACATTTGGGCTCCTTGAAGGTCCAGATTTCGGCCTTATCCATTTACTTCCAGAAACAATTGGCTTCCCTCCCTGAGGTTCAGACGTTCTTGAAGGGGGTTCTGCACATCCAACCGCCCTTTGTGCCTCCCATGGCACCTTGGGATCTAATGTGGTGTTGCAGTTCCTACAGTGGTAATGGTTTGAGCCTTTACAGGAGGTTGACGTAAAGTTTCTTACGTGGATGTTATGCACACCAGTGCCTGCAGGAAAGTACTGGTGTCAGAACTGTTATGCACTCCAGTGTCTGCAGGAATGTACTGGTGTTTGAACTGTTATGCAAAACAAATGGACTCACAGACAAACTGGGGAATATGACATAACGTACACAGAAGGTGATAGGGTAACAAAATACACACAAAGTGAACAGAGAAGCCCAGAGGCTAAGGAACTGGGTATCTCCCTTGTATTAGAACTGCTCAGATGGAAATAGCAAGATGTTGTGTTTTAATACGTAGAGAACCCGAAATGCTGTTGCTAAGGGCAACAGCAAAACCCTAAAGGGTTACCAACGGGTGTGGCAGTAAACTCCTTGGTCAGAGATGGAATGATAGACACAAGGAGAGACTCCACAATCCTGATTCTCACTTGCAGTGCACAGGTTTTAGCTTACTGCCACTAAACTGACCCCTGACACCTAGCACAGTGAGACAGGATTAGACAGGCAAGTCTTAGAATACAGCCGCAAACTTGCTAAGTTCACAGAGTAGTAACAGAACCCTAGCAAGCTAAACGACTGACTCCAGTCTTACTGCTAGGTCTGGATTGGCAGAGTGTAATACCAAATCCCCAGGCCTATTTGCAGTAAGCAACAAACAAATACAAAGCTACACAGTACTGGCTAACTTTCATGAACTGACTAACCAACAAAGATTCAGCAGCATCTGCTTACCCTGAAAAGAGGCCTTATAAAGCAGGTGCTGTCCACGCCCCACTCAGACCTCACAGACTGTGAGCACAAAAACCAGCACCGGATCCCCTGCCGTGCACAGAGCCTATAACCACTGCACAGCAAAAGACCCGAACCGGAGTATCAGCTGCGCTCAGGTTACTCCACTAGCACTTGTCTCCCGGTTGCCATGACGACGTGGCAGCACAGGGCAGGAGACCCTAACAGTACCCCCCCTCTGACGAGGGGTCAAAGAACCCCTACCACCGGGTTTATCGGGGAACTGCGAGAAGAAAGAGCGTATCAGTCTGGGGGCATGAAGATCACAACTGCGCACCCACGACCGCTCCTCCGGGCCATACCCCTTCCAGTGCACCAAAAATGACAGCCGACCCCGAACCACCTTGGAGTCAAGAATCCTTTCAACAACAAACTCCCTCTGGCCACGTATCAGAAGAGGGGAAGGTCTTCCACTGGAAGAAGGATTACTAATCGCCCGTTTTAAAAGGGAACAATGAAATGTTTTATTGATACCCAAAGAACGGGGCAGATCTAACTGAAATGCCACCGGATTGATAACCCTGGTGATCTTATAAGGGCCGATGAACCGGGGGCCTAACTTATGAGATGGCTGTCTCAACTTCAAATTCTTGGTTGACAACCAGACGAAGTCTCCTAATTTGAAGCTGCAGGGTCTTTTCCGCTTATCAAAAACCCTTTTGGTCACTAATGACACAGACACAAGGGCTTTCTTCACTTTCCGCCAAATACCTCTAAGGACCGAAACCACAGAGGAACCACCAGGCGTGGAGTCCAGGGGGTCAAAAGAATTGGCCTTAGGATGATGCCCATACACACAAAGGAAGGGAGAGATCCCTGTAGCAGAGTGAGCCGCGTTGTTATAGGCAAACTCCGCCATGGACAGATGAGCAACCCAGTCAGTCTGACACTTGGAGACATAACACCTGAGGAACTGCTCCAAGGACTGGTTCACCCTTTCAGTCTGCCCATTAGACTGCGGATGGTAGCCTGACGACAAGCTGACAGAAATCTGGAGATCGGAACAAAATGCCCTCCAGAATTTGGCCACAAACTGGGATCCGCGGTCAGAGACCACATCAAGTGGCAACCCGTGGAGACGCACAACATGCAGCATAAATAATTCAGACAGGCGTCTGGCTGATGGCAGCCCAACCAGTGGAACGAAGTGCGCCATCTTCGAAAACCTGTCAACGACAACCCAGATGGCTGTCATCCCCGAGGATTTGGGCAAGTCCACCACAAAATCCATTGAAATGTGGGTCCATGGCTTAGATGGGATAGAGAGTGGATGTAATGGGCCAACAGGAACCCCTCTAGGAGTCTTATTTCGGGCACAGATGTCACATGCCCGAACCCACTGATCCACATCCTTAGCCACCGAGGGCCACCACACCGCCCTAGATAGCAACTCCCGAGTTCTGGCAATACCCGGGTGACCTGCCGACTTCTTGGCATGGAATTCCAGGAACACTCGCTGTCTTAACCTAGGAGGCACAAACAAAAGACCTACCGGAAGGTCTGGAGGAGCCTGCTCCTGTGCTCTAAGGACTAATGATAAGAGGTCCTGGGTAATGCCCACTTTAATACATGATGGGGAAACAATGGGCAACGGCTCCTCGGTGGTCTCCTGGATTGGAGCAAAACTCAGCGAGAGCGCATCAGCCTTGATGTTTTTTGACCCAGGGCGATATGTTATCAAAAAATTAAAGCGAGCAAAAAACAAAGCCCATCGTGCCTGCCTGGCATTGAGACGCTTCGCTGACTCTAAATATGCCAGATTCTTATGGTCAGTGAGAATTGAGACCACAAACTTAGCCCCCTCAAGCCAGTGTCTCCACTCCTCGAGTGCATCCTTAATAGCCAACAATTCCCGGTTACCCACGTCATAATTCATCTCGGCAGGCGAAAATTTACAGGAAAAGTAAGCACAGGGATGAAGGCGATTATCAGACACTCCCATCTGAGAAAGCACTGCCCCAATACCCATCTCAGAGGCATCCACCTCCACCACAAAAGGACGCTCTGGATCTGGGTGTCGCAGCACCTTGGCCGAAACAAATGCCCTTTTGAGACGGGCAAAAGCCGCTTTAGCCTCACAAGACCAGTGAGCAACATCCGCCCCTTTCTTAGTGAGTGCCACCAAGGGCGCCACTATAGACGAAAATCCAGCGATAAATCGTCTATAAAAATTCGCAAAGCCCAGGAAACGCTGAAGCGCCTTCAAACTAGTGGGCTGCACCCAATCCAGGACTGCCTGTACCTTGGAACCCTCCATTTGGAAACCTTCTGGGGAGATAATATATCCTAGAAATGCGATTTGCTGAACTTCAAATTCGCACTTCTCCAGCTTCGCCCCAAGCCGGTGGTCTCTGAGTTTCTGGAGGACTAAGCGTACATGCTTCCGATGTTCCTCCAGGGAATGGGAGAAGATTAGGATGTCATCTAAGTATACAACTAAGAATCTATCCAAATATTCCCTGAGCACATCATTCATGAAATCCTGGAAGACTGCCGGGGCATTACAGAGCCCAAAAGGCATCACCAAATATTCATAATGCCCTGAGTGGGTATTAAAGGCAGTCTTCCATTCATCCCCCTCTCTTATTCGGATTAGATTGTACGCACCGCGTAGGTCAATCTTAGAAAAAATGGTGGCAGTACGAAGCTGGTCAAACAAGACCGAAATGAGAGGCAGTGGGTATGAGTTTTTAATCGTGATACGGTTCAATTCCCTGAAGTCGATGCAGGGTCGCAACGAACCGTCTTTTTTACCCACGAAGAAGAACCCCGACCCAACTGGAGACTGTGAAGGTCTGATAAATCCCTTAGCCAAGTTCTCCTGAATGTACTCTGCCATAGCCTGAGTCTCAGGACGTGACAGGGAGTACAACCTGCTCTTGGGAAGCTTAGCATTTGGCAACAAATCAATGGCACAGTCATAGGGGCGATGGGGAGGTAGTACCTCTGCAACTTTTTTGGAGAACACGTCCGCAAAATCTGCATAACACCCTGGCAATCCTGGCAAACTTAGCTGCGAGAGCCTGACTGGAAGGCTCAAGCAACTCCTGAAACAATCAGTACCCCAACTAAGAATCTCCCCAGAGACCCAGTCAAATTGAGGATTGTGGGCCCTTAACCAGGGTAACCCCAACACCAATGGGGCAAAAGTACAGACAGTCACATAAAAGGACAATTTTTCAGAGTGTGTGGCTCCAATAAACAAAGAAATCTGGCTAGTGCAAGAGGTAATTTTACCTTGGGATAATGGTTCCCCGTTTAACCCACAAATCTCAATTTCCGATGCCAAGGGTACTAAGGGAACAGAGTGTTTCAGGGCGAATTGGCGGTCCATAAAAACCCCGTCGGCCCCACTGTCCACAAAGGCCTCAGTCTTGACAGTTTGACCGAGGATCTTCAAGGTCACAGGAATGATAAAAGTCTTCTTGGGAAATTCTGACTTCTGGCCTGACAGGATATTTCCCATCACCCTCAGGCCCTGAAGTTTTCCGGCTTTTCTGGGCATGATACTACCACATGACCTTTATTCCCACAGTACAAACACAAGCCCTGCTGTCTCCTCCGCGTCTTCTCACGCGAGGAGAGGCGGGTAGCCCCAATCTGCATAGGCACCTCAGAAAATTCCTCAGAGTCTGAGGTTCCCTTGGGAAGGAAGGAAATCTCAGTCTACCTTTCAAGCCTACGCTCTCTCAGCCGTCTATCCACCCGGATGGATAACTGCATGAGCTGATCCAAGCTATCAGGCAAGGGATATTGTACCAGTTGGTCCTTTATCTGGTTAGAAAGACCTCTTCGGTACTGGTGTCTCAGGGCTGGGTCATTCCACTGGGTATCATGGGCCAACCTCCGAAACTCCGTACAGTAAACCTCAACTGGCCTTCGCCCTTGCTTAAGGATCGAAATCTGAGCCTCGGCTGAGGCCGTCTTGTCAGGGTCATCATACAACATGCCCAGTGCCGTAAAAAAAGCATCAACACTTTTAAGCGACGGACAGTCAGGCTGCAACCCATATGCCCAGACCTGTGGGTCTCCTTGTAGCAAGGAAATCACTATGCCCACCCGCTGAATCTCCGACCCAGAAGACTGAGGCCTAAGCCGGAAGTATAGCTTGCAGCTCTCCTTGAAACAAAAGAACTGCGAGCGATCTCCAGAAAAACGATCCGGGAGATTTACTTTCGGCTCCTTAACCCCTGCAGGTGCTGCTGCTGCGGGAGCTCCGCCAGCAGCCTGGGAGGTGTGCATTTTAATGGACAAATCATTAAATTGTCGAGTCAGGACCTGCACCTGATCGACCACCTGTTGCAACGTATTTTGAGGGGTATGCTCCATATTCCCACAAAATTTCAACAGGAGTATTAGGCTGCTGAATATGTTATGCACACCAGTGCCTGCAGGAAAGTACTGGTGTCAGAACTGTTATGCACTCCAGTGTCTGCAGGAATGTACTGGTGTTTGAACTGTTATGCAAAACAAATGGACTCACAGACAAACTGGGGAATATGACATAACGTACACAGAAGGTGATAGGGTAACAAAATACACACAAAGTGAACAGAGAAGCCCAGAGGCTAAGGAACTGGGTATCTCCCTTGTATTAGAACTGCTCAGATGGAAATAGCAAGATGTTGTGTTTTAATACGTAGAGAACCCGAAATGCTGTTGCTAAGGGCAACAGCAAAACCCTAAAGGGTTACCAACGGGTGTGGCAGTAAACTCCTTGGTCAGAGATGGAATGATAGACACAAGGAGAGACTCCACAATCCTGATTCTCACTTGCAGTGCACAGGTTTTAGCTTACTGCCATTAAACTGACCCCTGACACCTAGCACAGTGAGACAGGATTAGACAGGCAAGTCTTAGAATACAGCCGCAAACTTGCTAAGTTCACAGAGTAGTAACAGAACCCCAGCAAGCTAAACGACTGACTCCAGTCTTACTGCTAGGTCTGGATTGGCAGAGTGTAATACCAAATCCCCAGGCCTATTTGCAGTAAGCAACAAACAAATACAAAGCTACACAGTACTGGCTAACTTTCATGAACTGACTAACCAACAAAGATTCAGCAGCATCTGCTTACCCTGAAAAGAGGCCTTATAAAGCAGGTGCTGTCCACGCCCCACTCAGACCTCACAGACTGTGAGCACAAAAACCAGCACCGGATCCCCTGCCGTGCACAGAGCCTATAACCACTGCACAGCAAAAGACCCGAACCGGAGTATCAGCTGCGCTCAGGTTACTCCACTAGCACTTGTCTCCCGGTTGCCATGACGACGTGGCAGCACAGGGCAGGAGACCCTAACAGTGGAAGACCGTTACACTGTTGGCCTTAGCTTCTGCAAGGCGTTTGTAGGAACTGGGGGCGTTGTCTCACAAAAACCCCTATTTAATTTTTCATGAAGATAGAGCTGAACTCAGATCTTGTCAGCAATTTCTTCCTAAGGTGGTGTCTACGTTTCATATCAACCAACCTATTGTGGTTCCGGTGCTTACTAACAACTCTGCTACCTTAAAGTCCTTGGATGTTGTGAGGGCTTTGAAGATCTATGTGAATCGGACAGCTCGTCACAGGAAATCGGACTCGCTGTTTGTTATCTAGGATCCCAAGAAAATTGTGTGTCCTGCTTGAAAGCAGTCAATTGCTCACTGAATCAGCCTTACTATCGGCAGGATTGCCGTTTCCTAAAGTACAGGCCCACTCTACTAGGTCGGTGGGTCTCGGCTTTACAGCTCTGCTGAGCAGTTACTTGGTCGGGTGCGAACACTTTTGCTAAGTTCTACAATTTCAATACTTTGGCCGCTGAGGACCTTCAGTTTGGTCAATCAGTTCTGCAGGAACCTCAGCACTCTCCCACCCGGTTTGGGAGCTTTGGTACATCCCCATGGTACTAATGTGGACCCCAGTATCCTCTAGGACGTAAGAGAAAATAGGATTTTAATTACCTACCAGTAAATCCTTTTCTAGTAGTCCGTAGAGGATTCTGGGCGCCCGCCCAATGCTTTCGTTTTTCCTGCACTGTTACTTTGTTAAGTAATGTTGTTGGTTCAGCTGTTGCTGTTCCTGTTCAAGTTTGGTTAGTATGCCTTTCCTCTTGTTTGTGTGTGCTGGTTCGAATCTCACCACTGTTCTGTTAAATCATTCCTCAGGATATGTCGGTCTCCTCGGGCACAGTTTCTAGACGGAGTCTGGTGGGAGGGGCATAGAGGGAGGAGCCAGTGCACACTATTTTTTTCTTAAAGTGCCCAAGGCTCTTAGTGGACCCGTCTATACCCCATGGTACTAATGTGGACCCTAGTATCCTCCTTGGACTACGAGAAAAGGATTTACCGGTAGGTAGTTAAAATCCTATTTAACCTCCCCGAATACCCCCTCACTATAACCGGCCATTCTAGCAGCCTAACCTTAACCCTCCCTAGTGATGCCTAAACCTAACCATCCTCCCCGCAGCCTAACTCTAACCCTCCCTTCCCAGCAGCCTAACCCTAACCCTCCCGGGGATGCATAAACCTAGTCTACCCCACCGTGGGCTAACGCTACTAGTGGGCAGCATATTTATATCGGGATGCCGGGTGTCAGGATTCTGGCGTCTGTATTTCATCCACTGTTGGAGTTCTGCTTCGGCATTATGACCGCGAGTCAGGATTCAGGAACCAGGATTTCTACTTCTAGCCTCTCGACCGACTGCATTCTGACCTGTAAACGCTGGTTTACGTACAGGACTAAAAGCAATACTTTAAAAAGAAATTTCATACACTTTAAATGAAGCCGCTGCGGCCGCTATACTTAATACACAACCTACGTACTTGTTACACCTTTAGCGTACAGAGTCCCGTACCGAGTACGGAGTTTGCGTACAAACGCCGCGCTGGCTGTACAAAGTACACACAGCGCGTACACACCCAATGTTACACAGTGAACCTGATAATGCCGTTTTATATGCAGGAATGAAAAGCTATACCTTATACACACTTCAAATACACTTTACCATGAAGCCGCTGCGGCCGCTAAACTTAATACACACCCTACGTACATTGTACACTGTGCGTACAGAGTCCTGTACAGTGTACAGACTTTGCGTACACACGCCGCGCTGACGGTACAAAGTACACGCAGCCCGTACACACCCAGAGATACATTTTAAACCTTTAACAGCAATGCAATGCGATAGTAATACACTTTAAACCTTAGCAGGGAAAGGAAGACACGACACCAGTTTGTTGTTAAACCACTGGGTTCCGACACCACAGCGTATTATTGCTGAAAGGGGGTTACAATATAAACAATACAATACAACAGAATAATGGCTACAATCAATGGTACATACGTGAATGGATTCGCCGCGCTACCCAGTCTGGTCCTCCGTCATCTGATAGATAACGTTGTGAGTCTTGTGTCTGACCAGGCCTGCTGCAGGCTCTCTTTATACAATTCATCCAAAACATAACACAATGGATACTGTAATCTCTTTGACCATTGGACACAGGGATGGTCATTTACAGTACAGGAGAGGTCATAGGTCGGTTTGAATAGGTGGGCGATGTCTGTTCCAACTGCTCTTGTGGGTGGTCTCCTCTGGATTCCCACCGCATACATAATGTACAGTAAATACAGTTTATATCTATATTCTGCTCCTGCACATAACTATCCGCAGGAACATGCGATCTTTCTCAAACCAACACCGGAATGTTACCCTTAAAATACCCTTCATCTGGATACCAAACACCACCTTATAACCTTGTTCTGTCCCCTCCTATCCTGTAAAGGTGAATCCCTTTGTTTTGTTACCATTTAAACTGCTGTTACTTTCTGATGTGGTGCAGGGAGACTATGTGTACATTGTGCACTATTTGGATTAAATATGTAATGTGTTTTGATAGCCTTCCATGCGTTCACAAACTCTACCGTAAATACTCATACCAAGCGCTAATACGCAGGACCGCTGGAGCGACCGTACGCAAATTGCGAATATGCGCACGCATAGCAGAGCAAGTACGCGCACGGAGGCCATCCGTGCGTAGTTTGTACGTGATGTGTGTACTGCAATATTTTTTGACTTTGACAGTCCACCCTTTGGCAGTCACCAATAACTGCCACTATCTAATCACTAAACAGAAAAATATCAATACAATATCTACAGATGATCGGGGAGAGTTGTAGGTGGGAAATGTATGACCTAGTGGGACAGTAAAAAGCATGTATGTATGAATCCATGTCTGAGGGGCATGTATCATCGTGCCGTATATGTTCTAAATAAGCTTCAAGCTATTGCGAAGTATACATTAAATCCTTCTTATCCCGTATTAGGGTTCTGTAAGTGGGCCAACAAACACTACCGAGCTCTTTTCGGCTTCTTGTTCCAACAAATGGGGTGCACATTTAGTTGATGATACATGGAGGGGGAAACATATGTGAGTGCTAGTATATGTGGATATCACCTGTCGACTATGTGTGCCATTAACTGAAGGTTGCAGAGATGAAGATAAGACATATAAATAAAATACATTCACAAAAACATTTTGGGTAGGGCTGATGTCTTTTCCGGATGGATGTATCTGGGCAGAGGGGGAAACAAAAGAAAAACGGGTGAACGAAACAGGCCATGAAATTAATTTGCAATCCTTATCATATCACAGTCTCTATGGATGGGTCATAAATTAAATCTGCTGCTATAACAGCGCCCTCGCTCCTTAGACTCATCAACTTTGTGCCGTGCTTGTGCCGCGTCAGAATTCGAACACACCTAAATATCAAACCAATAATTATGACGACTCCCAGGATACAAAGGAGAAACTTCCCAACACTCATGATGACATTTTGAGCCCACTCTCCTAAACCTGAGAACCAATTGCGTGGGTTCAACCATGAGACCCAGCTGGTCAGTTCATTACTCACAGTCGCTAAGGTAAGGTTGTGCTTCCTCCTGAACTCCCACTTCAACTGCAAGATATCGTCCATCTTTTGATCGATGATCTCCGTGGGGTCGTCAGTGCTGTTCGTAATATACGTACAGCACTTCACACCATATTGAGTTGCCAAAGTAACACAGTATCCACCTGTCACGGCTGTGATATAATTAAGGACCATTCTGTGCTGAATCAGTTCCTTCTTGTAAGCTTGTAACTCCCTTCCCGTATACCTGAAGGTGTCATCATACATCTCAGTGATATTATCTATCAAGTTCGCTAGCGCATGGATATACCTATAATTTATAATTCCTCTGGCAGTACGGGTGATGTTTAATACGAGAAGGAATTGAATCCCGGTGGATTTGTGGATCAAATCAGAGGCTGCGTGCTCTGTCTTATCTATGAGGTGTCTCTTGATGATGTGTTCATAGTGAGTATGAGTATAAGGAGCCTGAGCACTGCGGTGAACGTCTTTCATCTTATCATGGGTTATGGTCATGACCTCTGGCAGTACTCTCCCAATATAACACAATCCCTCTGAGTTCGGGGCAAGCAACTTGTACGCCTTCCTCCCACATATGAAATAGGCATCATCTGGGAGAACATAGGGGACAAAATATAACATCACCATATTACAAACTTTCCAAGTGAAGAAACCAATCCCTAGTTCTCCCATCTGCTCAGTACAAGTATCGGGCTGGATGATATGAGCACCATACCCTGGTGATACTTTTCCAACCCACATGGTCTTGCTTCCACGAGTATACCTATACCGAAAATACCTCCCACTGTTGGCTATTTGGCGTACAAGTTCAGAGTCTATGGGTATCCTATCAGCTCTGTGTGAAAAGGTCATTGTCTGGTTATTCTACGTCACTTCCCAATTTCCCGGTTTTCGGTAATTGGGAATATTAAAACACAATAAGGACCTGTCTACATGATACTGGTGGAGCTTCAAACTAGGGGTCTTAGAAATATTGAATTTCTTGTCCACCGGTCTCCCACCCCGTAATTCGAGTACCTCATCTATTGCTAAAGGGTACGGTACTAATCCTGACTTGCTCTGACCTTGAGGTACCTGTGAGCACACCCAGCATTCTGTCTGGTTTAAGACCTTACCCACTAGTGAGTGGTAATCACTCAACGGATGACGGTCCATGTCGATATTAAGGTTGGACTGACATCTCTGGATGCACCCATCCTCAACTATATTCTCACAATTCCTACAAATACAATATAACCCCTCACAGTGCCTCCGAGCTCCCTGACTACCAGAGCGCTTACTGATGCCAGCCTTTACTAAAGTGATGCGCTGATCCTGAGATCCTACAAATTCATACTTGCCATCAGAACCCATTCCAGATCCCTGCTCGACTTCTATGGGACCCTCACCAAAACAAACTGTCCTTATCAAAACCAGAATTACTAACAGAACCCGAAACGCAGTCTCTTGTGATCGATCCATTTCGTTAGGGGAAAGGAGAAAAATGAGAAGGGGAAAAGACAGGAAAATGCAGGGGGAGGTGAAAAAAAAGAATGATACTACAATCGTTCTAGATCTTGTTACCCTCTGTGCTCAGATGCACTTCAACAGTCCTGCCTCTCAACTTTCCCGGAACAGACACTCCAGTGATACGAGATTCTCTACACTCTGCTCTTTGTCACGAGTTCTCTCCGGGTCAGTGACCTTTCTGTAGGGAACATAAATCTTGCATTTCAATGTGTTTAACTGTTGTGTTTTATCAGTTGTGTGAAGTAAACCATCTGTGGAAAGTGAAAAGAGAAAGGAAATAATAAAAAGAAAATTTTTCAGATTTGCGTTCACCATCAGGCTGTCACGCCATCATGCATATCGGTGTCTGTATACAGTCTCCCTTCACCCGTATTCCCATTCTCCACCCTTTGTGCATGACCATGCACACTGATACTGGTGTCCCTATGCTGGTGAGATATACTGGATTTGGGCAGAACTCTGAAAGACCGAGTAGGCCTGTGGCGTCTGAACTGTAACCCTGTCGGTGAACGTAAGAGATGAAGAGGAAACTTTGAAGACAAATCACATAGAGTTTAGTAACAGATAAGTTGGTAGAGGCAAAGAAGATTTTACAAAGTTTGACATCTGGATTGGGCACTATGGGGAATTATTCTCTACTCGGTCTGCTCCCCCCAAAAAAATCTATGTTTGTTATATCTCTACTGGGACTATCCCAGCCATCAATCCAGTGTACTGTCCATTCTAAGTTCATAGGGAACCCGGTATCTTTGAGATAATTTCCTCTACCTGTGATGGACATGTATCTAGAACCCTGAAATGCAACCTTAGTCTTCGTGGGTATCCAACATAATTCGTACTTCCTGGGCGGGAGCACGCTATATGTATACCATCTCTAACAAAACTTCTGCTAAATTAATTAGAAGTCACTTCTGCTAGAGAAAGAAGCAGAAGTTTAGAGACCTCCTCCTAACCCCAGTAAGTTCTGTCCAAAGGGTAAAGTTGCATTTATTCCATTCTTCCCATTAACCAAATCTGTGCTTTCTATATGGCTCGTGACTCCTTACTATATGTCCCTTGATCCCGTCTATGTGTTTAATAACGTGGCTTGTTTTCTCTGTCTAGGGGTCTATATTGGCTATGTGCTCTACTTACTCTTGCAATCTCTAGCAAAATGTCCTTTATTATTATTCTTTTTTTACAAATGTAAAAATTTCTCGGTCTTTTCTTACCACCAGGGTTTTGGGGTTTAGGCTGATGAGACTCTGTTGTAAGAGCCTGTATACTTTCAATCCTCAGCCTCTCCTCCTGCAGTTCTCTACGCCTAGCAATATTCTTATGGTGTTCAATAGCGCACTCTCTACGACAAGCTACTGTGGCCCCTCTCCAATCAGGCAAAAAATGTTTGTACCGTGTCCCTTACTGTCTGAGTCCGTCCATTAATACAGAAACAGCTACCTCCCTGTAATTTGCATCGTTCCCTGTATCTGATACCCCCATGTATCTATCTATTATTTGCAGGTCCTGATGGAAATATTCAGATGTCATTTCATTTTCCCTCTGTTTTATGGAGAATATTTTTCTCCACTTAACAGTTGTGGGGAAATACAACTCTAGTTGCATGTTAATTTGCTCTAAGTTCTCCTGATTGTGTTTTGTCAGTCATAAGACTATCCAACTCTAATCTACAATCAGTGATACATTTTTGGGTGTCAATATTAGGAGGTAGGCACGCTTTCAAAAATATCCGCCAGTGTTTGTTTGTCGGTTCATACGCATTACCCAGATCTCTGAAAATCTGGCTAAATGCTTCCGAGGGTCGGGGAATTCTGAAATGATTGATCGCAGCTCATCTCTGGGCCACGGGCAATACATTGCATTATTCCTGGTGAGGATTATTCCCTGACTATCGGTTCCCCCATTGGGGGTTACTATTTCCAAGACAGGGTGTAATCCTACCATTCCGTTCCTAATCTGTTTACTGTGAGGTGTTGTTGTCTCTGTGCAAAGAACTGTCTCACACTTACCGGTAGCTGTGACCTCACCAGTTCTTTCATTGGGGAATATTGTTACTGCTCTACCTGGTTGGACAGGCCCCACTTGAGTTTCCTGCAGCAAGGTGACTGCTTGGAAGAGAGCTGCGATTTGGCTGGATATATTTGTTATTAAAAAACAGATATAGATTCAATATATATATATTACAAAGTACAGTATACCTATAGTTACAACTCATACAGTAAGCAGTTAAAACATACAGTTACATACAATTACAGTTACAGGCCAGCGATACAATTACCATTCCCTCCAATGCATCTTATGTCTCTCTCTCTCTGTAAATAAATACAGGAACTGATCTGCCAGCAAGTCCATCATCCTCTTGTGACCTATAACCTTGAAAAGACTTCAAAGACAGGATACAGCTTGCAAAAAATAATTAGGGTTAATACATTGTTTTTACATACTACTATATTTTACGGATATACCATTGACTGTAGCCATCTTCTCCCCCGCAATATACGGTAGTGGTGGTGGTGCGGTCGCCATTATTTTCCCGCTAGGTTTGTAACCTGCTGCGCAAGCTAATTCTCTTTGTATATCCCCCTCCTGTTGCCATACATTTAAACAATCTGTATGTCTAATCCTTTGTGTTCTGGATTTAAGAAGACATATTTTACTGCCTACATTCTGCAGTGCCTCTGGTTCAAAGCTGCCCACCCTAGGGAATGGTTCCCTATCTTTGTTAGTCATACATACCCATTCATTGCAAAAAACCTCCGTGTGTGAACCATACTTTTCACACATAACAATCCTCGCTGACCCCCTGGGCCACGGCTATTCAACCTGAACCCTGGTTACTGAACGCCCACTGCTTGTGCAATTGGATCCCATCACGGACTTTTTGCCAATAAACGCAATCCCCAATGCACACCGCAGATAAACGGTGAAAGACACCTAGTGCTTTCACTCGCTCCTTCTCCACTGAGTACCACGACTCACTCCAATAGTGAACACCGCGTATCCAGCGAGGCCCTATCGGTTTCTATTTACTGGAAGTGTTTAGGAGTGACTTACCTATTCCAGTAAATATACACCACTGGAGATTTTCCTGAGAGAGACCAGCGAAAACTCCCTATACACTTATACACAAATCACACTTGCGTATGCTCTATACAGCACTAATGGTACCGCGATTTTACGCAAAAGCTCGTAAAGGGGTATCCAGTTGCTCTATATATATCGCAGCCACAAATGCACAGTCCAATCGCACAGCATATAGATACTTGTTACCTATCTGCCGTACAACCACGGGTCGTTGTACAAACTGCGACCCTTCAGCCCGGAGCGTAATACAAAAACCTTTTTCGCAATACAATGCACTATCACGCTCCTCTTCAAATCACCTCACGATTTGCGTATTTCAATCTATATTAACGTGAGTCAGCCACTTCACGCCACCAAGCCTCTACTTACTCGGTGTACCACGGGACCCGACTTCCGGAGTTCAATACGTTCACTCTTACATTCGCTCACTCAAATATACTTTGTTTTTCTGTACAGAAAATTTGGATTCATTCAGGTTGGCAGCTTTACCCCCAGAGGTAATTTAAATAAAAATTATTTATGCTAAATTTTGTTTTTATACTAAATTTTTTTAGAAACCGGGTAGTTTTGTGCTATTGTAGCGTGGCTACTGTCCCACCTTTAAACTAAACGAACTATTGTGTAATTTGTACTTAGCGCCCGTACTCTTAAGCAATTTGCATAAACACGCGACCGTGCGTGTCTCTTACGCCGCGTGTGCAGTTCCGTACTTTGTCCGAGACACGTGTACAAAACCGTATGTCCGCAATAGCACAAATCATACAACTCTATAAATGTGAGCAATAAAACTACTATTACCCACTAAACACAACACAGTTTCTTTCTGTATAAACCTTTACAACTAGGCCAGACTGTGTTTGTGCTTTACGCTTACTTCCTTAAATATTTATTTTAGTTTTAACTATATAGCAACAAATATCTCCGGTTTCACAGAGGTCTAAATGAATCTAGCAATGATCAATAATTTAAATGACATGATTCAGATTGGATAGCCATCTTGCAGAACATACATTGATATAAACACACACATAATTATAATAATTATATATATGTACCATTCACTGGTCTCCTGAGACTCATTTACCCATTCAGTGCTTCTAATTTGCATATCAACAGAGGTTCATATGCCTGTTCAAGAGGGTAGTGGGACAGGTTAATTAACATTTCAATGGCTATCCTAAACTAGCAAGCAGATTTTAACTAAATCCTAGAGGTAAAAGAAGAAAAAAACTTTTTCTTTTTTTTATCTGTGTAATTCTTACATCAAGTATTCATCTCTTAACTCTCACTAGGCCCAATTGAAACTATTTGTAATTGACTATGGCATGGGTTAAATAAATGCATTGGTAACTCATAAATCGTGCTTGATGTGACCAAGGAAAGCTGATTATTCTGAGCAGACTGAAAATCAGCTATTCAGAGAATGACCCTCCCAAAATGGCCGCTGCTCCTCCCCCTTCCACATCCATGAGGATTGCACAAAATGGTGGACAGGCCATGTGGCTAGTCCAAAATGGAGGACAGACCATGCGGCTTCCTTTGTCACAAAAAAAATCACACATCATACAAGCACCAGAAGTTATTTTAGGCCTGAGTTAAAAATAAAAACTATATCAAGGTTATGCAGCAACTTTTAAATGTACTTTTATCCCTACTTAACAGATAAGCAATCCAATCTGAATCAAACACAATATGACTTATTTGAACCTTGTTTTGCAACAATAAAAATACTTTTTAGCATCTTAAATATTATGAGAAACACATTGTCCCTTGAATTTCATATCAGCGGCTTACTGATAATAACACAACAATATATTAACGTGGATGTTATTTTCATCAGCTTCTCGATGCGTCCATTGGAGCCGGTCAATTACAGCCGCGTTTGTAATGTACAGTGCATCATTAAGAACGTGATATCCCGTGAGAGCCCCCAATTGATAATGCCGTTTTATATGCAGGAATGAAAAGCTATACCTTATACACACTTCAAATACACTTTACCATGAAGCCGCTGCGGCCGCTAAACTTAATACACACCCTATGTACATTGTACACTGTTTGCGTACAGATTCCCGTACAGTGTACGGACTTTGCGTACACACGCCGTGCTTATGGTACAAAGTACACGCAGCGCGTACACACCCAGAGATACATTTTAAACCTTTAACAGCAATGCAATGCGATAGTAATACACTTTAAACCTTAGCAGGGAAAGGAAGACACGACACCAGTTTGTAGTTAAACCACTGGGTTCCGACACCACAGCGTATTATTGCTGAAAGGGGGTTACAATATAAACAATACAATACAACAGAATAATGGCTACAATCAATGGTACATACGTGAGTGGATTCGCCGCGCTACCCAGTCTGGTCCTCCGTCATCTGATAGATAACGTTGTGAGTCTTGTGTCTGACCAGGCCTGCTGCAGGCTCTCTTTATACAATTCATCCAAAACATAACACAATGGACATTGTAATCTCTTTGTTCATTGGACACAGGGATGGTCATTTACAGTACAGGAGAGGTCATAGGTCGGTTTGAATAGGTGGGCTATGTCTGTTCCAACTGCTCTTGTGGGTGGTCTCCTCTGGATTCCCGCCGCATACATAATGTACAGTAAATACAGTTTATATCTATATTCTGCTCCTGCACATAACTACCCGCAGGAACATGCGATCTTTGTCAAACCAACACCGGAATGTTACCCTTAAAATACCCTTCAGCTGGATACCAAACACCACCTTATAACCTTGTTCTGTCCCCTCCTATCCTGTAAAGGTGAATCCCTTAGTTCTGTTACCATTTAAACTGCTGTTACTTTCTGATGTGGTGCAGGGAGACTATGTGTACATTGTGCACTATTTGGATTAAATATGTAATGTGTTTTGATAGCCTTCCATGCGTTCACAAACTCTACCATAAATACTCATACCAAGCGCTAATACGCAGGACCGCGGGAGCGACCATATGCAAATTGCAAATATGCGCACGCACAGCAGAGCAAGTACGCGCACGGAGGCCATCTGTGCATAGTTTGTACGTGATGTGTTTACTGCAATATTTTTCAACTTTGACAAACCCTTCACAGTTATGCATGCGATAGTAATACACTTTAAACCTTAGCAGGGAAAGGAAGACACAACACCAAATTGTATTTAAACGGCTGGGTTCCGACACCACAGCCTATTATTTCTGAAAGGGGGTTACAATTACAAAGCAATACAATACAATAGAATAATGGCTACAGTCAATGGTACATAATTTTAGTTTGGCCTGCGCTTCCCGGTCCGGTCCTCAGTCATCAAGGGTGATGACCTTCATAGTCTGTGATAGTGACCTAGCATGCAGCTGGCTCTTTATACAGTAGATCAAAACATAATACAATAGACACTGTGTGCTCTTCTTCCATTGGTTCGGGGGTGGGACATATCCAGTGCACCGGGGATCATTGGTCAGCTCAAGAAGTGGGCGATGGCTAGGCTTGGGATGTGGTTTCTGTTGTTTGCATCTGAGTTCCCGCCCCATGACCAGTTAAACCCATCACATTAATCATACATAAATCTGGTATTATTAATAACTTAATGTGGTAATATATAATAATATTCTTATTCCCACCAGATTAATGTTTACGTGACTCTGAACAATATGATCCCACACATGATATGATTATCTATTTCCATCCTCAACATATACATATATCCACATATATCCATATATATATATATATATATATATACATACACACACACACATGCTCCTGCAATTACAATTTGTTAGGAATTATATATATATATATATATATATATATATATATATATACACTTTCTTGGAGAGGGCGGCACTCAGAGACTTGGACATCAGATTTCGGTGAACAAACCCCGCAGGGCAACCTTTTATTGTGACGTTTCGGGGATTCTCCCCTTCCTCAGACCTTCCTTCCTCCTGGTCTGAGGAAGGGGAGAATCCCCGAAACGTCACAATAAAAGGTTGCCCTGCGGGGTTTTGTTCACCGAAATCTGATGTCCAAGTCTCTGAGTGCCGCCCTCTCCAAGGAAGTGTATGCTAGCAGTGGTGGAAAACCCTGAAGGGAAGGCACCTGAGCAGTAACTACGTCAGTCCGGAGTGCCGGTGTCCAGTTTGTGTTTGTGTATATATATATATATATATATATATAAATCCAGCAGCAGCCGGCACTCCTATGTAAGAGATAATGAGGCTCAGGTGCCAGAACCAAATAATGAATAAATGTCCAACAATGAACGGCACTCAGAGACAACGGAGACAACGGAGCGAACCCCCATCGTCAGGACACAGCAAAACACACGGTGTGTTTTGCTGTGTCCTGACGACTGGGGTTCGCTCCCCGAAACATTGACTTCTTGGAATACAAGTTTTTGCAAGTATCGTTGTCTCTGAGTGCCGTTCATTGTTGGACATTTATATATATATATATATATGTAGATAGATAGATGGATATACAAACACATATATCTCCTAGAGTTTAGACTATGAATGTTAGTATCTCAGATTTCTAAATGTATGGTTTGTATTTTTGTTAGCTATTACTAATTGAGTTTCTATCAGCCTGGGTTTCTGGGTATTGTCTCTTTGTTTGTTTTGTCTTCAGGTGAGACAATGACAATCCAGTTCTTATTGCTTTAAATAGAAACTCGGCTACCCTAGTAAACAAAGGTGTTTTCCTTCTTCATAGAATTTCAAAGTTTAGTGTAAATAAGACCATTGTATTTTAGTCTCTGTGAGTTTTAATTTATGTGTGACCGATCTTCATGCTATTTAGAAAAGGAAGCAGACAGTGTGGGATTTATGCAATATATAGATTATATTTATGATATGTCTTTGTGGCTTTTCCATGCGAGTACAAATTCCACTGTAATTCCTCATACCATGCTCTAATGCGCAGGACCGCGGGAGTGACCATACGCAATTTGCGAATATGTGCACGCACAGCTGAATACGTACACACACGGAGGCCATCTATGTGGTGTTTGTACGTAATGTGCGTGTTGTAATATTTTCTGACTTCGACAGTCCACCCTTTGGCAGTCATCAATAACTGCCACTAACTAATCAATAAACAGGAAAAAAATATTACCTATACAATATATACAAAAGCTTGGATAATCGGGGAAGAGTTGTAGGTGGGAAATGTATGACCTAGGGGCATAGTAAAAAGCATGTATGTATGAATCCATGTCTGAGGGGCATGTATCATCGTACCGTATATGTTCTAGATAAGCTTCGAGGTATTGCGAAGTATACATTAAATCCTTCTCATCCCGTATTAAGGGTCTGTAAATGGGCCAACAAACACTACCGAGCTCTTTTCGGCTTCTTGTTCCAACAAATGGGGTGCACATTTAGTTGATGATACAAGGAGGGGGAAACATATGTGAGTGCTAGTATATGTGGATATCACCTGTCGACTATGTGTGCCATTAGCTGGAGGTTGCAGAGATGAAGATAAGACACATATATAAAAATACATTCACATAAACATCTTGGGTAGGGCTGACATCTTTTCCAGTTGGATGTGTCTGGGCAGAGGGGGAGACAAAAGAAAAACGGGTGAAAGAAACAGGCCATGAAATTCATTTACAATCCTTATTATAACGCTGTCTCTATGGATGGGACATAAATTAAATCTGCTGCTATAACAGCGCCCTCGCTCCTTAGACTCATCAAATTTGTGCCATGCTTGTGCCGCATTAGAATTTGAACACACCTAAATATCGAACCAGTAATTATGACGACTCCCAGGATACAAAGGAGAAACTTCCCAACACTCATAATGATATTCTGAGCCCACTCTCCTAAATCTGAGAACCATTTGCGTGGGTTCAACCATGAGACCCAGCCGGTCAATTCGTTACTCACAGTCGCTAAGGTAAGGTTGTGCTTCCTCCTGAACTCCCACTTCAACTGCAAGATATCGTCCATCTTTTGATCGATGATCTCAGTGGGGTCGTCAGTGCTGTTTGTAATATATGTACAGCACTTCACACCATATTGTGTTGCCAGAGTAACACAGTACCCACCTGTCACGGCTTTGACATAATTAAGGACCCTCCTGTGCTGAATCAGTTCCTTCTTGTAAGCTTGTAACTCCCTTCCCGTGTACCTGAAGGTGTCATCATACATCTCAGTGATATTATCTATCAAGTTTGCTAGCGCATGGATATACGTATAATTTATAGTTCCTCTGGCAGTATGGGTAATGTCTAATGCAAGAAGGAACTGAATCCCGGTGGATTTGTGGATCAAATCAGAGGCTGCGTGCTCTGCCCTATCTATGAGGTGTCTCTTGATGATGTGTTCATAGTGAGTATGAGTATAAGGAGCCTGAGCACTGCGGTGAACGTCTTTCATTTTATCATGGGTTATGGTCATGACCTCTGGTAGTACTCTCCCAATATAACACAATCCCTCTGAGCTCGGGGCAAGCCACTTGTACGCCTTCCTCCCACATATGAAATAGGCATCATCTGGGAGAACATAGGGGACAAAATATAACATCACCATATTACAAATTTTCCAAGTAAAGAAACCAATCCCTAGTTCTCCCATCTGCTCAGTACAAGTATCGGGCTGGATGATATGAGCATAATACCCTGACGATACTTTTCCAACCCACATGGTCTTGCTTCCACGAGTATACCTATACCGGAAATACCTCCCACTGTTGGCTATTTGGCGTACAAGTTCAGAGTCTATGAGTATCCTATCAGCTCTGTGTGAAAAGGTCATTGTCTGGTTATTCCACGTCACTTCCCAATTTCCCGGTTTTCGGTAATTGGAAATATTAAAACACAATAAGGACCTGTCTACATGATACTGGTGGAGCTTTAAACTAGGGGGCCTAGAGATATTGAATTTCTTGTACACCGGTCTCCCACCCCGCAATTCGAGTACCTCATCTATTGCTAAAGGGTATGGTACTAATCCTGACATACTCTGACCTTGAGGTACTTGTGAGCACACCCAGCATTCTGTCTGGTTTAAGACCTTACCCACTAGTGAGTGGTAATCACTCAACGGATGGCGGTCCATGTCGATATTAAGGTTGGACTGACATCTCTGGATGCACCCATCATCTACTATATTCTCACAATTCCTACAAATACAATATTCATCAGACAATAACCCCTCACAGTGCCTCCGAGCTCCCTGACTACCAGAGCGCTTACTGATGCCAGCCTTAGTAAAGTGATGTGCTGCTCTTGAGATCCTACAAATTCATACTCGCCATCAGAACCCATTCCAGATTCCTGCTCGACCTCTCTGGGACCCTCACCAAAACAAACTGAATAAAACCAGAATTACTAACAGAACCCGAAACGCAGTCTCTTGTGATCGATCCATTTCGTTAGGGGAAAGGAGGAAAATAAGAAGGAGAAAAGAAAGGAAAATTCAGGGGGAGGTGAAAAAAGAAAAATGGTGCGACAACCGTTCTAGATCTTGTTACTCTCTGTGTTCAGATGCCCTTCAACAGTCCTGCCTCTCAACTTTCCCGGAACAAACACTCCAGTGATACAAGATTCTCTACACTCTGTCACGAGTTCTCTCCGGGTCAGCGACCTTCTTGCAGTGGGACGAGTGGACCCAAGTCTCTCTTTCGGCGACCTTCAGTGCTGTCGTGCTGGTTAACAAGACTTGGTATGGTCCTTCCCACCTGTCTATGAGGCAACCTGAGCATAAGAAATTTCGAATCATCACATAATCCCCAGGTTCAATGTCATGACAATTACTGTTCGGTAGGTCAGGGATCACCAGCTTTAAATTTCTTTGTTGATTTCTCAGCTGCTGGCTCATCCCAACCAAATATTTCACAGTCACTTCATTATTGCATTTCAAATCATCCTGGGGGTCTACCATTACATGAGGTTGTCGACCAAAAAGAATTTCAAAGGGTGATAAGTTAAGGGGAGACCTGGGAGTGGTTCTGATGCTGTATAACACTAGTGGCAAAGCTTCTGGCTACAGAAATCCAGTTTCAGCCATTAATTTGCTCAGCTTGTTCTTAATAGTGCTGTTCACTTTCTCTACCTTTGCACTTGCCTGTGGACGGTACGGAGTATGCAGCTTGCTATTAATTCCCATCAGTTTGCACATGACCTGAAAGACTTCACCTGTAAAATGGGTACCCCTGTCACTTTCAATTGTTCTAGGGATACCATATCTACACACAAAGTCCTGCACAATTTGCTTTGCCGTGAACGTAGCAGTATTTGTGGCAGCAGGGAAAGCTTCTACCCAGTTGGAAAATACATCAATACAAACTAACACATATTTCAAATTCCTACAGGGTGGTAACTGTATGAAGTCGATTTGTATTACCTGAAAAGGTCCGTCTGTAGGAGGGATATGGGATGGCTCTGTTGGTATTGTCTTTCCAATATTCTTCCTCAAGCAAGCAAAACATGTCTCTCTTACCTGCATGAGAAAAGAATCCTGGCGCACACCAGTAGGCTCTCACCAGCTTGCACATACCCTCTTTGCCTAGATGAGTCAGACTGTGTGCCACCTCGGCTAGACTTGGAAGATAGGACTCCTGGCCATACCCCTTTGCCCTCCAGACTGCCTTTTTCTTTAGGGAACACAAATTTTGCACATTAAATTTACTATAGTGTGTTATCAGTTGTGTGAAGTAAACCGTCTCTGGATGAGAGAAGAGAGAGGGAAAAAAACAGTAAATTATGAAAAGAAAAATGTCAGGTTTGGCATTCACCAACAGGCTGTCACACCATCATGCATATAGGTGTCTATGCACAGTCTCCGTTCACAAGTATTCTCATTCTCCACCCTTTGTGCATGACCAGGCACACTGCATTAATACTGGTGTCCTTATGTCCTTATGCTGTTGAGATATACTGGTTTTGGGTAGAGCTCTGAAAGACCGATTAGGCATGTGGCGTTTGAACTGTAATCGGGTCCATGTGTTGTACCCTCCTGTCAGTGAACGTAAGAAATGAGGCGGAAACTTTGAAGGAAAATCACATAGAGGTTAGTAACAGATAAGTTTGTAGAGGCAAAGAGGATTTTATAAAATTTGACAACTGGATTGGGCACTATGGGGAAGTGATTCTCTACTGTCTATACCCCTTAAAAAAAATTCTGTGTGTCTTATCTCTACTGGGACTATCCCAGCCATTAATCCAGTGTCCTGTCCATCCTAAGGTCATAGGGAACCCGGTATCTGTGAGTTAATTTTCTCTACCTGTGATGGACATGCATCTAGAACAGTGAAATGTAACATTAGTAAGTTGCATTTATTCTGCTCTTCCCATTAACCGAATCTGTGTTTTCTATATGGCTCGTGATTCCTGTGTGTTTAATACTGTGGCTTGTTTTCTCTGTCTAGGGGTCTATCTTGACTATGTGTTCTACTATATCTACAATCTCTGATTAAATGCCCTTCCTTCCTACAAGTGTAACATATCCTAGGTCTTTTCCTACTATCCGGGTTTTGGGGTTTAGGTTGATGAGACTTTGCTGCAAGAGCCTGTAGACTTATTGTCATCAGCTTCTCCTCCTGTTGCTTTCTACGCCTAGCAATATTCTTATGATGTTCAATTGCGCATGCTCTAAGACAAGCTACTGTGGCCCCTCTCCAATTAGGCAAAGATGCTTGTATCCTGTCCCAACCTGCCTTATTGAGTCCGTCCATTAGCACAGAGACAGCCACTTCCCTGTAATTCGCATTGTTCCCTGTATCTGATACCCCAATGTATCTATCCATTATTTGCAGGGCCCGATGGAAATATTCAGATGCCATTTCATTTTCCCCCTGTTTTATTTAGAAAATTCTTCTCCACTTAACAGTAATGGGGAAACACAACTCTAGTTGCTTATTAATTAGTTCTATATTCTCCTGATTGTTTCCGTCAGTCATAGGACTATCCGACTCTAACTTACAATCAGTGATACATTTTTGTGTGTCAATATTAGGGGGTAGGCACGCTTTTAAAAGTATCCGCCAATCTTTATTAACTGGTTCATAAGCATTACCCAGATCTCTGATAAACTTTTGACATCTGGCTAAATACTCCCGGGGATCGGGGAATTCTGAAATGATTGACTGCAGCTCAGCTCTGGACCACGGGCAATACATTGCATTATTCCTGGTGAGGATTACTCCTTGACTATCGGTTCCCTAATTGGGAGTTACTATTTCCAAGACAGGATGTAATCCTACCATTCCGTTTCTAATCTGTTTACTGTAGGGTGTTGTTGTCTCTGTGCAATGACCCGTCTCACACTTACCGGTAGCTGTGACCTCACCAGGTCTTTCAGTGGGGAACACTGGTACTGCTCTAACTGGATGGACAGGCCCCACCTGACTTTCCTGCAGAGCGACTGCCTGAATAAGAGCTGTGATTTGGCTGGATCCTTCATCTTCCTGTGACCTATGACCTTGAAAAGACTTCAAAACAGGATACAACTTGCAAAGGTTAGGGTTAATACATTGCTCTTTCATATTACTATCATTTACAGATGTACCATTGATTGTAGCCATCTTATTCCCTTCGACCTGTGTCGGTAATGGTGGGTTCATGTCTCCATTTCTGCTAAGTTTGGAACTTGCTTTACGAGTTTGTTCCCTTTGCATCTCCCCCTCTTGCTGCCATAAATTTAAACAATCATTATGTCTAATCCTTTGTTTTCTGGATTTAAGAAGACATATTTTACTGCTTACATTCTGCAGTGCCTCGGGTTCAAAGCTGCCCACCTTAGGGAATGGTACCCTATCTTTGTCAGTCATACGTAACCATTCATTGCAAAAAACTTCTGTGTGTGAACCATATTTTTCACACATGATGAACCTTGCTGAGCCTTTCGGCCACATTTCTGCCTGATCCCTGCCTAAACGTCTCTCACTTGAGCAACTGGCTCCCATATTTGTGGGTCTCTTTTAATAACAAAAAAAAAATTCCCACAAACACCAAAATACTCAATGTAAGTAGACGGTGGAAGTATCTCAGAGCGCCTTCCACTCGCTCTCCGCCCACGTTGGCCAGTACTACGATACACTGTTGATAGCGAAAGCAATGTACCCAACTTAGGGCACCTATCAGACCTTACAACACCGTAATTTCTTTCGGTGGAAGTTCTGTTTGGAATATTTTCCTGAGAGAGGCAGCGAAAAATTCCTTTTCAGTATCTTTCAACTGGAATTGTTTGTAGGGTGAAAAACAGAGAAATTAGATAACTATCCTTCACCCTTTCCAGTGAAGCCCACCAGGGAGATTTCCCGACGTTGTCAAAGAAAAACCCCTTTTGTCTATGCAATCACGTCTGCGTATGCTCTCCCACAGCGCATATGACACAATGGTATCACGTTGTGCTGTGCAGAACACACGGACATGCGATGCAATAGCACAGCCTATAGATACTAGTTATCCATATGCCCTACGATTGCTGTAGACCACCTAGCCTAGATCACTCCAGACCACTTCAGCACTTAGTTGTATGGGATCACTAAGACCACTTCAGACTACTTCATTTCTTGTCACGCAGGGTAGCGAACCCTACGCCGCCGGGCCTCTACTAACCCGGTGTTACCACTTCAGACCACTTCAGTTTCTGGGTTCAGTTCCACTTTGTCCGCTTTCACTCACTCAAATACACTTTGGTTTTTCTGTACAGAAAATTTCAATTCATTCAGATAGGCAGCTTTACCCCAGAGGCAATACAGTTTAAATAAAAGTTTTATACTAATCTGCTTTAGAAACCGGGTAGTTTTGTGCTATTGTAGCATGGCTACTATCCCACCTTTTAACTAAACGACACTATTGTGTAATTTGTACTTAGCGTCTGCACTCTTACGCACTTTGTGTAAACACGCGACCATGCGTGTCTTTTTACGCTTTTTGCGCAGTCCTGTACTTTGTCCGAGACACGTGTACAAAACCATGCGTCCGCAATAAAACAAATCATACAGCTCTATAAATGTGAACAATAGTAATTACTACTGCCCACTAGACACAACTTGTTCTGTATAATCTTTTATGCAGACCTGCGTTTGTGTCTTTTCACTTATTTCCTTAAAATACTGTTTTATTTTTAACTATATAGCAACAAATATCGGTTTCACACAGATCTAAATGAATCTAGCAATCTGAGTTTTATGGCAACAATGTGAGAGAGTATGCAAAGTATGGGTGCCTTTTGTGTACGCTATTTGGCGCCCAAAAAATTGTAAAGATTTTTAAATAGCTTTTTTCCTGTTGTTCTACGGGTTCTACCAGCATCTCTGCAAACCATACATTGCAGACGTCATCTAATCAGTACACAAGTAGGGTTTTCAGTGCATCCATCGACCATGAAAGGGTTACGTAGGATACTTTCTGTCCACCCTTTGCTAATAGATTAAGTCTTCTATGACCCGTTAGGCTGCAAGTATGTGGCAAATCGGATGAGCCCCCAATTGTAAACGCTGGTTTACGTACAGGACTAAAAGCAACACTTTAAAAAGACATTTCATACACTTTAAATGAAGCCGCTGTGGCCGCTATACTTAATACACAACCTACGTACTTGTTACACCTTTAGCGTACAGAGTCCCGTACCGTGTACGGAGTTTGCGTACAAACGCCGCGCTGGCTGCACAAAGTGCGTACACACCCAATGTTACACAGTGAACCTTTCACAGTTATGCATGCGATAGTAATACACTTTAAATCTTAGCAGGGAAAGGAAGACACAACACCAAATTGTATTTAAACGGCTGGGTTCCGACACCACAGCCTATTATTTCTGAATGGGGGTTACAATCACAAAGCAATACAATACAATAGAATAATGGCTACAGTCAATGGTACATACTTTTGGTTTCACCTGCGCTTCCCGGACTGGTCCTCAGTCATCAAGGGTGATGACCTTCAGAGTCTGTGATAGTAACCTGGCATGCAGCTGGCTCTTTATACAGTAGATCAAAACATAATACAATAGACACTGTGTGCTCTTCTTCCATTGGTTCGGGGGTGGGACATATCCTATGCACCTATGCACCGGGGATCATTGGTCAGCTCAAGAAGTGGGCAATGACTAGGACCTTGAGATGTGGTTTCTGTTGTTTGCATCTGAGTTCCCGCCCCATGACCAGTTAAACCCATCACATTAATCATACATAAATCTGGTATTATTAATAACTTAATGTGGTAATATATAATAATATTCTTATTCCCACCAGATTAATGTTTACGTGACTCTGAACAATATGATCCCACACATGATATGATTATCTGTTTCCATCCTCAAGATATACATATATCCACATATATCCATATACTCATATATATATATATATACATACACACACACACACACATGCTCCTGCTATTACAATTTGTTAGGAATTATATAGATAGATAGATAGATAGATAGATAGATAGATGGATATACAAACACATATATCTCCTGGAGTTTAGACTATGAATGTTAGTATCTCAGGTTTCTAAATGTCTGGTTTGTATTTTTGTTAGCTATTGCTATTTGAGTTTCTATCAGCCTGGGTTTCTGGGTATTGTCTCTTTGTTTTGTCTTCAGGTGAGACAATGACAATCCAGTTCTTATTGCTTTAAATAGAAACTCGGCTGCCCTAGTAAACAAAGGTGTTTGCCTTCTTCATAGAATTTCAAAGCTTAGTGTAAATAAGGCCATTGTATTTTAGTCTCTGTGAGTTTTAATTTATGTGTGACCGATCTTCATGCTATTTAGAAAAGGAAGCAGACAGTGTGGGATTTATGCAATATATAGATTAGATTTATGATATGTCTTTGTGGCTTTTCCATGCGAGTACAAATTCCACTGTAATTACTCATACCACGCTCTAATGCGCAGGACCGCGGAAGCACCTATACGCAATTTGCGAATATGTGCACGCACAGCCGAATACGTACGCACACGGAGGCCATCTATGTGGTGTTTGTACGTAATGTGTGTGTTGTAATATTTTCTGACTTCGACAGACCTTATCCCATTAAAACCAATGTTTCAACGATAATATACAGTTTTCTCTAGCTTATTTGTTCAGTGTTGTTGGAATACACCCCAAAAGTTGATCCAACACAGATTTCCCGGAACTCTTGCAATGGAGAGACAGTGATCACAATAATGTGACTTCATCAGGAAAACATCTTTAAATGTGCATAAAGTGTAATTTCAAAAAAGAAAATATGTCAAGGAAGTGGTCCACTTTGCAGGTACTGCACTTGAACAGTGTTGCTTCTGCACCTTACGGAACATTTTTTTTTAAAAACCGTAACAGTAGTATAATTCACCACAAATTCTGGATTTGGAACCTATCCAACCTTAATTGGTGATCTCTATTTCTCCCAACTCAGTCAGTGAAAGCCCCTCCTCACTGGCAGCGCATTAGACACTGGCTGCCGAATTGCTGGGCTTCCCCCAGCATGACAAACAAAGGGTGTGTTAGTGTGGCAACGCCCCTAAAATGGCACACCAGGGGGCGTGGTCTAATCATCATGATGCCACACCACTTGTCCATGGGATTCCATCAGACCGGCACAGTATCCCAGTTTATAATTCTAAAATGTTTGGAGTTATGCCTTACAGCATCTCCATTTGTCACCTTCCTCAATCTCTTTCTGCCCTGATTGCCCCTCAACAGCTGTTTTATTGCCCCCTTTCTGTATATCTCATTGATTGCTCCCTCCATATATCTCATTAACCCTTCTGTAGCTACCTGATTGCCAGTTTCCTCCATATACCACTGCCCCCCCCCACACACACACAGCTCACACTGCCCCCATCATGCATCACTGCTGCTCACTGCACCCTACTGCTTACAATGCTCCCCACAAAGCTGCTCCCCTCACACTGCCCCCCTCATGCCTCACACTGCTCCCCTCATATTGCTCCCCTTATGCCTCACACTGCTCACCTCAAACCTCTCCACTCACACCTAAAACTGCTGCAGCCCATCCTCACTGGATAGCAGCACTGGCACATAGTTTTGTGTAGCCATACCACCCTACTCAAACTTCACCTTCCTTTTCCTCTCCAGGGAAACTGTTGGAAGTAGTCCTGACTGATTTTCTGATCCATCAGCAGGGGCAAACGCAGGATTTACTTTGGGGGGTTTCCAAATGTAACACTATATAAATATATATATATATATATATATATATATATATAAAGAAAGAAAAACGGCGGCACTCCGGGACTTGCATACACCTTGAAAACGGGGCTGCAGGCCCTGAAACGTCGGATGCATTTGTGTTTATGCTTTAATATATCGATTTTGACACTACAAGTCTCAGAGTGCCGCCGTTTTTCTTTATTTATATCCACATCCAATTGCGGAGGGCACCTGGGCCATATATTGCATTACTTCAGGGAGTGCCGGGCTGCACAAATTCATATATATACACACACACAAACACACACATACATATTCCGGTACCCGTTATGGCACTGGTGGGGGGCACATGAGACCATTTGAGTGACGGGACATTCTGTATATATATATATATATATATATATATATATAATGTAGCAAGATGAGGCAGCACTCCAGGTGGCTAGACAAAAGACTCTTTAGCAGGATGGCACTTAAAAAAATATTCCCCAAACAGCACATGATGCAAAGCACCAAGGTCGCTGGATGGCTAAGCTAAGCGACCCAAGTGGCCGACACAAACACCTGGCCCATCTAGGAGTGGCACTGCAGTGTCAGACAGGATGGCACTTAAAAAAATAGTCCCCAAACAGCACATGATGCAAAGAAAAAAAGAGGTGCACCAAGGTCGCTGGATGGCTAAGCTAAGCGACCCAAGTGGCCGACACAAACACCTGGCCCTTCTAGGAGTGGCACTGCAGTGTCAGACAGGATGGCACTTAAAAAAATAGTCCCCAAACAGCACATGATGCAAAGAAAAAAAGAGGTGCACCAAGGTCGCTGGATGGCTAAGCTAAGCGACCCAAGTAGCCGACACAAACACCTGGCCCATCTAGGAGTGGCACTGCAGTGTCAGGCAGGATGGCACTTAAAAAAATAGTCCCCAAACAGCACATGATGCAAAGAAAAAAAAGAGGTGCACCAAGGTCGCTGGATGGCAAAGCTAAGCGACCCAAGTGGCCGACACAAATACCTGGCCCATCTAGGAGTGGCACTGCAGTATCAGACAGGATGGCACTTAAAAAAATAGTCCCCAAACAGCACATGATGCAAAGAAAAAAAGAGGTGCACCAAGGTCGCTGGATGGCTAAGCTAAGCGACGCAAGTGGCCGACACAAACACCTGGCCCATCTAGGAGTGGCACTGCAGTGTCAGACAGGATGGCACTTAAAAAAATAGTCCCCAAACAGCACATGATGCAAACAAAAAAAGAGGTGCACCAAGGTCGCTGGATGGCTAAGCTAAGCGACCCAACCGGCCGACACAAACACCTGGCCCAACTAGGAGTGGCACTGCGGTCTCAGACAGGATAGCACTTAAAAAAATAGTCCCCAAACAGCACATGATGCATAGATATATATATATATATATATATATATACACTGATTGTCAGCAAAATTCTGCACTGTCCTCCTACTATATACTGCGTACAACTACAATACAGCACAGATATGGATGGATAGTATACTTGACGACACAGAGGTAGAGCAATGGACTACTCTACCGTACTGCTATATGTATATATATATATATACTGGTGGTCAGCAAAATTCTGCACTGTCCTCCTACTATATACTGCGCACAACTACAATGCAGCACAGATATGGATGGATAGTATACTTGACGACACAGAGGTAGAGCAATGGACTACTGTACCGTACTGCTATATATATATATATATATATATATATATACTGGTGGTCAGCAAAATTCTGCACTGTCCTCCTACTATATACTGCGCACAACTACAATGCAGCACAGATATGGATAGTATACTTGACGACACAGAGGTAGAGCAATGGACTACTGTACCGTACTGCTATATATATACACTGGTGGTCAGCAAAATTCTGCACTGTCCTCCTACTATATACTACAATGCAGCACAGATATGGAGCGTTTTCAGGCAGAGAACGTAGATATTTTCAGCACACTAAGCACAGATATTTGCAGCACACTGAGCACAGATATTTGCAGCACACTGAGCACAGATATTTGCAGCACACTGAACACAGAAGCTATCATCTCCAATGCACGAGTGAAAATGGCGGCGACGCGCGGCTCTTTATATGCAATACGAATCTTGCGAGAATACGACAGCGGGATGATGACGTTCGGGCGCGCTCGGGTTAACCGAGCAAGGCGGTAAGATCCGAGGCTGCCTCGGAACCGTGTAAAATAGGTGAAGTTCGGGGGTGGGGTGGGGGGTTCGGCTCTCGAGGAACCGAACCCGCTCATCTCTAATATATATATTCCACAGAATGTATGAATGTGTGTGTGCTATATATATATATATATATATATAGTGATGTGCACCGGAAATTTTTCGGGTTTTGTGTTTTGGTTTTGGATTCGGTTCCGCGGCCGTGTTTTGGATTCGGATGCGTTTTGGCAAAACCTCCCTGAAAATTTTTTGTCGGATTCGGGTGTGTTTTGGATTCGGGTGTTTTTTACAAAAAACCCTCAAAAACAGCTTAAATCATAGAATTTTGGGGTCATTTTGATCCCATAGTATTATTAACCTCAATAACCATAATTTCCACTCATTTTCAGTCTATTCTGAACATCTCACAATATTATTTTTAGTCCTAAAATTTGCACCGAGGTCGCTGGATGACTAAGCTAAGCGACCCAAGTGGCCGACACAAACACCTGGCCCATCTAGGAGTGGCACTGCAGTGTAAGACAGAATGGCACTTCAAAAAAATAGTCCCCAAACAGCACATGATGCAAAAAAAAAGAGGCGCAATGAGGTAGCTGTGTGACTAAGCTAAGCGACCCAAGTGGCCGACACAAACACCTTGGCCATCTAGGAGTGGCACTGCAGTGTCAGACAGGATGGCACTTCAAAAAAATAGTCCCCAAACAGCACATGAAGCAAAGAAAAAAAGAGGCGCAATGAGGTAGCTGTGTGACTAAGCTAAGAGACCCAAGTGGCCGACACAAACACCTGGCCCATCTAGGAGTGGCACTGCAGTGTCAGACAGGATGGCACTTCAAAAAAATAGTCCCCAAACAGCACATGATGCAAAGAAAAAAAGAGGCGCAATGAGGTAGCTGTGTGACTAAGCTAAGAGACCCAAGTGGCCGACACAAACACCCGGCCCATCTAGGAGTGGCACTGCAGTGTCAGACAGGATGGCACTTCAAAAAAATAGTCCCCAAACAGCACATGAAGCAAAGAAAAAAAGAGGCGCAATGAGGTAGCTGTGTGACTAAGCTAAGAGACCCAAGTGGCCGACACAAACACCTTGGCCATCTAGGAGTGGCACTGCAGTGTCAGACAGGATGGCACTTCAAAAAAATAGTCCCCAAACAGCACATGAAGCAAAAAAAAAAGAGGCGCAATGAGGTAGCTGTGTGACTAAGCTAAGCGACCCAAGTGGCCGACACAAACACCTGGCCCATCTAGGTGTGGCACTGCAGTTTTCTAGCGAGAGGATGAGTGCTTCCATCCTCATGTGAAGCTGAACCACTAGCCATGAACATAGGCCAGGGCCTCAGTCGTTTCTTGCCACTCCGTGTCGTAAATGGCACATTGGCAAGTTTACGCTTCTCCTCAGACGTTTTTAATTTTGATTTTTGGGTCATTTTACTGAACTTTTGTTTTTTGGATTTTACATGCTCTCTACTATGACATTGGGCATCGGCCTTGGCAGACGACGTTGATGGCATTTCATCGTCTCGGCCATGACTAGTGGCAGCAGCTTCAGCACGAGGTGGAAGTGGATCTTGATCTTTCCCTATTTTACCCTCCACATTTTTGTTCTCCATTTTTTAATGTGTGGAATTATATGCCAGTATCAATAGCAATGGCCTACTACTATATATACTGCGCACAACTGAAATGCACTACAGGTATGGATGGATAGTATACTTGACGACACAGAGGTAGGTAGAACAGTGGCCTACTGTACAGTACTGCTATATATTATATACTGGTGGTCAGCAAACTGTGCAAAACTTAAATGCACCACAGGTATGGATGGATAGTATACTTGACGACACAGAGGTAGGTAGAGCAGTGGCCTACTGTACCGTACTGCTATATATTATATACTGGTGGTCAGCAAACTGTGCAAAACTTAAATGCACCACAGGTATGGATGGATAGTATACTTGACGACACAGAGGTAGGTAGAGCAGTGGCCTTCCGTACCGTACTGCTATATATACTGGTGGTCACTGGCAGCAAACTGCAAAACTAAAATGCACCACAGGTATAGAATCTAGATGGATAGTATACTTGACGACACAGAGGTAGGTAGAGCAGGGTAGGTAGAGCAGTGGCCTTCCTGCACTTTACTCCTCCTATATATTACTGTCCCCAGTCTCCACAATAAAGCAGTGTGAGCACAGATATATGCAGCACACTGAGCACACTGAGCACAGATATGGAGTGTTTTTCAGACAGACAACGTATACTGGTGGTCACTGGTCAGCAAAACTCTGCACTGTACTCCTCCTATATAATATACTGGTGGTCCCCAGTCCCCACAATAAAGCAGTGTGAGCACAGATATATGCAGCACACTGAGCACAGATATGGAGTGTTTTTCAGCAGACAACGTATACTGGTGGTCACTGTCAGCAAAACTCTGCACTGTACTCCTCCTATATAATACAGCTGCTCCCCAGTCCCCACAATTAAGCAGTGTGAGCACAGATATATTATACCTCCCAACTGTCCCGATTTTCGTGGGACAGTCCTGTTTTTTGGGGACTGTCCCGCTGTCCCACCCGCGGGCCACAGTGTCCCGCGGTGGGGGGGTCAGTTGGGAGGCTCTGTCAATCGCTGCTCTGCTTAGCAGAGCAGCGGTGAATAGACGCTGTGCGCATGTGCACAGCGTCTATTCAGTGGAGTCAGAGGGAGAGGGAGCATGCCAGTGGCTCACAGAGCGCTGGGCATGCCCCCTCAGTGACGAAAACGGAGGCGTGGCTCGCGATCGCGGGTCCTCCCGCGAAGCCACACCCCCTTTTCATAGACCACGCCCTTTTTTCGGGAGCGCGCGCCGCTTCGCCGCGCGAGTGTCCCGCTACACAAGTAAAGAAAGTTGGGAGGTATGGATATATGCAGCACACTGAGCACAGATATGGAGTGTTTTTCAGGCAGACAACGTATACTGGTGGTCACTGTCAGCAAAACTCTGCACTGTACTCCTCCTATATAATACAGCTGCTCCCCAGTCCCCACAATTAAGGAATAAGCACAAATATTTTTGCATCAAGATTAATAAACGGAGAGGACGCCAGCCACGTCCTCTCCCTAACATTTCCAATGCACGAGTGAAAATGGCGGCGACGCGCGGCTGCTTATATAGAATCCGAATCTTGCGAGAATCCGACAGCGGGATGATGACGTTCGGGCGCGCTCGGGTTAACCGAGCCATATGGGAGAATCCGAGTATGCCTCGGACCCGTGTAAAATGGGTGAAGTTCGGGGGGGTTCGGTTTCCGAGGAACCGAACCCGCTCATCACTAATATATATATATATATATATATATATGGAAAAAAAGGGGGGGATCTGGGTGCGCTAAAAATACACTGTCATCAACGACCATGAACAGAGAGAACAGTGATCCAGTAATTTAGTATTTATTACATAAAAAACAGGGAATTCTTCCCTTCATATAAAAACCAAATGATTTTTGCAGAATTTTTAGGCAGTACAATTCATACCAATACACGGTGAGTAATATACATTCAATGTTAATAAAACATTATCCAACAAACTGTTTATGATGGTGGAAACAGTGCTTGTAGAAACCCAATGCGTTTCGTCCCAGTCGGGGACTTCTTCAGGGGTATTTAACAGGTACCAGATTTATTTATAGCATATCTTGAAAAGACGTGTATCGCATTAAAAATGATAAAACAGGTATAAACCCAGAATTGATCTATGGCGGATAATCCGTCAATGGATTTCCGTATTAAAAATGGACCATATTTAGCTGAACATGGAGAAATTACCAGCCAGATGATTAAGATAAATGTATTCTGGTCTTCTGCCTTCTGGACTTTGAGAGAACCACTACATGCTCACCCAGTTGAGCGTTAGTCTCCTTCACATTGAACCAGAATACATTTATCTTAATCATCTGGCTGGTAATTTCTCCATGTTCAGCTAAATATGGTCCATTTTTAATACGGAAATCCATTGACGGATTATCCGCCATGGATCAATTCTGGGTTTATACCTGTTTTATCATTTTTAATGCGATACACGTCTTTTCAAGATATGCTATAAATAAATCTGGTACCTGTTAAATACCCCTGAAGAAGTCCCCGACTGGGACGAAACGCGTTGGGTTTCTACAAGCACTGTTTCCACCATCATAAACAGTTTGTTGGATAATGTTTTATTAACATTGAATGTATATTACTCACCGTGTATTGGTATGAATTGTACTGCCTAAAAATTCTGCAAAAATCATTTTGTTTTTATATGAAGGGAAGAATTCCCTGTTTTTTATGTAATAAATACTAAATTACTGGATCACTGTTCTCTCTGTTCATGGTCGTTGATGACAGTGTATTTTTAGCGCACCCAGATACCCCCCTTTTTTTCCATACCTTATATTGGACCTCATCTAACAGGAGGTTCCCTCTGGTGTGCAGCTCATTCCATATACACACAGCGCTAAGGGTTACTTCCCCTTTTTCTAGATATATATATATATATATATATATATATATATAGCACACACACATTTGTACATACATACAGTTCACAAATACATAGACAATCACACACACACACATGCATAAATAAACAAGCAAACACACACAAACATACTACATACACACACTTACATAAGGTACAGTACTACATTTATACTGCCCAGGGGCTTGCAGGAGACATGCGCCACTAAGAAGAAGGAGGGAGCTGCTGTGGTTGAGCATGTGCAGCCAGTAGCTCCCTCCGGACAATCAGTTTATAGAGAGCTATGTAGCTCTGTGATGTTGCTGCCCCGCGATCGCAAGCTGTCCCGAATACCCCCCCTGCGTGCGCCACTGTACCATGAGGTTTGTTATCCTTCTACCCCCCAGGCTATCCAATCCTGGACCATGTGGTGGCCTATTTTTATGTGGGCCAAGTACGGCAGCTCCATCCACCCCATACTTAATCCGGCCCTGCATTCACCAGTAGCAGTAGCTTCATAAAAAGTTTATTGAAGCATATTAGCAGATAGAATACATGCTCGATTCTGGTAGCCACTGCATGGTTTGGCTGTATGTTGTGGATCCCAGAAACGCTGCCACATGAGGGATATGTATGCCGGTTTTACCCACAGCCTTCAGTCATAGCGACATGTTTGTCTTGAATTTGAATGTGTTTTTAATTCTATTATAAGTCTAAAACCTGAAAAGCATACTGCACCATCCTATGCACCCTCGCTTTGTGTTTAATTTCAGACTTTATTTACTGTTTCCGAAGAGGAAGGATGCTACAAGGGGAGCTGCAGACTTTTATGAACAAAGAGTTGAATGCTACTGGAATATAAAAACACAGATATATCATCGCAAAAAAGCACTAATTACGGTATATATAATTAATTAAGGATATATACAGTAGTACTAATGTAAATAATGCATACTAAATTATATGTACAAGACAGAAGTAATACAATATATAAGAACTAGTATTATGGAGCCGTCATACATTGGCTCACTAGCTCTTGTGCCTAGTCTTCATAGTTTCCCCCCTCTATCTGCCTATTCCCATTTCTCTCCACCTCTTCCATCTCTATCAGTATGCCCCTGTTTTATCCCTACTCTATTCCCTACCCATCTTTCTTCCACTCCATCACAAAATGTCTCCCTACCCTTCTCCTGTCTCTTTTCCTCTATCCTTCTCTCCCCAATTCCATGGATAATGGGGGAACACTTGTTCCTCAAGTGGGGGCATATAACAGGGTGACAGGTCTGGGGATAGATAGGGAGATTAGGGAGAGATAAGGGTGATTAGGGAGAGATAACAGGGTGTTATAGGGGCCAGATGTGGGTGATAATAACTGGATGACACGGAGGACGGGTCTGGGGACTAATAATAGACTGACATAGGAGTCGGAGACTCACAATGAGAGGGACAAGGTCTGGGGACCGAGACTGTGGTAACCAAGGGTTCAAGACTGAGAATGTCAGTGGGGGTGCTAAGCAGTGCCAAATAAAGGCCCACGTGGGCCTGGAGCTGAAACACCATGTGGCACAGAGAGGGCTAGTGAAGCCTTCCCCTGAGTTGCCATGAGTGGGACACAGTATGACTGTGACAGTATGCCTGGTGTTTGAACTACAGGGAGAGGGTGGGACATTGGCTGAATGGCCGCTGGCATGCTTTAACAGGAAAAACTTGTTTTTCCTGTCTACAGCAGCACAGAGATCCCGATCCTGTGGGCCAGTTTTGATGGAGGACTTGGAGCTGTAGCTTCACCTGCCCCATTGTTAATGTGGCCCTGCATTTTGTCTTGTTAGTTTTTTTATTTGAAAAATAAATGTTAAAATGTACAGTGCACCGCCGCAAACAGATTTTGGCCTTTATTACGGTAGCATACAGGAGTGTCTTTGGGAATTCCCAATCTATACTTTTTACTACCAATCAGAATTCTTATGTATAAATTATACACACAACATCAAATAAAATGGGTAAATGTATTAACATGTAGAAGGCATAAGGAAGTGATAAACCAGTGATAAAGCAGTGTTAAGTGCAAGGTGATAATGCACCAGCCAATCAGCTCCTAACTGTTCATTTACATAAGGGAGCTGATTGGCTGGTGTGTTCATTACCTTGCATTTATCACTGGTTTATCACATCCTTATGCCTTCTCCAGGTTAATACATCTGCCTCATAATCTCCAAAAGATAAATTGTCATTCTTTATGTACATTAATATTCCTGAACCTCATAAATCATATATAATAATAGTTTCAGAATCTAAAGAGCAAATTGACGTCAGTCCACTTGCCGAACATATTCTGTTGTTAGTCCAGTGTCGAAACGTGAGTGGTGGGCCCAGTTGCAAAAATATAGGGGTAGATGTATTATCCTGGAGAAGGCATAAGGAAGTGATAAATCAGTGATAAAGCAGTGTTAAGTGCAAGGTGATAATGCACCAGCCAATCAGCTCCTAACTGTTAATTTACATATGGGAGCTGATTGGCTGGTGTGTTTATCACCTTGCATTTATCACTGGTTTATCACTTCCTTATGCCTTCTCCAGGTTAATACATCTGCCCCATAATTTGGCCCACCTCCACCACTCCAACCCAGATTCACAACATGCCACATGGCACTGGGTGACAGGGGAAGCCAGTGGGTGACAGGGGAAGTCAGTGGGTGACAGGGAGAGACAGTGGGTGACAGGGAGAGACAGTGGGTGGCAGGGGTACAAGCACAATGTCCTGTGTGGTGTGGAGAACAGGGAGCATGTACCTTGGTGTGGGCAGGAACACAGCAGCATCTGCTCTGTTCGTGACAGGGGCCCCTTGTGCTTTCCTCTAAGTTTGTCAATCAGTCAGGCAAACTCTGACAGTGCCAGTTACACCAGATGTGAGCTGCCTTTAATTCACAGACAGCAGTGAATCAGAAAAAAATTACAGCTGTCTGTTACTTAGAGGCACACTGCTACTCCATCAGTCTGGCACACACAAGGTCAGCCCTACCTACCTAAGGTAAGCAGATGTTCCTTCAGGCAGTAGGGCCCACCCAGCTCTCTGCCATGAGCTATTCATCCAACCCCTTCATTCATACCCCTTAGTCCTCAGGGGCACCCGGTGGAATGAACCTTCTGCACCGATGGTAGTTTAGCCTCTGGTTGTTACGGAATACTTTGATGGCAACCAATCCAACCTATTTCAAATAACATCATGTGACTATCAGGCCAAACTATCAGATACAATTGTGCATTTCCAATTGTTATTGTTCCTTAGGACTACGGTTTGGAAGCATCCCTTATAACTATTGCAGATTCTGTTATTAAAACACTTGGGGTACATCAATTGCTGCCCATATGAGCTGCAGGCCTGGAGGATCTACATTGTTGTCAATTATCTGCATATGTGTGATGGATGGCTTCAGGGGGGGATTGGCCATAGGGCTCATCAGGAAAATTCATGGTAGGCCGACATGTATGTGGGGGTCTGTTTTGTGTGTTGTCATGTGGCCCCAACCCCCACATGACAGGCAGCCCACTGAAGTCAGTGCACTGCATTGTCCCCATTCATTCTGTTGTTCCATCTCTGCAGTACACCAACTCTGTCATCCAGTGATGCTGCTATGGCTACACAGTGTGTTATACATCTTGTGCTGCCTAGGTCGACTCACTTTTACAATATTTACAGTTCCCAATCCGCCCCTGGTCTCACACACAGCTGCAGCAAAATGCGCAAGGAAGGCGCAATTGCGTACAATCAGGCCCAATAAGATGGGATACTGACCTCCTCAACAGACCCCACCCTCACATTAGGGCTGCTTCCATAAATTTCCCGGGCTGGTTTTCCATCCCAATCCGCCCCTGTCTAGGTGTACCCCAGATCCACAGCCATTCTAATAAATTTTCCATACCCACACTTCTAAATTCCCACTTATCTATAATCCATATGATCAAGAACTCTTGCCAAAGAACTGAAATTCAGTGCCCCAGTGCCCTATGGAAGTGGTAAAAACTCAAGAAAATGAAGTAGGCAGCACTCCAAGGACTTGTATATAATCCAATAAACTGTTAACCACCGCAGTAGTTTACGGTATATTAGTATTTCAGAGGTTAATCTCTTGTCAGGTTACCTTATCCTAACGAAAGATTAAATGCTGAAACGTTGATATTAACTACTGCAGTGGCAAGCAGTTTATTGGATTGTATACAAGTCCTTGGAGTGCCACCTACTTCAATTTGTTGTATATATTTGGAAAACCTCCACTACTGCTGTGGGTATTATGTGTATAAGAGACGCTACTACTGTGGGCATTATGTGTAAGGGACACTACTACTGTATGCATTATGTGTGTAATGGACACTACTACTATGATTATTTTGTGTGTAAGTTGCACAAATACTATGGGCATTCACTACTACTGTGGGCATTATGTGTAAGGGGCACTACTACTGTGGACATTATGTGTGTAAGAGGCACTACTGTGTGCATTATGAGTGTAAGGGGCACTTCTACTGTTGACATTATGTGTGTAAGAGGCACTACTACTGTGGGCAATACGTGTGAAAGGGGCAACACTACTGTGGGCATTGTTTATAAGGAGCACTACTACGTGGTGTAATCTGAATCAGGGGCAATATTTGTGTTACGTGTGTCGTAACGTGAATCAGAGGCACTACTATGTTGTGTAATATGAATCAGGGGCACTATGTGTGAACAAGATTGTGCTACTGTCTGGAGTAATTTGAATTGGTACTATTGTGTGGCTACGCCCCACCCGTTTTTTTGCGGCACTCGCCATCGGCACCCATTGTCCCTTTGTTATGTATGGGAGGGAGGGCTCAAAGTTATAGTTTGCAGGGGGGAGCCGAACACCCTTGCACTGGCCCTGTATGCTGGTGCTACAGAGATAAACGTTAATAAATAATTATAAATACCATACCAAGCTCAGTGAACACTGACTGGGCAAAGGTGTTATGCCACAATTATTATCATCATACACATTGCAGCATCCACGTAATGTTAGGTTGGGCCCAACTCTTGTCATATACTGTACCTGCTCTTGGATGTCAGGTTTGAAAAGTAGGCAAGTATGATTTTAGGCCTCAGATATATGAACACTTAGGAAAAAAAGAAAAAACACCAAAGACAACAATGCATGTAACATTTTTATTTATTTTTTTAAATATGTAATGTAGGCAAAAATAGATGACAAACCTACTGTAATACCCCTATTCCAAGCGGGTGGTCTTCAGTATGCCGAATGTCGTGATCCCGGCGCACAGTATACCGGCGCCGGAATCCCAACACCCGGCATACCGACAGATATTCTCCCTCGTGGGGGTCCACAACCCCTCTGGAGGGAGAATTAATAGCGTGGCGCGCTTAGCGCGCCACCGTGCCCGCAGCGTGGCGAGCGCAGCGAGCCCACAAGGGGTTCCTTTGCGCTCGCCACGCTGTCGGTATGCCGGTGGTCGAGCTCCTGGCGCCGGTATGCTGGTTGCCGGGAGCCCGGCCGCCGGCATACCATACTACACCCATTCCAAGCATGTGCATCTCCATTTACTAAATAAAAAGCAGAAGCTAATATAAATAATAGGAAACAAATAAAAAATGAGTTGCCATCCGTGCTTACTCATTGCTTACTCATTGTGCTGCCTGAAACAGCAAGCGATATTCTGCTCGACTCCTCTCCTACGTAAAACAACAAAATAGCTTATACCAGTGTCTTGCTATGTTTATCCAATCAGGGGGGTAATTCAGATCTGATCGCAGCAGCAAATTTGTTAGCTATTGAGCAAAACCATGTGCACTGCAGGGGGGGCAGATATAATGTGCAGAGAGAGTTAGATTTGGGTGGGTTATTTTGTTTCTGTGCAGGGTTAATACTGTCTGCTTTATTTTTACACTGCAAATTAGATTTCAATTTGAACACACCCCACCCAAATCTAACTCTCTTTGCACATGTTATATCTGGGTGTGTATGGAAGGTCGACAGTAACTAGGTCGACCGGGTCTCTAGGTCGACATGGTCTAGGTCGACAGGTCAAAAGGTCGACATGAGTTTTGTATGTTTTTTTGGTATCGTTTTCTCCGTACACTAACCGGAAACCCTAATTAGTGCACTGTGTCCCCTCGCATGGCTCGCCATGCTTCGGGCAGGGTGGCTCGCTGCACTCGGCACAGGTTACTATTCCCAATCGTAGTCCGCGTGGATCGTTAAATATGAAAAAGTTCAAAAAAAGAAAAAAATTGCGAAAAACTCATTTTGACCCGTCGACTTAGAATATGTCGATCTAGAGACCCTGTCGACCTAGTTACTCTCGACCAATAGTGGTCGACCTAATTATTGTCGACCTAGAGAATGGATCCCACTATATCTGCCACCCCCCCCCCCCCCCCGCAGTGCATATGGTTTTGCCCATTAGTTAACAAATTTGCTGCTGCTATCAGATCTGAATTAGGCCGAATGTCAATAGCCTATTAACTTTAATGGGCTTATTTATTATTAAGTGTCTATAGCTATGATTGTCTACCAACACTTATTGTAGCAATACTGTATGAAATCTATTATTGCCACAATTTATCAGTGTTATACTAGCCCACAGTGGTAAGGATAAACTGCCGACATGTGTGTATGCGGAGCAGACAGCTGGCTTGTGCATGCACAGTGGAACACAGAATTTAGAGAACTTTTCTCAGCTTTGCAACTGCTGATATTAGCAAGTGAAGCTGCCACCCAGGAATGAAAAGAGATGCCCACTAGAGCCATCGCAACTCATTCGCAATTCCTTATAAATAAATACGGGTCTAAGGTTGGCCTATGGCTGTGCAGACTAGACACAACAGCAGCGGTGCAGAAATCATGTTTTTGTAGGTACGAGCCTACAAGATACACGCTTGCATTTTTGCAACCACACCCGTTGACACCTCCATACGGTCACTTCCTGTCAATCACTTTCCCATGAAATCCTCATTGCTAGCAGGATCTCAGCGGCACCTTGATGCATGATCACTGCAGTTGCAACACCTGCGCAATCTGCCGATAATCGCTCACTTATGTGAACATTGGCCACAGCGTACAAACATGAATTAAGCCCTTAGACTTGGGACTAAATAAACAAAGTCTTTTGCAAGCTGACGATTCTCATCGGTTTTGACTCTGTAATGTAAAATAGCAATGATTTTAAAC